>NC_135373.1:123418737-123721237 GCF_049243985.1 Paroedura picta | reverse complement strand
TTATTGCACAGTGCGTTGCTGGATACCCTCTGCCGGATCCAGCCAGCTTAAACTGAAATGGACCAATAATGCACGCTGGCAGGATCCATTGTTTGCTTTTGTATATAAGTTGATAGATTTTTTTTTGGGGGGGGGGGGTGATTCAGTGCAGCTCAGTTCTTCGTTGTACCATGCTGGGGTCCTGATATAGAGCTCGTATCACTTCCAGTGTCCATGTCCAGTCCTGAACCCTTAGATTTAACAGCCTCCCGAGTGATGAGGGACTGCTCCCCCACAGTTGGGGATTGCAGGACTAGAGAAAGCCTCTGTTTTATTAGAGTTACAAAGAAGCTGTGAAACAGGCATTTCTGAAGATGCTTTCAGAGGGATACTTCCATTGCCTGTTGGGATTCCCTCTTTTCCTACCGCCTTCTTATGTTTTCCTCCATCCTGTAACTGGAAAAGGGAGCGCTGTTTTTCAAAAGCTATGAATCTCGTCATCTTTTAAGACGCTGCTGGGCTCGTGTCTAGGGTTACTTCGAGAATATTTGGGGGCTTCTCAAAAGAGAAGTGTCTAAAAGTGAGGGAATTAAAAAAAAAAACACATCTTTCCCGGTAATGGGTGATTTTAGTCTTATTGGTTGCCAAATCTGGGTTGGGAAATCCTAGAATCACAGAGTTGGAAGGGACCTCTAGGGTCATCTAGTCCAACGCCCTGCAGAAGGCAGGAAACTCACAACTACCTGCCCATCCACAGTGATTCCAATTCCATGCCCAGATGATGCCCTGTAACAATTCTCTCTTCATGTTGCTACCTTGATTCCCAGCATGTGGGGGAAAGGCAGGCTTAGAAATAATTGAAATAAATCCCAGCGGAATATGTAGGATTATTTCTTTTAAACGGGAGCCGTTTGTTCTCTCTCGCGTTGCCTACGCTCGCCTCAGGTGAGGGGCGAGGTAGAATTTGTTAGCTATTCCCTCATCTTATGGCACAATCCACAGGGAAGGTTCCCTGAAATGAATGGGAGTCAGACCAGAGCAGATTTATCGGGAATCATAGAATCGTAGAACCATAGAGTTGAAAGGGTCCCTATAGACCACCTTGTCCAACCCCCTGCTCAATGTAGGATCAGCCTCAAGCACCCAGGAGAAGGATCTGTCCAGTTGCTGCTTGGAGACGGCCAGTGAGGGGGAGCTCACCACTTCCTCAGGCTGCCAATTCTACTGCTGAACAACTCTGACAGTGAGAATTATTTTCCCAATATCTAGCTGCTATTGTTCTCCATGTTGTTTCAACCCATTCCCGAGGGTCTTTTCCTCTGCTATCAACAGGAACTGCTCCCTGCCTTCCTTCAGATGACAACCTTTCATGTACTTAATGACGATGATGTTAGCCATTCAGTCAGGTCCAACTCTTGGTGATCCTATGGGTCAACTGTGGCCACAATTTTCCATCTTGCGCTGCTTCTTTTAGTAGCGTAATGTTTTGGCCAGTGTCCATTTTGATCGTGTTTAACCACTGCATCCTTGGTCAGTCTGGTTTCCTTTTTCCACTGACCCATCCTAGCATAATTACTTGCTCCATTGAGTTGGATTGCAAAATATGGCCTACCATTGATAGATCAGGCTTCATGCGCTCTAGTCTTTCCTGTGGAACCCAAAGAAACCTTCTCCAGCACCCGAGTTCAAATCGATGATTTTTTTCATCGTCCAACTCAGGGGTAGTCAACCTGTGGTCCTCCAGATGTTCATGGACCACAATTCCCATGAGCCCCTGCCACCGTTTGCTGGCAGGGGCTCGTGGGAATTGTAGTCCATGGACATCTGGAGGACCACAGGTTGACTATCCCTGGTCCAACTTTCACAGGCCTCAATAACAATTGGAAGTATGATACATCGAACTAGTCTACATTTGGTAATTCAAGGACTTAAAGAGAGCAATTTACCTCCTCCTAGCTCAAAGAATGATAAATGTGTCTAAAAATTGTTCCTGAAGACCTTTCTGTGGAGTTCCCTTGAGGAAAAAAATAGCACCAGCCCAATATTTTTGGTTTCCCCCCATGACACATGAAGCCATAAGAGTCTGCTGTAGGGCACCCACATTGATTAGGAAAGGGTTTTGAAGACCCTGCATTTAGAGGATAACCACTGTTTTTGGTGTACGTTAAGGTCACAGGTATAGGCCTGCTTCTCACCAAAGTCAAAACTGTTCAGAAAAAGAAACCGATCCTAAGGCAATACAATCAAAAACAAGAGTCATCTCTCCTTACATTTCCTTTCTTTTCTTAGTCCTTTATTTGCCGGGACTTCTACCAGAACGGCATCCCGGTAAGGTCCGTTTTCAATGGAAGATAACCTTCCTCAAGTTTTCCCTCGGTGGGAAAATTTCCACGAGGCAATTTACACGTTTCTCCCCACACTTTCTACAGCCGTCGGACTTCCCACTGAGGAAAGTTGTTTTCCATTTTTATGTGTGCTGTGCGTTATTTTCTCGTCCGCCCGACCCCCTCCTTTGCAGCGCGGGAGAGAATCATAGAATCATAGAATCATAGAGTTGGAAGGGGCCATAGAGGCCATCTAGTCCAACCCCCTGCTCAACGCAGGATCAGCCCTAAGCATCCTAAAGCAACTTCTCAACCAACTTCTCAACCCCAGACGGTTGCGCTGTGTTTGCATTCGGCTCTTGAGGGACACGGCACTTTCTGTTTGTGGGCATTTTGTTGCTAGGAGTGGCCGAACAGTGACGATGCTCCACGGCTGTTTATGGCGGGCCTCCATTGCACCTCCTTGTTTGCGCGCTTTGCGCCCAGTGTTGTTCTTGAAATGGCAACCAAACAAAAGTTGGATAAATATTATCTCTCCTGCGACCGAGGTTCACTCCTCTGGGCATCTATAAACTTGTACCTTGGTTCCATTGAGTGCCAGAAGTCATTAATCAGATTCAGTAGAGCAATGGCAAGGAGCCATTCTTAAGGCATCTCCTTTGATTGGTCCTGAGGAAAGGGTGCTTCCAAAGTCCCTCCTCCTCCTCCACCAATCACTGGGCTCCTAGAGGCTTCATGAGGCGCCCTTGTTTTTGATCACCGGCTCAGAAGAACCAGACGCACACTCCCCGGTTCCTTCCTGACAAGGAACAATGAGTCAATGTGGTTGTCCTTAAATGACCTCCGTTCAAATCCTCATGTAGCCATCGGCGATCTTGGGCTAGTGCTTTTCTCTCAGCCTAACCAATTTCACAGGGCCTCTGTAAGGCACCCCAAAGACGGGCAAGATTAAAATGTAATACACAAATGATGACAACTGTTCAGGTGCATAAGGGGTGGGCTATACCAGGAGTCCCCAACATGGTGCTCGTGAGCACCACGACACCCATTGACAATTTTCCTGGTGCTTTTAGAAAGTGGATGGAATTTGATGGGGCTTTTGGTCAGCAAGGCTTCTAGTTGGCCTTTGGAGGACTAACTGGCCATGCAGAGTTTTAAAAATGCCGTTGAACAAGCACAGGGCCCTTTCCCTGTCTGACCGAAGGCAAGCAGCGGCAGCCATTTTGTGGCTGGCTCCACCTCCAGCAGCAGCCATTTTGTAGGAGCCACGCTGGGCTGGCATTCCAGCAGTGCCTGGCCTCTGAAAAAGGTCGGAGACCCCGATCGACCCAGACAGCAGATTGAATCCCGCTGTTTCGATCCCGATCGAATATCAATATATTTGGTACTTAGGCTGTACCAAAATAAGCTCTGGCGGGGGAAGTCACGTTGGAATGCTCCTGAGAAGGAATGGGATAGTACCGGTTGTCCGACTTGGATGTGAACTCTGCCACAAAGCTTGCTGGGCTGCTTGGGGCCAGTCAGCTTAATGTACCATAGAAAATGCTGAGCTTAAAAACAGGAGAGAAAAGAATATTGTAAATTGCCTTGCATTACTCTTGAGGAGAGCAAAATAAATTTAAAAATTGCCCTAAACATTTCCAGATGTAAGCACACTCCCCACCATATAAGATTTGGTTGTGGCTTCATTTAAATGGTTGCAATTTGTGTTTTTTTTTGGGGGGGGGGGGGAGTAACCAATACTGATTGCACTGACTTTTATTGTGTAGTCTGCCTTCAGCCTCAGTGAGAAAAGTCGAACTATAAATAATAATGCAAATGAATGGACGAACAAGTAAGGTCAGCGTAGGGAACAGAAACCGAAGGAGAAGAAGAAGGAGAAGAAGAAGGAGAAGAAGAAGAAGAAGAGTTTGTTTTTCTGCCCCACTTTTCACTGCCCCAAGGAGTCTCGAAGCACCTTCCTTTCCTTGCCCCACAACAGACACCCTGTGAGGCAGGTGGGGCTGAGGGAGCTCTGGCAGATCTGCTCATTGGGAACAACTGTAACAGGGCTGTGACTAGCCCAAAGTGCACCTGGAGGAGCGGAGAATCAAACCCGGTTTGCCAGATTTTAGGCCGCCATTCTTCACCACTACCCCGCGCTGAGAGGGTTGGAAGAAAGGAAAGTTCAAAGAAATCTTTTGAGAAAACAGAAACTGTGGCCACGTTCAGGGATTGGTCAGGATCTGCGTGATGGGCCCCCAATTTGAATCTACACAAGAGAAAACGAGGATACAAGCGGTGAGCAGAAGAGCTGAAATTCAGGACAGCTGGAGAGAGAAAGTAAAAAGCTGGAAGGAAATCTTTGCCACAACTTGGTAGGTAGAAGATTAGGAAGGACTGCCAGCTCCGGGTTGAGAAATTTCTGCAGATTTGGGGGTGAAGCTTGGAGAAGCCTGGGGCCCATAAGGCTACAATGCCCTAGGGGGGGGGGGGTCATCTGCGAAAGCAACTGTTTTCTTCAGGAACACTGGTCTTGGTCACCTGGAGATCAGTTGTAATTTCAGCAGATCTTTGGGCCCCACCAAGGGATTGGCAACCTTTGGAGATGTGATTGGCTCATATTCCGTGGGTCACGGAAGGTTATTGGGAAAGGAACTGAGCAAAGTAGAGTTAAAGGAAGCTGCTTTGATTCAGGTTTTGCTGGCTGCATTACCCTCTTTTTTTCTTTGTGTGCAAACTGCTTAGTGTTTTAAAAATCATATGTTGTTAATGCTTTGTGCAGTTTTTTCGTGCATGCTTTGTTATATGATGTTTCCATCTGTACATTGACTAGGGCTGCTGATTTTGGATTGGGAAATTTCTGGAGGTTTTTTTTTGGGGGGGTGGGGTGGAGATGAGGAAGGCAGAGGTTTGGGAGAGGAGAGACCTCAATAGGGCGTGATGCCATAGAGTCCACCTTCCAAAAGCAGCTGTTTTCTCTACAAGCAGAGCTGATCGTGTAGGTCTGGAAATAATTTGAGATTCTGGAAAGTCTCCAGGTCTCACCTGTAGGATGGCAACCTTGCCACTTATTCTCCAAGGACAGTCGTGTGGGATTTTACGCTAAGAGGCCGAAAGCTGCCTCCTCAGCTCAGGTCTGCTCACCTTGCCTCGTCTCTGGGCCTTGTAAGATGATAAACGAAAGGATGGGGCAGCCAAGAGGGAAACTAAAAAAGATTGCCAACTAGCGTCAGTCTTCAAGGCCAAGAGAAGGGAGAACTTGAAAGGAAGCGGTAGAAAGGACTTGAGTGAATTTTCCCTCCCTCACCTGGAATAAGATAGCAGCTCCTCCATGAAAAATTAGCAAATTGGAAGGAAAGGTCAGTCTGTCCCATCTCCCCCCACCCCAATAACGTAATCCCCTAGTGTAGGGAAATGCTAAATTCATGCAGCTCCCCTCCTCGCCCACAGCAGTCTGGTTTGAGTACAACACAAGAAGAGCATTGCCATTTTATGCAGGAAAAGTGACTTTTCTGCTGACTCAAGGTGACGTATCAAAGATGTGCACACCCTCTTTGAAAAAACTTGCCTAAAATAACCTTTATAGGAGGCAAAATATGGAAGTCTTTCTGATCCAGAAAATTATAGATGGAGGTGAATGGGGTGACTTTGTTGGGAGCAATTCACAATCTATAGTTTGTGAGACCTTGGGGTACTTGTGGATTGTAAACTAAACATGAGACCTTGGGGTACTTGTGGATTGTAAACTAAACATGAGCAGGCAGTGTGATGCAGCGGTAAAAAAGGCAAATGCCATTTTGGGCTGTATCAACAGGGGCATCACATCAAAATCACAAGATGTCATAGTCCCATTGTATACGGCACTGGTCAGACCACACCTGGAGTACTGTGTGCAGTTCTGGAGGCCTCACTTCAAGAAGGACGTAGATAAAATTGAAAGGGTACAGAGGAGAGTGACGAAGATGATCTGGGGCCAAGGGACCAAGCCCTATGAAGATAGGTTGAGGGACTTGGGAATGTTCAGCCTGGAGAAAAGGAGGTTGAGAGGGGACATGATAGCCCTCTTTAAGTATTTGAAAGGTTGTCACTTGGAGGAGGGCAGGATGCTGTTTCTGCTGGCTGCAGAGGTGAGGACACGCAGTAATGGGTTTAAACTTCAAGTACAACGATATAGGCTAGATATTAGGAAAAAGTTTTTCACAGTCAGAGTAGTTCAGCAGTGGAATAGGCTGCCTAAGGAGGTGGTGAGCTCCCCCTCACTGGAAGTCTTCAAGCAAAGGTTGGATACACACTTTTCTTGGATGCTTTAGGATGCTTAGGGCTAATCCTGCGTTGAGCAGGGGGTTGGACTAGATGGCCTGTATGGGCCCTTCCAACTCTATGATTCTATGATTCTATGATAGTTGGATTGGAGTCCAGTAGCAATTTAGGTACCAAAAGGAGTCTGTAAATGGGCCACTGGACTTGTGCTGCAGACCAAAACATCAGGGGTAGTCAAACTGCGGCCCTCCAGATGTCCATGGACTACAATTCCAATGAGCCCCTGCCAGCATTTGCTGGCAGGGGCTCATGGTAATTGTAGTCCATGGACATCTGGAGGGCCGCAGTTTGACTATCCCTGAACTATCTTCATGGATGGTCTACAGTAGCTCTGTTCCCAGGTTATGGTGAATAAATATGCAGTGTATGTACAGTGTACCTGGATTTTCCTTTGTACATTGAATATTTCTCACATTAAGTCAACACACGTGCAGCTGGACATGTGATGCAAACTCCACAGTTATCCAGGTACCTGGTCCTGGGTTTCGTGTGTAATGTGAATGCGCATTTTCTCTTCTGTACAAACGGGTGCATGCACGAACAGGCAGGATGTGCATACGTACCCTGTAACATGCAAACAGGGCTAGTTTGTGCTTGTAGCTCGAATTCTGCCTTTTTTTGGATTTAGGGATGGCACGATTTAGGGAAGGCATGATTTTCTTTTAAGTGTCCCTTTGGAAGGGAAAATCATTGGAGAGTTTTGCTCAGGGTAACATGATGTGTGAATTTTGGATGATCCAGGTGGCTCAGTGGGAGAGCATCTGCTTGGCATGCAGAAGGTCCCAGGTTCAATCCCCAGTATCTCCAGTTAAAAGGTCTGGCAAGAGGTGATGGGAAAGACCCTGGGGAGCCACTGCTGGTCCGAGTATAGACAACACAGACTTTGTTGGGACAAGAGTCCGATTCAGTATATAACATGGCCTCATGTGGGAGTTAGGTGAAGGTCCATGGTTCTGTGGTAAAGAATCTGCTTCGTGTGCAGAGACTCCACCCTCACCATCGCGGGGGCTGAGAAAGACTCCAGTTTCACGTTCTGCAGAGGGAGGGTCCATGGCTTTGTGGCAGAGCACCTAGTTTGTCCATAAGAGGTCTCAGGTTCCATCCCCAGCATCTCCACTTAAGGTGTTGAGAAATAAGAACTCTATGAGCCCTAGTTCCTGGGAAGCCAGCCCCACCCTGAACAAACTAGCCAGGGTGGATAAACGATCTGACTCACGTTCATAGTCAATGGGGTCAGAGGGAGGAAGGATCTTGGCTCTCAGAAGGTTCAAACCCTTGCTGGGCCATGAAATTTACTTGGGCGACCTTTGATCAGCCACTCAGTTTAGCGTATCTTACAGGGTTGTTGGGCGGATAACAGAACCGGGTACGCTGTTCTGGGTACCTTGGAGGAAGGGTGACCAAAATGTGGCAGAGGTCGCTGAGGACTTGGATTCATCTTGGCTTCCACCAGGGATTGTGCCTCTTAGGACGAAGCAAAGCAAGGTAAACAGAAGAACAGGCCTCCCTGACTGGTAGCTCAGGGTCTTAGACCACTTTAAAAGTGGATTTTAATGTGGAAGGTACTTCTGTCAGTGGTTGTTAGCCAAGGTATCTAAATAAAACCTCCAAGATAGAGGGAGTCTATCTTTGAATACCATCAGGTTATTAATTAAACTAGTAATCAAGCCGGCTGCACTTCAAATACAGCGGGCACTAGCGGCCGTGCAACCGTCCCTGGGGCGCCTGTGACCGTTCCTGGCCCCCTCCACTGCTGTCACAGGCGCTGGTGGGCGTGTGCGAGGCTGGGAGGCTTCTCCGCCGCGGTCGTGGCGTCCTGTGGTGTGGGCGCGCTGTTGGCTACCTGTATTCCTCGTAGAGAATGAGGAAATGTCGGTGGGCGGCTCGCGGCGGGTCCGAAGGGCGTGTGGCGGCGTGCCCCAGCAGCGGAGGCGGGCTTGGGATGAGGAGAGAGGTTGATGGCTGGTGGCTCCTTGTCGCCGGCGGCCGCCACTGCACCTTGCCGCCACCGCCGGGGCGTGTTGCAGCTGCGGGGTTTTGCCGCGGCCTCTTGGCTCCGGTGGTTGCCGCGGGTCAGTCTGGGAAGGCCTGAGAGAAAAGCTCAGCCTTACACCCCCCACGGAACCTTAGGAGGGCCCTCAGGAAGGGATTTCGGTTTTATTTTATTTATATTATTAAACTTGCATATTGCCACTCCTGGCCAGCCGGCTCGGTGGAATGAGATCCCGGAAGCGCTAAGGGCCCTAATGGAACTCAGTCACTTCCCTGTAATATGGACCCCTTTGTTTTTATGGTGATATTTTTAATTGTATATGTTTTTATGTAATAAGGTTGGCATGCTGGGAGGGGTGGGGCATAAACGGAAAAATAAAAGAAGGAAGGAAGGAAGGAAGGAAGGAAGGAAGGAAGGAAGGAAGGAAGGAAGGAAGGAAGGAAGGAAGGAAGGAAGGAAGGAAGGAAGAGAACCTGTCCAAGTCATTCTGCAAATACCATGCTGCTCCTTCTGATGAAGCTGAGGTTGCTGCTTTTGGTTTTCTCATCTCTGCACACCTATTCTAACCAAGTGCCACAGCAGCAGAGGCATATTTACCCAGCTCAGTTGAATCCGCAGGTGTGGGGAAGGCTGGGCACCACGCCACGGCAAATATCACAGTACCTCTGCCCTCGATAATTGTCGGCAAGCAATGAACAGACTTTTATTCCTTTAAAAAGTTCCCAAATGCCGTGCTTTGATATGGACCTCCAACTGCCAAATTAGGAAACTAGGAAGGCCATGCCTCCGACGGGCAAGGCCAAGGAGGGCGTTAGACGGAGGCTCTGCTCCAGGTGATGTGGTGCCTTTAAGCATCGAAAATTGAAGTGCCTGTAGGCTTGCCATGGGTCATGTTAGCCCCAAGGTGCAGGGTGTCCTAACAGGTCAACAGGGTAATCTTGCTAAACATAGGCCAAGCGGTCACCTCTTTTTAGAAGCCCAGGGTTTAGCCTCTTTGGCATACATACTTAGGACAGAGAACCCTTTAATTGCTTGTAACGAAGCAATCCGGAACATTTCATAGAATCATAGAATCAAAGAGTTGGAAGGGGCCATACAGGCCATCTAGTCCAACCCCCTGCTCAACACAGGATCAGCCCTAAGCATCCTAAAGCAATTTAGAACCTGCGATCTTGGTGATCTCAAGGAATTATCTCCACGGGGTCTGAGAAGTATTAGTGGGGAGAGAGACTGCCTCTTCTTAGGCAGTACCCTCCTTTTAATTGATTATTGAATTTACTATTTCTTTCGTTCTATTTCTTTCTTGCCTCCAGAGAGATTTTGAGATAGTTCAGGTAAGAGCCTCTGGACACTGGTCCCAAACCTGGGTTGCCGTGGTACCCCCTAGGGCAGGGGTAGTCAACCTGCGGTCCTCCAGATGTCCATGGACTACAATTCCCATGAGCCCCTGCCAGCAAACGCTGGCAGGGGCTCATGGGAATTGTAGTCCATGGACATCTGGAGGACCGCAGGTTGACTACCACTCCCCTAGGATGTGTCATGACACCTGCTTCCTCTCCAAATCAAAATCCTCCCCCAGACTGAGGGATCTAACCTACTGAGGGAGTGTCAAAGTTATTGTTAAACTACTGTCCTAGTTGGTGTGTTATTGTTATTGTTATATTGTTATATTGATTTTGAGAGTGTTCTATGTAAATTGTTTTATGTAAAAAGCCTAGAGCCATAGGGAAGGGCGGTATAAAAATCTAAGTAAGTAAGTAAACAAACAAATAAATAAATAAAAGAGCCAATCTTGGCTTTCCTCCAACCCATCTGGAAGAGGAAGTGCTTCAGAAGAGCCCAGGACGCGTTGCCTGTGTGCGTGCAAGGATCACCCATTCGGAATAACTGTTCCCATCACAGAAGGAGGTTTGGGTTGGAGCCGATTAATATTTAGTGGTTGGCCCCAGCTTCCACAGCAGCCATTCTGCAGTTGGCTTCACCCTCTAGCACTGGGGTGGCAAAACTATGGCTCCCTAGTTGCCCATGGACTACAATTCCCGGCACTGGCAGGGGCTCATGGGAATTGTAGTCCAAGGGCATCTGGAGAACCACAGTTTGACTGCTCCTGCTGTAGCACCATGACAGCCATTTTGTGCTGGTGCCAACTGACTGTTCTCACAATTCCAGGAGAGTTGTTGCAGACCTGGGCTCCAACGTGGTCCCCACGGCTCCTGCCAACACCGTACCTCCCACACGCCAAGGGCTTTTGATTGGCTGTGCAGATTAAAACAAGATTGGTCCACAGTGCCGCTGCCGCCACAGAATTTGTTTTATTCTATCTCTCCTTCCTCTTTCCTGCTGTGCTGTTTAAAATACCCTCCTTCCCTGCACTTTGGACTCTCGCTGGGTGAGGAGACAGCTCTGCTTCCCCAGCAGCCATTTTATGGCTTGCTCTGTCTCCTGTGGCAGCCATTTTGTGCTTGGACCCACCGTCCCATGTCAGAATTCCTAAAGTGCATGCAGGCTTCAAAGAACTGGTGACCCAGTTCGGCTTTGTAGACTCAACAAGAATCCATCCCTCTCTTCCCATTCAGCCACCAACCGCTTCAAAGCATACCTGGGACCAGTAAGGAATGGGAGAGGAAGGGGAAGGCAAATGGAAGCTGCTCTGAGCCTCCTTCGGGTAGGGAAAAGCGGCATATAAGAGCCAACTCTTCTTCTTCTTCTTCTTCTTCTTCTTCTTCTTCTTCTTCTTCTTCTTCTTCTTCTTCTTCTTCTTCTAAGATCCATTCTGCTTTTCTCCACACATCATCCTGTGTTGAGAATCTTCAACCTTCTAGAGATCTTTGAAAGGATTAACAAGATTGCGAACAGCAGTGATCCAGTGGCCATGATATTTTGGATTTCCCTTTTGTCCAAGGGTTGGGAACCAATCCAGGATGGGTCCTCTCAAGCAGGAATCAAAAGACCAAATCAATGAATACTTCTTGCTACGAGGAAGTCATTCGTCCCCGTCCTCTCTGGATCTGTACAAGGACTGTACTGTTTGTTTATTTAAAACATTTTTATCTTTCAAGAGACTGTACTAATACACCAATGCCTAATGCGTTCATCAACAATCTGAGTCAGATGTTCCCCATGATATTCTTATTGGCAAGTTGTTAAAATGGGGGTAAGGAACCTATTACTGCTAGGTGGATCGAGAACCAGTTGAAAGATCGTACCCAAAGGGTGCTTGTAAATGGTTTGTCATCTTCTTGGAGAGGAGTGATGAGTGGAGTGCCTCAGGGATATATATGTCCTGGGCTCTGTGCCGTTCAACATATGCAAAAAAGGTTTTGGATGGAGGAATAGAGGGGGTGCTTATTAAATTTGCAGATAATACTAAACTGGGAGAGCAAACACAGAAGAAGACAGAATCGGGATGCAGAATGATCTTGTCAGGCCGGAAAACGATGCTAAAATGAATAAAATGAAATGTAATAGTGAAAAATGTAAAGTTCTGCATTTAGGTAAGAAAAATCAAATGCATCACTTTACGATGGGTGACACTTGTCTTGGAAGTAGTATGTGCGAAAAGGAGATGGGGGTCTTAGTTGACCATACATTGAACATGAGTCAGCAGTGTGACTCGGTAGCTAAAAAGGCAAATGGAATTTGGGCTGTATTAAAAGAAGTATAGTGTCCAGATAAACGAAGTGTTGTTACCATTTTACTCTGCTCTGGTTAGACCTCACTTGTAGTACTGTGTTCAGTTCAGTCCAGAGGAGGGCTACGAAGATGGTGAGGCCAAGATGTATGACGAAAGGTTGGGGGAGTTTGGTCTGTTTAGCCTGGAGAGAAGGCGACTAAGAGGTGATATGAGAACCATCTTCAAATACTTGAAGGGCTGTCCATTAGAGCAGTTCCTCATTGAAGTAGGCTTCCAACTTTGGAAGTTTTTAAGCAGAGGCTAGATAGTCATTTCACAGAAATGTTGATTTTATGAACTTAGGCAGATTGTGAGTGGGTGGGCAGGAAGGGATGTGCCAGGAAGGGTTTGCCTCTTGTGGCCCTTCCTTGCATACCCAGGGAATTGCTAATTGACGCTGTGGGATGGTAGGTGAATTTTCTCCAGGCCAGGCTGAATTCTGGAGATTTTTGGTGGAGGGATCACTCGGGCATGAAATTCGGGTCACTGTGGGTGGGCAGGTAGTTGTGAGTTCCTGCATTCTCCCGGGGGTTGGACTAGATGACCCTGAAGATCCCTTCCAACTCTATGATTCTGTGTGAGCAGTGGTGTGGCCTAGTTTACAGGCAGAACCAGGATGGAGAGAAGCCAACAGAGCTTCAGAAATAATTTCTCAGAGCTGGTTGAATGGGCAGTAAACCAGCAAATGTGGCTCAGAACACATTGATTAGGGCTCCACCTACCTGTTTCATGTGTATGTTGATGAGGTCTTGGTTAGCAGTAACTAACCAAAAAAGGCTCTCACCTGGACAGCGCAGGGTAGCTCGATCTCGTCACACCGCCAAGGAAGTCCAGGGTGGGCTAAGCAGAGGCAGGGAGTCGCAAACGACCTCTGAGCATCTCTTGAAAACCCTCTGGGACTGTTTAACCTTCTATGCCCCCCACAGAAATTGGTCCTCTGCTGGGACCAATAGGTGCATCTGGCCTTGACCCGGGCCAGAGGCCCCTGCCTGGTGGAATGAACTCCTGGATGAGCTGAGGGCCCCGATGGAGCTATTGCCGTTCCACAGGGCCTTTAAGAAGGAGCTCTTCCCCCAGAGCAAAGAGGCTCTTGTGGCACAGAGTGGTAAGGCAGCCGCCTGAAAGCTTTGCCCATGAGGCTGGGAGTTCGATCCCAGCAGCCGGCTCAAGGTCGACTCAGCCTTCCATCCTTCCGAGGTCGGTAAAATGAGGACCCAGCTTGATGGGGGGTAAACGGTAATGACTGGGAAGGGAATGGCAAACCACCCCGTATTGAGTCTGCCATGAAAACACTAGAGGGCGTCACCCCAAGGGTCAGACATGACTCAGTGCTTGCACCGGGGATACCTTTACCTTTACCTTCCCCCAGAAGCCGGCTTGGCTTTGATCACGGGAACCACCTCCTCCTCCTTCTCCTTCTCCTCTTCTTTGTTCCGGAGTGCAAATGCAGGGGACTTGGGAACGGTGACGGGGATCGGCTTTTTCTCTGGGACACCCACCACTTCCTCCAGGATCTTGGTGGGACACGGCCTGGAATGGAACTCGAAGTGCTCCTTCTCCGGCTGCTTCTTGCTCTCACGCTTCTGGATCCGCTTTTCAATCTCCAGGTCAAACCCGATGGGCTTGGTGGGCTCTTTCACCGGGGGCTTCCTGGGCAAGATGGGGCCCCCCTCCAGGATCCTGGGGTTGAGCTCTTGAGCTCTGAACTTGTACTGTTGGAGAGCTGCCAGCTCCTCCTCCGCCAGCTCCGCCGAACTCTTGCAAGTGACCGGTCTCAAGCGGTTCTTGGTTTCCAGGCAGGGCGTTTTGGGGTTGGTCAGCACAACCTTCAGGGGCCTTCTTCCTCCTCCTTCCGGCTTGAGGCTGGGTTGAGAGAGATCCCCCCCCCCCATTCCGGTGCTCCGATAGCCTCTTCCATCATCCCTGGTTACAGATAGCAGCGGGTTGGAGACTTGGTGGGGTGGGGATAGGGGGGTTGGGGGTCCTCTGTGGGTGGTTGTGGAGAGACTATGCTTTATTGATTGTATTGTATTTTAATTGATGCTGTGAGCTACTGTGATATAGCTGGCTAGGTAGGGCAGCATAGAAATTTAATAAATAAATAAGTTGGATGCAATTTGATGCCACTTCCCACCAACAACAATCAGGAAAGATGATTTTGGGTCATAGTGGATAGTTCAGTGTTGGCTCTGGGTGTGGCAGTCAAAAGTACTAACAAGTCCTAGTTGATTTATAGCAAACCCCATCTTGTTTTCTGGGAAAGACAAACCGAGCTGGTTTGCCATTTCCTGCCTCTGTGAAGCAACCCTCATCTTCCTTGGCGGTCTCAACCAGGGCTGATTCTGCACTTACTTTGTTTTTTTCCATTGTGGATCCTGCTGAATTCAGATCGATTTGAACTCGGGTCTTCCTCTATCCCCCCTCCCCAGTTGAAACAGAAAGTCTGCACTTGATTGGAGAAGCTCAGTGTGGGGAGGGGAGCCAAGCGCAGCAGGAACCTCTTTCTTTCCATGAACCGGGAGTGGGAGGGTTGGAGACAGCAGAGGAGGGGGAATAAATCCAAGAGGCAGATCTCTGTTGAGAGAAGTCAGGGCTTCTGGAGTGCAGCCACTTTAAGACAGGGAGGGAAGCCTTGCGGCCGGGAACCAGGAAGTCTTTGAACTGACGCCTTGGCCAATTAAGAATGCTTTGCTACGTGGCACGGAGAAGGAAGTTAATTTGCAAAAAGCAGCGATCAGCACACTTACTGATGGCGATTTTTCAAATACCAAGGCTTATATCCACTTCTGGATATTGCAGGGGAAAGGTAGGGTCACTCCGGATCAATCATGTATATTGCAGAGGGAAAATTTAAAGCGCCAAAAATCAAAATGAAAATCGAATTGAGTGTAGACGGGAGGGATTTATTTGAGCTGGGAGTGAGTAAAAAGCCCTGTGCAGACTGCAGGTTAACAACCAGGGTAAACGTTGTCACCTTCTGAGATTTAACAATATCAGGTTACCCTGGGCCACCCAGGTCAGGGACTACTCTGTGCGTGACAGCAGAGAAACGGGCAAATCGCATGCTAAGGTTTAGTATGGCTTTGAAAATCACACTGCCAGGAGAATGTCTTTCTCTAAATCAGTGGTCCCAATTGGAATATTGTGTACTGGTCTGGAAACCTCGTCTCAAAACTGGTATTGCAGAGTTGGAAAATATGCAAAAATGGTATCCAAAAGGTTGGAACACCTTCCCCTACAAGGCAAGGAAAAATAATTTGATGTGTTTCACCTTAGAAAAAAATGTCATTGCTAAGAGGCGCATCTTAGAGAACTATAGAACTCTGTGTGGCATGGGGAAAGTACATGGAGAGAGCTTGAGGATTTTTCAAAAACTGTATGATAGGCATATCGAACACCTCTGGTTACAAAAGTGGCACCGGAAATGAAGGCCTTGGCCTCTTTGTCCTGTGGCTGGTCCTCCAGAAGAACTGGTTGGCCCCTGGGTGAGGCAGGAGGCTGGACTAGATGGGCCCTCACTGGTCTGACCCAGCAGGGCTCTTCTGAGGGTCTTCTCAGGGGAAGGCCTCGGCCTCTCTGCCTTGTGGCTGGCCCTGCAGAGGAGCTGGCTGGCCCCTGGGTGAGACGGGAGGCTGGACTGGAGGGACCCTCCCTGGCCTGACCCAGCAGGGCTCTTCTGAGGGTCTTCTCAGGGGAAGGCCTCGGCCTCTCTGCCTTGTGGCTGGCCCTGCAGAGGAGCTGGCTGGCCCCTGGGTGAGACGGGAGGCTGGACTGGAGGGACCCTCCCTGTCCTGACCTAGCAGGGCTTTTCTGAGGGTCTTCTCAGGGGAAGGCCTCGGCCTCTCTGCCTTGTGGCTGGCCCTGCAGAGGAACTGGCTGGCCCCTGGGTGAGACGGGAGGCTGGACTAGATGGGACTTAACTGGTCTGACCCAGCAGGGCTCTTCTGGTGTTCTTAGGAAGGCCTCAGCCTCTTTGCCCTGTTGCTGGCCCTCCAGAAGAACTCTGTAAGATGGGATACTGTACAAGATGGACCTCTGAACTGACCCAGCAATGCTCGTCTTATGTTCTTACGCTCCTATCCATAAAGCCCTGCACTGACCGCACAGAATATTTCCACCTTGCATTGAGACAGGATGTATATATTTGCCTGAAATTAAAAGCGGAGAATGTAATTATCTGTTTAAAAAAAACACTCCAGGGGCAATTTTATTCCTGGAAAACGATACTTGCAAAGAAGCTTAAAATGTACTGAAAAAGCACTGTTTTTCATTCCTAAATTAAAAACATCCTCTTCCTTACCGGAACATCAACGGCTGGTCCGAAAGAAGGATTTAGCTGGGTAGCAATCATGAGTGAGACAGCAGAGTTGTGTTGCTAACTCTCATGCCCTTGGGCTGAATCACTGAGGTCATAGGAAGCTTCTGCCATGAGTAACGGGGATCTGAATGCTTGGCCCTCACAGGCATGCATTCCAGTTATCCCTTTCAGAGAATCGGCATGTCGGTCTGCAGCAGAAGATCTAAATTCAAAGTCCTTTCACACCTTACAGTCCTAGAAGAATTTCAGGGCATAAGTTTTCGAGGGCCAAAGCTCTGACATAGGGAGCTTTGACTCTCAGTAACCCCACGCACACATCTTGTTGGTCTCTATGGTGCGACTGGACTTAGATCTACCTATTCCTGTTGTATGGATCCTCCTTGTTGAACCTGTTGACCATAAAGGAGCACCCGGAAATAATTTCTCCGGTTTCGAGGATGCGGTATCACCACTCCGGTTAGCAGGCTGGGTCGAGGAGGACTTGGGAAGGAGGGGGAGAGACAAGAAGGAGCTTAAGGTGGAAGCAAGCCTTCTTGCTCTACCTCCTCCCAGGAATAGAAACCGTGAGAAAACGTAAGTCCTTCCCATCACCTATTGATGTTTTTATCTGGAGATGCCAGGGACTGAACCTGGGACCTTCTGCTCGCCGAGCAAAATGTTCTGCCACGGAGCCATGGTCCCACATGCGTTCCAACAAAGCATTCCGATGTTCTCCCATCCCCACAGTATTGTATTGTATTGTATGTTTGTTTATTCGGTCAATTGACCCATATAAATAATACATCTACACCTCCACAGTGCCCTCACAATGTAGGGAATTCAGGTGACACTCCAGGATAAGGTCACAGTAGCCTCTCTCTGTTACACCTCCAACCCCGTGTTGGGGTTGGGGTTGGGTTTTTTGTTGTTTTAAGGTGGCCCTTCTTCTTTGCATCAATTCTGTGCGTACATTAAGGCCGGGGTAGTCAACCTGTGGTCCTCCAGATGTCCATGGACTACAATTCCCATGAGCCCCTGCCAGTGTTTGCTGGCAGGGGCTCATGGGAATTGTAGTCCATGGACATCTGGAGGACCACAGATTGACTACCCTTGCATTAAGGTCTTTGGCCTGCAGAAAGTCCCAGGTTCGATCTGTGACATCTCCACTTAAAACGAGTTCACACCTGGAGTACTGTGTGCAGTTCTGGAGGCCTCACTTCAAGAAGGACGTTGATAAAATTGAAAGGGTACAGAGGAGAGTGACGAGGATGATCTCGGGCCAAGGGACCAAGCCCTATGAAGATAGGTTGAGGGACTTGGGAATGTTCAGCCTGGAGAAAAGGAGGTTGAGAGGGGACATGATAGCCCTCTTTAAGTATTTGAAAGGTTGTCACTTGGAGGAGGGCAGGATGCTGTTTCTGTTGGCTGCAGAGGAAAGGACACACAGTAATGGGTTTAAACTTCAAGTACAACAATATAGGCTAGAGATCAGGAAAACATTTTCACAGTCAGAGTAGTTCAGCAGTGGAATAGGCTGCCTAAGGAGGTGGTGAGCTCCCCCTCACTGGCAGTCTTCAAGCAGAGGTTGGATACACACTTTTCTTGGATGCTTTAAGATGCTTTGGGCTGATCCTGCGTTGAGCAGGGGGTTGGACTAGATGGCCTGTATGGCCCCTTCCAACTCTATGATTCTATGATTCAAGCGGGGGTGGGGGGTGGGGTGAGAGAGGTTACCTCTCTATCACCCAGCATTGTCAGAAGAATTCACCAACCAGTGGGACAGAGTAGAACAAGATGGAACAAAGGCCTTGGTGGAATGAGAAGTTGAGGGTGGAGTGACTCTTCTGAGCCGGAAGAGCCGCTTAGGATGCTTGCGCCTGATTGTTTGGAACAAGTGGGAACTAGTGGGAACCGAAATCGACCCTCCGGCCTTTTTGATCCTCCCATCAATCGCTTGTCGTTTTGGAGAATGTCCCTTTTCAAACCAGCGACGATTGCTTGGCAAGGGGCTGCAATTCAGCGCTGGGCGTAGGAGACATTTTGCCAGTTCCGTCATGCCTGGAGGTGGGTCTTGCTTCCCAGCCTTGAGAGTCCAGGAGGGTAGGCCCAGGCAGGTGCCAGTCCAGCATCTGATCGGCGTGCCGAAGGTCCCAGGTTCAGTCCCTGACCTCTCCGGTGAAATGGATCCGGTTGGAGGCGGAGTGAAAAACCAGCGGCTCAGATCCTGGAGTGCAGCTGCAAAATAGACAACACAGGCCTTGGTGGACTCATGAGGCAGCCTCATGAGTGTTCGTGTGTGTCTCTATCCCACACGCTCCTCTCCTTCACCCCAAGGAGGACAGCGGTTCCCTATAATCCCATAGCAAGTTGTCATCCTAGGAGTCCTAAATAACTTTGATGCATCCTCAGCCGTCTTTTTCCTTTCTCTTTATTTTAATCTGATCTGCAAGGAGTTAATTTCTCTCCCTTTCTCTCCCCCCCCCCATCATCAATTTAATTCTCTCTGTTCTTTTAATTATTTTTCTCATCACGTGCAGTGAAGGCCTCTCTCTCTCTCTCTTTGTGAAATTTCTTTCCGTTCATCCTCGGCGTTCCACCAATGTTTCAATCATTCTGTTTTTGGGCAGGGGGAAAGAATAATTCTTAACAGCGCTTGCTGGCATTACAGTTTCACAAATCACCCACTTTGCTTCTGTTCTCTCCCCCCCCTCCCCCCGGTTTTTTTTTTTTCCCTTTGTTTTTTTGGCTTTATGGAATTTTACTGTGCTCTGGGCGTTGCCAGGATCTTGCGTTTCTCCAAAGCATTGCATGAGAGCCTGAGGAGCTACTCACTAGAAACATGTGCCTTTCTCCACTGAGTAATTTCCTTCTGGGTATAGCTGGGGGGTGATTCAGAGCCAGATCAGAGCCACGGTTGCAAAGCGGGACCGGACTCTGCTCGGAATTTTCATCAAGACAGGGTCTGGATTCAGGATCCCCCTACCCCCCTGACATTGTGGGACACACAGCAGGGATTTTTTTCGGAAGGAGGAAATAGTTAGCAGCTAGTCATCCCTGTGGTCTGAGATGATTCACGGGGGCCTTCTCCCAGGCACGTGGACGGCTGGATTCGTCAAGCTCCGAGAAGTTACGTTTCCCACCAATCTGATTCTTACCCGGTGAATAATTTCCAGATTCGAGGAGCCCTAGGGTTCATTTTCTTGGAATGAGCGTTGTGAGATTTTCGCCACATGCAGGAGGTATCCCCCCGCCCACCTCTTTTTAAAGACGGGGCTTTTTAAAAAATTGGAATGAAACTTTCAGAATTAAAAAAACAAAACCCCAAACGTTAAATCTCAGACATTAGAGAGAGAAAGACGTTTTGAGAGGCCAAGCAGTAAAGAAGATAACCTTCTGTTACGATAAGGGGGAGGAAGGGGGGTCTTCCCCTGCTCTAGATACAGGCTGGTTTGGAGATGGATCACTGGTGGACCACAAATAGTTTATTTTAAACTAAAGTTTCCAGGTGTGTGTTTTTTGTTATGGCGTTTTCAGTGTTCCTCTCAATCACGGGTGGCCAAACTGTGGCTCTCCAGACGTCCGTGGACTACAATTACCATGAGCCCCTGGCAGGTAATTGTAGTCCATGGACGTCTGGAGAGCCACAGTTTGACCGCCCCTGTTCTAAATCATTGCCATTGTGTTTTTAAATCATTTTCCATCGAGGAGTCCGCCATCTTCTCCTGACCACAGGAGATCCAGTGTGATCCTTTGGCTGGCGCGCGGGATCTGGGAGGCACAGATCTTATTTCAAACCCATTGTGTTTCTTAGCCTCTCTCTTTATAAACCGGGGGCACGTCCTTGTGCTGTGATGGCGGCGGCCGCCAAAGCAACATTAAAAAAAAAAGATCTTCACGGCTATTCGAATCTCTAATAGTCACAAGCTTTGCTGAGTAAAAGCCCTACGGTGCCCTCGTTGGAGATCCCTGTCCTGGGGGCTCGCTGGAACATCTTCCTCCAGCATGATGGCCCTTTCCGACAACGTCACGTGGCACCTGTGGCAAGCAAGTTCAAGGTCCGTCTAGTGTGGGGCACTGGTTCGACCCCTGGCCCTTATAAGCCAAGCCCCGAGTCTTCTCATGTTCTTGACCCCCCCCCCCGCCAGCATCTGTTCCTTAGAGGGGTACTGCCTCTGCAGCTGGAGGCTCGTTGCCTCAGGCCCTGACCGTTAATGGGCAGACCCGAATTCTCCGACTGTGCCTCAGCTTTCCGATTCCAGTTGTTCTCAAGCCAGTCGGTCATGCACAGCGCATGTGTGTGTGTGTGTGTGTGTCAGGGCAGGTGCTGATTCATCTCCAAGCGACGGAAGCCTCTGCCAGAAGTGTGGTGCTGGTCTTGGGGAGAGCGGAGTAGTTGGCAACAGAAGGCAATTTCCTGTGAGCTTTCAATGCAGCCCATTCTGCGATGTGTGAGTAGGTGGTTAGAAAAGAGGCTGTTATGAAACCAGATTCAAGGCAGCTCCTCAAAGGCTGGCGTGGAGAGGAAGGAACTCCAGGGGCTGGCCGGCTGTGTCACGCAGCAGGATCGTCTCTCTCTTGGAGTAAGACTTGCAAAGGATTTAATATTCTCTTCCACACTCTGCTTTTTTGTTGGAGGGTGGGGAGGAAGAGAGAAGAGCATCCAGGCACAGGGAACTGGAAACTGCACATCTAAGGCTTTAGTTGGGTTAGTTGGCTGAATGTGGGTTTATTTTATTTTTTTAGTTTTTTTCCAAAAAGGAAACGCTGCTTGTTCTTCTCGACTCGAAGCTCCAAAACTGCTTGATCACAGTTCGGTTGCTCTGCCCCATCGTGGACTGCCTTAGTCCTACTCTGAGAAAAGCTCTCCGACTGCTTATCTGCGGGAAGACGACAGGGTGTGTGTGGGAGGGGAGGGGGAAGAGAATCGTTTCGGAGAATTATTCTGGATAAATTGTTGACCTACTGATTCAGATAAGAGGAGGAACCCGGAACAGAAGCTTCACCGACATCCCCCCTCCCTTTTCTGCCTGTAACAGAGTCAAAATCCGTCCAGGAGAGTCACCGGCGGAGGAGAGGCAGCTGCCGCATGCACACCCAGCCGGATCTGGTGCCTGAGATGAAATTAACTCCTGTCTGCCCGAGGATTGTCTCTGATTCCAGCGGCTTTTTGAGAGTGGTAAGTCCGAATGCAATTGAATCCCGGAGAACTTAGTTTTTGATTCATATTCAGAAATATATATTTTTGGATAGCTTGCTCAGCGTTTACCCTTGAGGTCCTTCAAGGAAAGATATGGACGCTCCCATTTTAGAGGCAAAGAACTGAGGCCGCATAGGCTGTTCCTGGGTTGCAGCTCTCTGCTCCATTCTGTTTAAGATTGGGGTGGGGGTACCTGGATGGAGGTAAATATTTTAGAGGGGAAGACTTACGAACGTTCGGGAAAAGGAGCCAGCAAAAGATGACTCCCTTATACGAACAATCGCAGTCCTGCTTGTGAAACACGTGCGGGTGCCTCCTTCCAGTGGTCTCCTCTTTGGTTGTGACTTGGATAACTTGGGATCTGATTAGCTCGCTCTCACGAGTATCATAACCCCTTTCTCTGCCCTGGGAAGCTGGACTTGATTTCGCTGCGGGCCTGGGTCTCATCCTCTCCGACTTCGTTTCTATGGATATTCTCGTAAGCGGCGACCGTTTTGACACGCGGCTTTTTGTTCTCCGCGGTGGTCGTTACACGATTACGGCCGAAACGGAATTTCCGTATAGCACCGTTGCTCTCGAACGTTTGCTGGGAAGTCTCTGAATATTCGGGCAGCTGCAAGAATTTTTCAAATCTGCCTTTTTGTGAAGTGAGGCTTGCGGTCGGGAGACGATGCTTGAACCGTTGATACCTGAAAGGGCGGTAGAGCTAGTAGGTGGTGGTCTTGAGAATCTGATGGCATTTAGTAGATGGCATGCAATGATTTCGTTAAGCTTGGTTAGCTGTTTGGTGTGTGCGTTTGATAAGTGTCAGGCTGCGTCAGATTGTGGTGACCCTGTGAATTAAAGGTAAAGGTAAAGGTATCCCCTGTGCAAGCACCGAGTCATGTCTGACCCTTGGGGTGACGCCCTCCAGCGTTTTCATGGCAGACTCAATACGGGGTGGTTTGCCAGTGCCTTCCCCAGTCATGACCGTTTACCCCCCAGCAAGCTGGGTACTCATTTTACCGACCTCGGAAGGATGGAAGGCTGAGTCAACCTTGAGCCGGCTGCTGGGATCGAACTCCCAACCTCATGAGCAAAGCTTTCAGGTGGCTGCCTTACCACTCTGCGCCACAAGAGGCTCTTGTGGCCCTGTGAATTAATCACCTCCAAATCACCTCTTTTTTTCTGTTCGACAGCCAACGTGGAATGGTGAGCAGTACTGAGAGGTGAATGGCTGATGACATGAGATAACATGTGAAAGGGAGGGGAAATG
The DNA here is from genome assembly GCF_049243985.1 of Paroedura picta. Classification (NCBI taxonomy): domain Eukaryota; kingdom Metazoa; phylum Chordata; class Lepidosauria; order Squamata; family Gekkonidae; genus Paroedura; species Paroedura picta. Next base: position 123,698,217 of record NC_135373.1, on the reverse strand, counting down.
TCCTGGCCGCACCTGATCTCATCAGATCACAGAATCATAGAGTTGGAAGAGGCCACACAGGCCATCTAGTCCAACCCTCTGCTTAACGCAGGATCAGCCCTAAGCATCCTAAATATCCTGGCATGGGAGACCACTGAGGAACACTCTGCAGAGGAAGGCAATGGTAAACCGCCACTGTCTCTTTCTTGCCATGAAAGCCCCTTAGAATCATAGAGATGGAAAGGATATCCAGGGTCATCTAGTCCAACCCCCTGCATAATGCAGGAAACTCAAAACATTCTTCCTGGGAAGGTGGTGGGTTCTCCAGATTTTTAAACAGAGGCTGGATAGCCATCTGACGGAGAGGCTGATTCTGTGAAAGCTCAAGTGGGTGGCAAGTTACAGTGGAGGAGAGAGAGGGTTGGGAGTGTCCTGCACAGTGAAGGGGGTTGGACTAGATGATCCAGGAGGTCCCTTCCAACTCTCTTATTCTGTGATTCTTTGATTCTATCCACAGTCATTCCATACCCAGATGATCTCTTCCCGCCCCCTGCCCTTGCCCTCCCCCCCCCAAAAAAATATCACTGGCCACTCTGGCCTGGAGGAAATTCGCCTCCTGACCCCAAAGTGGCGATCGGCATTTCCCTGGGCATGCAAGGAAGGGCCACAAGAGCCAGGCACCAACATAACCCTTCCTGCCCTCCCACTCACAATCTGGTGGCGTCATCGTAAGCTGGAAGCTAAGCAGGGTTGGAAGACCACCAAGGAAGGTTCTGTAGAGGAAGGCAATGGCCAAACACCTCTGATTCTCACTTGCCTTGAAAGTCTGTTGCCGGGTTGCCGTTCACACATACTTACACACACACGCAAACAGCGAGCGAGAGAGAGAGAGAGTATGTGATGATTAATGTGTCGTGAGAGAGTAAATTTGATGCAAAAAATGTAAATTGGGTATTGATTGCCATTTGCATAAATCAGTTTAACAGAGGGTTAGATGCATGGGAGAACAAGCTCCCCAGTGCAATAATTAAAGGGAGCCTTCAAGTTCAGAGGTCATGCTTTGAAATCCCTTGCTTGGGATCAGCAGTGGGGTCAGAGGGTTAGACCCGATGGTTGAAGAAGAAGAAGAAGAGTTGGTTCTTATATGCCGCTTTTCCCTACCCGAAGGAGGCTCAAAGCGGCTTACAGTCGCCTTCCCTTTCCTCTCCCCACAACAGACACCCTGTGAGGTGGGTGAGGCTGAGAGAGCCCTGATATCACTGCTCGGTCAGAACAGTTTTATCACTGCCGTGGCGAGCCCAAGGTCACCCAGCTGGATGCATGTGGGGGAGTGCAGAATCGAACCCGGCATGCCAGAGTAAAAGTCCGCACTCCTAACCACTACACCAAACTGGTTGGCCTTATGAAGGCATCTGGTGGGTCACTGTGTGTACAAAGACGCTGAAGTAGATGAACGACTGGTACACTGCCTCTGAACATGGAGGTTCCATTCAGTTATTCTGGCTCCTAGGCAGTGATAGACTTATCCTCCATCGACTGAGCCAGTCTGGCATAGTGGTTAAGCGTTTCGAATCCTCCCTGGTGCCATGGAAGTTTTGCCGGGTGACCTTGGGCCAGTCACATGATCCCAAGTTAACCTACCTAAAATTGAAGAGAGGAGGATAATGCTGGTAGCTGAGAAAACTGAGAGGGCTTACAAAGGAATGAAATAAATAAAATTGGTTTGTCGAAACCCGGACCAAACAACCAAGTGCTACCAAGCCATCCGATAACTCTTGAGACATAGTTTCAGATGGACGGTACGCAATTTGAAGCGCGGATCCGGACGTTCACATCCAAGCTTGGAGTGGTGATCCTGCGTAGAGCAGGGGGTTGGACTAGATGGCCTGTATGGCCCCTTCCAACTCTATGATTCTATGATCCTGCGTTGAGCAGGGGGTTGGACTAGATGGCCTGTGTGGCCCCTTCCAACTCTATGATTCTATGATCCTGCGTTGAGCAGGGGGTTGGACTAGATGGCCTGTGTGGCCCCTTCCAACTCTATGATTCTATGATCCTGCGTTGAGCAGGGGGTTGGACTAGATGGCCTGTGTGGCCCCTTCCAACTCTATGATTCTATGATCCTGCGTTGAGCAGGGGGTTGGACTAGATGGCCTGTGTGACCCCTTCCAACTCTATGATTCTATGATCCTGCGTTGAGCAGGGGGTTGGACTAGATGGCCTGTGTGGCCCCTTCCAACTCTATGATTCTATGAGTGGGAATTTATTATTTTTTAAAGGCTGAGAATGAAATGTCACGCATGTGAGAATGTTCACTCTTGCTCTGTTGACCGTATGATTAATACGTCCCGGGTTGTGTGTGTGTGTGTTCATGCTTTTGTGGTTGGCGGTTGTGCAAACATTTGGGTTTGATGCCAGGTGTGGCAACTGGTATCAGAGCGTCTCCGTGTTTGCTTTGAAAAGAAACGCAGGATTCTAGCTCTTAAGGGTGCAAAGATAAGCTGGAAGGTTCAAGTCGTTGTCAGGTGAAATGTCATGTGCCGGGGCAGTGACAGCTGGGCAGGACCTTGAAGTCTCCCATGGCCTGCGGTGCCCTCTGCCCGCTCCACAGGGGGTGACACCCAGGCAAAGCAAAGAAGAAGAAGAAGAATCTAAGGGGGCCAAAGGAAAAGCATCTTTCACGATCGAAAACCACGTAGCACTTAGGGATTATTCAGGATTCTTTTCCTTTTGCGCCATTGGTTTCTTCTTGTCTCTGTTGGGTTGCCAACCGCCTGTAGGGAGGGGGGGGGGAACGGTTCTGTTTTAATAGAGGTTTTTTAATGCGGTGTTATTTGCCAGTTTGACGTCCCGTAACTCTGTTCCTGAAAGGCCCAGTTCTGCAGGCCAAGACTCTATTGAAAGGGAGGGAACCTTTATCTTTGTTTCTCGTTGGCAGCCCCATTGGGGCTTAGCTTCTGCACCAACCTGTTTGGGCACGCTTCCTGCGTTGAGCAGAAATAGCCAAACGGGAACCATCCGCCAGGCCTTAAATTCCGCTTCTCTCGTCGAAGACGTTCCTCGGTATTTTTTAACAACGGCCTCCCCATCTCGTGCAGCCACACGTGGCTTGGCTGACTTGCTCGAGTTGTCTGAAGTGAGTCCTTGATGTCTAAAATAAACTAGCGCTGAGCTCACAAGCCTATCTGAAAGCCCGACGTTCTCATAGAATCATAGGGTGGGAAGGGACCTCCAGGGTCATCTAGTCCAACCCCCTGCAGAACGCAGGAAATTCACAACTACCTGCCCGCCCCCAAAGACCCCAATTCCATGCCCAGATTATGCCCTACCTCAAAGCAGAATCAGCAGCCAGTCTGGCCTGGAAAAGGACCACAAGAGCCAAGCACCGACACAATCTCTTCTGCCCATCCACTTACAAATGTCCAAATTCATCCCAGGAGTCTTGAGAGTGTATACGAGGTTGCTATGGTTTCCTCCTGTCCTCTAGATTATTACATCGTGTGTTCTAGAAGTTCAGGATGGGAGATTCAGTCACTCTAAGAAAGCTTTACCTGGGGTTTCGAATAGGCTTTCTCAAAAAGGGTCACATGAAACCCTGCGGGTTTTTTGATGGCCCTGAAAGGATTTCCCCCAATTGTTGGGAGCTCCTTAATTCTTAATATATTTTCTAAATTTGTTAAATATTTATCAGGTGATATGACCATATAGGGCAGGGGTAGTCAAACTGCGGCCCTCCAGATGTCCATGGACTACAATTCCCAGAAGCCCCCTGCCAGCATTAGCTGGCAGGGGGCTCCTGGGAATTGTAGTCCATGGACATCTGGAGGGCCGCAGTTTGACTACCCCTCCCATATAGGGTCATGTCGACCCGCTCTCCCCTCCCAAAATGGCCCGTGATGGGCCTGGAGGGGGTGGGAAGGGGAGGGGCCCTAGGTGGGCGTGTCCACAGCTATTCTTCCCAACCATATTCTGCGTGATCGCAGAATATTCTGCGGGGTTTCTTGAAGCCCGAAGAATCTTTCAGGGGGGTTTCAGTGGTCAAAAAGCTGGCGTAGAGCCGGGGCCCCCACACCACCCCCTGGCACTTCCCCTGGTGCCCATCAAGTGTTTCGTGAAGGTGAGGAGGGCCATGTAGGTGTTCTGCCCAACAAGCCATGGAGGATTTGATTGGCTGTGCAGACCTTCAGAAGTGTCGCCTTGTCAGGGGTTGCTGCTAGAGCACTGTAGAACTGAAGAGAAACCGGAGCGGCCTTTTTGCCACTTGCTCCTGTTCACATTGCATTGTGAAAGCTGGGCTATTTTTGTATGTAAGCTAGGTCTAAAATACACGCTTGATGGATCCAAAACAGCATCCAAGGGGCTTCCCTGAGGCCTTGACAGCCTCCTCAGCACTCAGTTTTCTCCCAGTGCGACTGGCCTGGTCGAATTCCTCCTCCTTTCTCTTCCCTCCCTCATCTTGGCTGCAGTGTCAAAAGTTCTGTGAATAAAGCTGGTGTGAACGCGTGGGTACAGTGGTATTTTAGGAGCTAGTAAAGGTTGGTGTAGTGGTTAAGAGCGTGGCGTAATTGTTAAAAGCGGTGGCCTCTAGTGTGGAGAGCTGGGTTTGATTCCCCCCGCTCCTCCACATGCAGCCAGCTGAGTGACCTTGGGCGTGTCACAGTTCTGTCAGAGCTCTCTCATCGCCACCTACCTCGCCGGGTGTCTTTTGGGGGGAGAAGGAGGGAAAGCAGTTTGTAAGCCACTTTGAGGCTCCTTCAGGTAGTGAAAAGTGGAGTATAAGAACTAACTTCTCTTCCAGCACTGTTTTGTATGTAAGGATGCATCTTTTCAGCTGGGAGAATTGGACATCGAGAAGAGAGTCAAACTACACTTTTAATTTATTGTTTTATTATTTAGAAAATTCATACATCCCCTTCCTGCCCTTGCAAGGCCTGCCCAAGCAGCTAGCAATTCAAAACAGGCATGATGAAAATCATATTTTAAAACTGCTCAAATCAAAACCCCTCCCAAATTAAATCAAGACGGGTAGTCATTGCTTATCTGCATGAGTAGAATAAATAAGTAGAATAAATAAATAAAAGGAGAGGAGAGGAGAGGAGAGGAGAGGAGAGGAGAGGAGAGGAGAGGAGAGGAGAGGAGAGGAGAGGAGAGGAGAGGAGAGGACCACAGGTTGACTACCCCTGCTTTAAGGTACTTCTGGACTCCTCTTCTCTTCACTTCTACAAACGCTGGCAGGGGCTCATGGGAATTGTAGTCCGTGAACATCTGGAGGACCACAGGTTGACTACCCCTGCCTTAATGGCTTAACAATGTAGCAGGTTAGGAGCTTTCAAGAGTCACTGCTCCCTTCTTCGGATACCTCGTTAAAATAATTTAAAAACAGAGCGAAAGAACCGAGTGAAAATACACAGAAAACCCGGGTCGAAATGCCCACAAAACTTAAGAACATTGAGCAGGAAGGAGGGATCACTGAGGGAAGGCCGAATGGAACAAAAAGAAAATTTTTCACCTGCTGGGGAAAGACGGCAGCAAAAGGAATGAGCGATAGGGTGGTGAGTGTCCTGCACAGTGCAGGGGGATTGGACTAGATGACCCAGGAGGTCCCTTCCATCTCTATGATTCTAAATTCCGTCTAAACCTCTGGAGGAAGTTCCTGACAGTTAGAGCGGTTTCTCAGTGGAACAGGCTCAGTGGAGAGTCAGTTTGGTGTAGTGGTTAGGAGTGCGGACTTCTAATCTGGCATGCCGGGTTCGATTCTGCGCTCCCCCACATGCAGCCAGCTGGGTGACTTTGGGCTCGCCACGGCACTGATAAAACTGTTCTGACCGAGCAGTGATAACAGGGCTCTCTTAGCCTCACCCACCCCACAGGGTGTCTGTTGTGGGGAGAGGAATGGGAAGGCGACTGTAAGCCGCTTTGAGCCTCCTTCGGGTAGGGAAAAGAGGCATATAAGAAACAACTCTTCTTCTTCTTCATAGTGCAGGAGGTTGGACTAGATCCGACTCTATCATTCTATGATTCTAAATTCCGTCTAAACCTCCGGAAGAGGTTCCTGACAGTTAGAGCGGTTCCTCAGTGGAACAGGCTTCCTCGGGAGGTGGTGGGTTCTCCATCTTTGGAAGCTTTTAAACAGAGGCTGAATAGTCCTCTGACGGAGAGGCTGATTCTGTGAAGGCTCAAGGGGGTGGCAGGTGACAGTGGGTGAGCGAGAGGGTTGTGAGTGTCCTGTATAGTGCAGGGGGGTGGACTAGATGACCCATGCGGTCCCTTCCAACTCTGTGATTCTATTTTTGTTATAATGTTGGGAGGCAGGGGAAGACGCAACCGCGAGACTGCCTTTCTGTTTTCATCTGATAAATTCCTCTAGGCCTTGGAAGACGAAAACAAAGGTGCCCAGCAGCTTCCCAGCGAGTGGCTCCCCCAGAAGGCGTGGGCGTCAAGGCCGTGGAGAAAGTGGTTTGTTGTGGTTTTCATGTGGGTGGTTCAGGCCCAAGAAAAGGAAAGGGTGGAGGGAAACATGCCCGTTGAATCCAGCCAATAAAGGAATGTGGTTAGACGCAGGGCTAGGCTGTTTTGTTTGTTTTTGCGCTGTTACATCCTTGCAATATTAGCCGCACAGCTTCTCCAGAAACCCTGTTCCAGGGAAAGCTAATTGAGATGTTCCTGCCAATGCCCCTTCTCTTGCAAAAAATCTGATTTTTTCCGTATTTCAAGGTGGGAGCTCTGAACGGCCTGCCGCCCCCCTCCCTCCCCTTCTGTGAGTACGTGTGTGATTTATAACTGTCAGACAGAAATGGTGGATCAGATTTCTCCAGACTTACGCCAGCGGAACTGCTAATTGCCGAGAAAGCCAAGAGCCGACCACATGAAAGGCGAGAGACATCTCCGGCTTTAGCTAATCGTTGCCAATCCACCTGCGTTGCAGGGGGTGAGATAACTTCCCTCTCCTTTTTTATTTTATTGCCGCAAAAAAAAAAAATTGCAGCCTCGATAAACTGGCTGCCTGCAATTAGAATTCTGTCTTTACGGACTTTGGAACACCAAACAGCGGCTTAAGCGGAAGGATTATGTGGGGAGCGGCTCATGCCAAAAGGCTGGGCACGAACGAGATCTCCTTTCCCTCTGCGTGTTTCCGGGAGAGCAAAATAGTTTTGTTTCTCCAGAAACAGAGATGAATTAAACGTTTGTTTTGGAAAAAGGGAACGTGCCCCAATATTGTATGAGTGGGTCACCCAATATCTGAGAGCTGAACACATCTGTGGAGAGCACAAACACTATACGGATGTTTGCATTTCAGCCTTGGAAGGGGCTGCCTAAGGAGGTAGTGATTACCCCTCAGTAGGGGTCTTGAAAGAACCTCTTGTGGCACAGAGTGGTAAGGCAGCCGTCTGAAAGCTTTGCCCATGAGGCTGGGAGTTCGATCCCAGCAGCCGGCTCAAGGTTGACTCAGCCTTCCATCCTTCCGGGGTTGGCAAAATGTACCCAGCTTGCTGGGGGGTAAACGGTAATGACTGGGAAAGACACTGGCAAACCACCCCATACTGAGTCTGCCATGAAAATGCTAGAGGGCATCACACCAAGGGTCAGACATGACTTAGTGCTTGCACAGGGGATACCTTTACCTTTTAGGGGTCTTCAAGCAGCGGCTGGAGAGATCCTTCTCCTAGATGCTTGAGGCTGATCCTGCACTGAGCAGGGGGTGGGACTAGATGGCCTGCATGGCCCCTTCCCACTCTAGGATTCTAGGAGTCTAGTTCAGCAGTGGAAGGGGCTGCCTAAGGAGGTGGGGAGCTCCCCCTCACTGGCTGTCTTCAAGCAGCGGCTGGACAGATCCTTCTCCTGGATGCTTCAGGCTGATCCTGCACTGAGCAGGGGGTGGGACTAGATGGCCTGCATGGCCCCTTCCCACTCTAGGATTCTAGGAGTCTAGTTCAGCAGTGGAAGGGGCTGCCTAAGGAGGTGGGGAGCTCCCCCTCACTGGTGGTCTTCAAGCAGCGGCTGGAGAGATCCTTCTCCTAGATGCTTGAGGCTGATCCTGCACTGAGCAGGGGGTGGGACTAGATGGCCTGCATGGCCCCTTCCCACTCTAGGATTCTAGGAGTCTAGTTCAGCAGTGGAAGGGGCTGCCTAAGGAGGTGGGGAGCTCCCCCTCACTGGCTGTCTTCAAGCAGCGGCTGGACAGATCCTTCTCCTGGATGCTTCAGGCTGATCCTGCACTGAGCAGGGGGTGGGACTAGATGGCCTGCATGGCCCCTTCCCACTCTAGGATTCTAGGAGTCTAGTTCAGCAGTGGAAGGGGCTGCCTAAGGAGGTGGGGAGCTCCCCCTCACTGGCCGTCTTCAAGCAGCGGCTGGACAGATCCTTCTCCTGGATGCTGGAGGCTGACCCTGCACTGAGCAGGGGGTGGGACAAGATGGCCTGCATGGCCCCTTCCCACTCTAGGATTCTAGGAGTCTAGTTCAGCAGTGGAAGGAGCTGCCTAAGGAGGTGGGGAGCTCCCCCTCACTGGCTGTCTTCAAGCAGCGGCTGGACAGATCCTTCTCCTGGATGCTTGAGGCTGATCCTGCATTTATTGAGTAGGGGGTGGGACTAGATGGCCTGCCTGGCCCCTTCCCACTCTAGGATTGTAGGAGTCTAGTTCAGCAGTGGGATGCTTTTGGCTGATCCTGCATTGAGCAGGGGGTTGGACGAGCTGGCCTGCAGGATTCCTTTCAGCTCTATGGTTCTATACTACCATGCTATGAGACTTAGGATGTTCAAACAAACTTTTGAATAGAACATGAGAAGAGATCGGGATGCAAAGCGTGGGACCCAAAGCTCAAGTTTTTACTGATTAGTTAAGTGATCTAAAGGGGGGATCTTAGAGGCCATCCACTTTAGACTGCTTTCCCACATGGTTGGTTAAGGTGCTGTAAGTCCACTGGAGCCATCATTTGCAACTGGATTTAGGATCCCCAAGGTGCCTCATGAAAGCTCCTCCCCTGCCTCAGATGTTGTTAGTCTTTCGGGTGCTGCTGGGCTCTTTGTTACTGCTGCAGACGAAGACAGCTGGGAATCCCCTTCTTCAGCTGTCAAGAAACCCCAGGGTTTCATGAAAACCTGGGCCAGGGAGACGGCCACGGACTAAAGAGGCCCAGGTTCGAATCCCTCTGAGCTGTGAGGTTGGCTGCGTGATTTCTTTTTTGAGCCAGTTGCTCCGTCTGCATCTCACCCAGCTCACGAGGTTGTTGTGACAAGGAGAGGGGGAAACGTGGGCACCGCCCAGGGATCCTCAGAGGAAGGGCGGGACAGAACTCTTAATTTCCAAAATATCTCCCTTTCAGAGCCAAATCAAACCACCGATATTTTTTTTCCCCTTCTTGGTGGACTTGCTACCACAGGCTTCTCTCGAATCAGACGACCTGTTTTGTTGCCAAAACATTCTGCCGGGCAGGAATGCGTCATTTGCTGGGAAATATCTTTTGGTTTATGTGGATTCACCAGAACACAAAAAAAAGGGGGGGGGGAATTCCAGGGCAGGCAAATGCATTCTGTTTTCTCGTGTTTGTACTGGACTTTTGGCAACAAGGCAGGCCGGCTGGCAGGGTTGGTTTCCAAACTCTTTCCCCCTCCCCTTTCTGTTGGCGAAGGGAGCAGGTTGCAGCTCACCTGAGACCAGACTCATGGCCTTGACCAGGGCGTCCTGTTTCCTCTCGGACAGGAAGTTCCATAGCAGGGCTGACCCCCTAAACGCAACGCTGCAGGACTCAGGCTTGATTTCAGCGCAGAGCTGGTGGTTGCGTAAAGTGCATGCCCGCAGGACTTTGAATTTGCATGGCGGCTTGCCTGAGCCAGGACGCCGAACATGCAAAGCAGCTAAACAGTTGCGGCCCGGTTTCCTTGAGATGTCGCTTGCATGCAAACACCAGGAAGTCAGTGCTGGTTCCAGGTTTTGGAAAGCCCCGGGCCTGCTTCCTCATATTCCCTCATGCCTCCCTTTCCTTCCATCTACAATCTGCCCACCTGACTGTGCATCCCCGTCCCGTAGAATCATAGAGTTGGAAAGGTCCTCCAGGGTCATCTAGTCCAACCCCCTGCGGAATGCAGGACTCCCATGCACAGAACTCCCCATCATCCACATAACGTTCATACTCTTTGCTGGACAACACACTGGTTCTTGGCAGTGCCGTTGCTGTGTACCACCCACATGCGCTTCCCCCTCCGTGCTGGGAAGCTGGAAACATGAATGGAGATAGCTGGGGATTGGAGCTCTGGGATTCTCACAGGCCTCCCATCAGGGTCCATCGCCTACTTTGGCCCCTCCACAGCTGCTTGCTGTGTTCCTTCCTGAAATCTAAGCAAAATGAATTTCAGGATCCCTCCTGTGGCAAAACATGCTGGGGTTGGTGAGGGAAGAAGCCTGAACATTAGATAAGTGAAATTTCTCCAGTAGGGTAGCCAGCTCCGGTTTGGGAAACAGGTGGAAATTGGGTCTGGAATCGGTTGTAATTGTTGTATCTGGAGAGCCGTTATAATTCCTGGAGAGCACCCACCCTCTCCTGGAGGTTGGCAACTCCACTGGCAGGGTATGCATCCCTTGATATATCCCACTAGCCTGGAATTTTGAACTTTTCTTTGAGATTTCGAGGATCTGCACACAGGCCACATTTAATTATTTACTGCATTTATTCGGTTTCCGTTGGTTGAAAGCGTGTGACAGGTTACTCAGCAAGCCTCATGGTCGAGCAGGGATTCGAACCTGGGTCTCCCGCATCCCGGTCAGAGACTCTAACCACCCCATCACTCTGGTGTCGTGGCGGGATCCTGCCGGCCCGGATTCCCCTGTCCCCTTTGCCCCGTAGCTTGATTGAGTGACGCTGGGCCAGTCACCTCTTCCTGCCCTGCGTCACAGCACATAGATTAGTGCGGGTAAAATGCGAAAGGGGTAATCAGATGTCAGATCTGACATGTACACTAACCTGATTTCCTGGGAAGAGAGGTGGGATAAAAAATGTGTTTGCGCTAGGTCTCGGGAGAACAACAACAAAAAAGTAATTGTCAAGAAGAAGAAGAAGAAGAAGAAGAGTTGGTTCTTATATGCCGCTTTTCCCTACCCGAAGGAGGCTCAAAGCGGCTTACAGTCGCCTTCCCATTCCTCTCCCCACAACAGACACCCTGTGGGGTGGGTGAGGCTGAGAGAGCCCTGATATCACTGCCCGGTCAGAACAGTTTTATCAGTGCTGTGACTAGCCCAAGGTCACCCAGCTGGCTGCATGTGGGGGAGCGCAGAATCGAACCCGGCATGGCAGATTAGAAGTCCACACTCCTAACCACTACACCAAACTGGCTCTCAAGACAGGTTGTCTGTTTTATTCCGAAAATATTTTAGATGTTTGTCTGGATATCCGTTTTATCATCTTTTTATATTGGGTACTACAAAACCGCAAAGTTTTTAAGAGAAAAAGAAGAGCATCTCTCCCCTGCTTCTTGCTATGCAAAGGAGTCTCAAAGCAGCTTCCAATCGCCTTCCCTTCCTCTCCCCACAACAGAGGCAGGTGGGGCTGGAAGAGCTCTGAGAGAACTGGGCATGGCCCAGTGTCCTTCAGCAGGCCTCATATGTCTCAGATGGGCTTGCACCTGCCTTCCCTTTCTCCTCACAACGGATACCGTGTGAGGTAGGTGAGGTTGAGAGAACTGTGACTGGCCCAAGGGCACCTAGCAGACCTCGTGCGTCTAAAATCGACACACAACTGCCTTCCTTTCCTCTCCCCACAACAGCCACCCTGTGAGGTAGTTGGGACTCAGAGAGCTCTGAGAGAGCTGCGACTGGTCCAAGGTCACCCAGCTGGCTGCATGTGGAGGAGTGGGGAATCAAACTCAGTTCTCCAGAGGGCATCTCTCTCAGCCTGACTTGCCTTGATAGATCAAGATGGTCTATATCTGTCGAAAAGAGCAGGCATCCAGGAGCACCTTAAAGACCAACAACATTTGTGGCAAGGGATGAGCTTTCGTGGGCCACAGGTATCCGAAGAAGCGAGCAGTGACTCCAAAAAGGTCCTCCCTTGCCCCAAATTGTTAGTCTTCAAGGTGCTCCTGGACTCTTTCCCTTTTCTACAAAGGAGAGAACAGCGTACGTTGGGGAGAAATGCAGAATAGAAATAAAGTACACGATGTGCTGTTTTCCATAAAGGGTGGCCTCATCTTTTCTCAGGGTGGAATTTTTTTTTTTAATCACACACCCGCTTTGGCTGCCACCTCTCTGCATTTTCGCTGAGGTAATACTCCGGAGCAACACCGGTTGTCATGATAGCTGTGACATTAGTGCGTTCGCACACACACACGCACACACAAAGACCACTATTTAAGGAAAGAAAGCCATTAATAGAAGCAATCCCTGCACATGGTTTCTGCCCTCCCCCCAAACCTGCCACTTAGCTAATTGTTTATTCTGCATTCTTCTTAATTGGGTCGCTCCTTCAAGAAGAGAGATGCTCGCTTCACGGGTAACGCCACGGCAATGTGTCTCCTCTGCTGTTTTCGGGGCGGCGGCGAGGTGTAAATACGTAGGAAGTGAAGACAACAAGAGCGCCTGTGAGATGCTGGGTTCGGGAGAAGGAATGTCCAGGTTTTCTTGCTGCCAACTTATATTTTTCTCCTCGCCTCTCTTTTATCGTCACAGCAACCCTCTGGGGTAGGTTAGGCTGAGAAGGACACCCAGTGAATTTCCATGGCAGACCTGATGTGATGAATCATGCACAAACAAGGCACAGCTAAATCTGTAGATTGGAGTGCACCTTAGAAGACCATCTGAGGAAGGGACTCCCAAAAGCTTATACCTCCAGAATCTTAGAATCATAGAATGATAGAGTTGGAAGGGATCTCCTGGGTCATCTAGTCCAACCCCCTGCACTGTGCAGGACACTCACAACCCTCTCACTCCTCCATTGTCACCTGCCACCCCCTTGAACCTTCCCAGAATCAGCCTCTCTGTCAGATGGCTCTCCAGCCTCTGTTTAAAAATCTCCAAAGAGGGAGAACCCACCACCTCCCGAGGAAGCCTGTTCCACTGAGGAACCACTCTGACTGTCAGGAACTTCTTCCGGAGGTTGAGTTGGAATTTCTTTTGTTGGTCTTTAGGTCTTGTTGATCTTTAGGTGTTATTGGACTAATCCCCTGGTTCTGCCACATATCACAGCCTTTCTCAGCCTTTTTATCCTGAAACGTTCTTCAGGCTTCAAGAAACCCCAGAAGTCGTGCTATGGTGCCAAATTTGGGAAGCAGAACTTTGGACATGCCCACCCAGGGCCCATCACTGGCCATCTGGGGGGGTGGAGGGTAGGGTTGTGCGCAGCGGCGTACAAATAGGCCGAGGACAACACAGCCAGCCCCAGCCTGGAACGGCCAATTCACACAACCTAGTGGAGGGGCAGGTTGACATGGCCATATATTGTCATATCACCCAATAAATGCTTAGCAAATATTTAAAATTAATTAACTCCCACTCATTTGTGAAACCCTTCCAAGGGCTGTCATAAAAGCCCAGGGTTTCAGGAAAGGTTGGCTGAGAAAGGCTGTCCTCTGAAACCAGCAGAGTACACAAATTCCTTGTTGTGTTTGAGGCCTATCCGAAACATTTGGTTTAAGCCCTTTCTGTTGTTTTGAGTCCCCTTTTCTCCCCGAGACTCAAGGTGGGCTGTGCTGTTTGAGTCGATGCAATCAATAAAAAGAAACCACAAATGAAAGAGTAAGAGGAGAATGACAACAACCTGACACGAAATACACAGTATTGGAACATCTGCAGATTGCAGGCAGCTAAAAGAAAAGTCCTGTTATCCTTACAATACAATAGCACTGTGTCCGAAGAAGTGAGCTGAGATTATTGAAAGGACCTATTGAAGTCAATGGTAGAACAGCATTTGAATCCAGGGGCAGCTTTAAGACCCACAAAAGCTTAATTCTGGGTTTAAGCTTTTATGTGCATGCACACCTAGAGTAAGATCACGGAATCATAGAGTTGGGAGGAATGCCACTGGATTTTTTATTTTCTTTCAGGGACCAACTAACAGAGCTACCCATTTGCATGCTTTCAAGATCTACCAGAAGTTTTAATCAGGGTAAATTTTAAATGATGATGATAATAAATTTTATTTACACCAGCTTGGTGTCATGGTTAAGAGCGGCCACTTCTTATCTGGTGAGCCGGGTTTGATTGACTCCCTGCTTCTCTACATGTAGCCGGCTGGGTAACCACGGGCTAGTCACAGTCCTGTTAGTATCAGTTCTCACAGAGAAGTAACATCAGGTCTCTCTCAGCCTTACCTACCTCACTATGGGGAGAGTTGGCAACCTTGCGTTTTGTAGAGCACCTTCCAAGGAAAAAACGTAAACCCCGGTGGTTGATCGGATATTTTTCAAGAACTCAACTCCCAGGTCCCTCCAAAGCCCAAGGGCAGAGAACAAAAACATGGTAGTCCCTCCCTCAGCAGATCCAGAGGCAGGTTTCGATAAGGTACTGATGTTAATTGATCAACACAAGTCCAATTGAACAGTATTTTCAAGAGCAACAGGAGAAGAACACTCTCATAGAATCATAGAGTTGGAAGGGGCCATACAGGCCATCTAGTCCAAGCCCCTGCTCAATGCAGGATCATCAAGAACAGGGGTAGTCAACCTGTGGTCCTCCAGATGTCCATGGACTACAATTCCCATGAGCCCCTGCCAGCATTTGCTGGCAGGGGCTCATGGGGATTGTAGTCCATGGACATCTGGAGGGCCACAGGTTGACTACCCCTGATCTAGAACAGCCATCTAGAACTTTCTCATATTTTCTGCCATTGAGAATGCACTAACACAATCTTCAAGCTTCGAAAAACCCCGGAAGTGGTGCAATTGTGCGGAACATTGTTGGGAAGCAGAGCTGTGTACGCACCCACCCAGGGTCCTTCCTCTTCCCACCCACCCCCCAGGCCCATCATGCGCATATATGGTCGCATCATGCGATAATCGTTGAACAAATTTATAAAATATACCCCAAAAATGTATTCGCTCCTATCCATTTGGGAAACCCTGGTTGAGAAAGCCGGCTCCGGAAAGCCTTTTTTCA
This sequence comes from Paroedura picta, assembly GCF_049243985.1. Classification (NCBI taxonomy): domain Eukaryota; kingdom Metazoa; phylum Chordata; class Lepidosauria; order Squamata; family Gekkonidae; genus Paroedura; species Paroedura picta. The sequence continues at coordinate 123,683,156 of NC_135373.1, read as the reverse complement.
TCCATGCCAACCTTCCCTCGATGCCGCAGCCGTTAAACGGGCACCAAAGGCTGGGTTAGGAAGCGAGTCGAAGGCACTGCCAGTCCGCCCTCCTTTGGGGAGCAGCCAGTTTCGAAAGCGGGAACTGGACTGGAAATATCGAAGGATTACATTATGCTCCAAGCCGAACGGGAAAGAATGTGCAACAGGGGTGCGGGAGCAAGCGATTATGCGAGTGGGCGGTTAATTAGGCTGGCCCGGGGAAGAGAAGCTGAAACGCGGCTGGATCGTTGGGCGTGCTTGGATTTAGAGTTCATTGTGGCGCGCCCCTGAGGGATGTAGAATCATAGAATCATAGAGTTGGAAGGGGCCACACAGGCCATCTCCGGGAAATGGTAGAGGACAGGAAGGCCTGGAGGATCATTGTCCATGGGGTCGCGATGGGTCGGACACGACTTCGCACCTAACAACATGCAGGCCATCTAGTCCAACCCCCTGCTCAACGCAGGATCAGCCCTAACCATCCTAGGGGAAACCCGGAAGACGTTGGGAGCATGTTGACTGAGTAAATAGGGATCTTGGGCTCAGGTTTGGCCCCTCTGGGGTGGGAGATTCCTGAAGATGCGTGGGTGGAGTCTAGGGAGGCCATGGGTGGAGGAAGGGAGGGACTTCACTAGGCCATGTGATAGAATTCACCCTATCACACGCCCTTCAAGGTTGGTTGATGGATGGATTGAGTTCACCCTCCAAAGCTGATATCCAGAACTGCTGTTTCCGCCTTGAATCTGGAGGAATCTGGAGAGGAATTGTAATTCTGGGAGATCTTCAGGCTCCACATGGAGGTTGTTAACCTTCACTGGAGCATCGAAAGTTCCTAGATTTTCCGGAGGAAGAACACTGGCCATCTGTTTACTCAAGAATTACGGTCCGGGGACTAGATGTACGCCGGACTCCCCTAATTCAAGGTTCCTAACAATTTTGTTGTTATGTATTTTCATATTTCACTTCATGCTCTTTAGCTGGAAAGACTCCTGGCAAGGTGAGGAAAGCCATCCTTGGGACGATCACCTGCAGGTCCAATCCTGGCTTCACAAATGAATCGGACCTAGAATAAACTGTGGTTGTTGCATTGCATCTGAACCGAGCCACAATTGACAGACTCGAGAGAGTCACATAGCGTTTCAGATGGAATAGCTAGATAAAATATTTTCATCAGCCTTTTATTGTGAAACTATGTTCTGGGATGTGCATGTTAGCTTTTGCTTTAGTTGTTTTAAATGATTTGGTTTTAGAAGAAGAGTCATTTTTCATGCCCTGCTTTTCACTACCCAAAGGCAGTAACAAAACAGCTTGCAATCGCCCCTTCCTCTCCCCACAACAGACCCCCTGTGCAATAGCTGAGGCTGAGAGAGCTCTGACAGAACTGTTCTGTGAGAACAGCGGTCACAGGACTGTGGTTGACCCAAGGTCACCCAGCTGGCTGCATGTGGAGGAGCAGGGAATCCAGATTCGAGGCTGCAGCTGGCTTTTAGTTGTGATCTGTTTTTAGGACTCGTTTTTGGTTACGTATGTGTGTACTGCAGTTTTGTCGAACCATGGAAGCTAAGCAGGGCTGGCTCTGGTTAGTCCTTGGATGGGAAACCAGTGAGGTAAACCAGGGTTGCTACGCAGAGGTGGGCAACGGCAAACCACCTCTGAATGCCTCTTGCCTTGACCTGGACGACCCAAGTTAGCCCGAACTCGTCAGATCTCGGGAGCTAAGCTGGATGAGCCCTGGTTGACTCTTGGACGGGAGACCCCCCCACACCAAGGGAATCCAGGGAAGCTACACAGAGGCAAAGCATCTCTGAACATCTCTTGCCTTCAACACCATCCGTCAACTACAGCTTGGTGACCCTTTCCACCATAGCAACCCTAAGGGCAGGGGTAGTCAACCTGTGGTCCTCCAGATGTTCATGGACTACAATTCCCAGGAGCCCCTGCCAGCAAATGCTGGCAGGGGCTCCTGGGAATTGTAGTCCATGAACATCTGGAGGACCACAGGTTGACTACCCCTGCCTAAGGGGATTGGCTTGTATTCTGTGGCAGTAGCTATAGTATTAAATATACAGTGTTAGGTTTCTTTTGGGGGGGGGGAGGTTACCACTAGGGTTGTGCGCGGCGGCCGAATCGGCCGTTCCAGGCCGCCGTAGTCCGCGCTACACCGCAGGGAGCCGATTCGGACACCCCCACGCACAACCCTAGATGACACCAACGCAACCCTCAGGAGTTTAGGGAACTTCCAGCCCTGGGACCTGATTGTTGATGATTCATTAGATGTTGTTTTGTTATTTAATTTGCAGAGTCAAGGTTACAGCCCTGCCAGCGTGACCTTCCCTTTGCCGTCCACAATCGGTGTATTGTTTTAGAATTATTGCGGCAACATCCTGTTGGGCTGCATTATGAAGTTATGCGCAGTGCATATCGCCTCCTTTTTCTTTCTTTTCTTTTCTTTTTTTTCCACGCAGCAATAAAAGACGGAACTTTTGAACCTTGAGCCGGGCACGTACAACAGTCGGCCGGAAGTTCTCGGAGGCGGAACTTTTTATAGGATAGCTCATTAACTTCACAGCAAATAGATTTGTTGGTTTCTTTCATTTTCATACGGCCGCATTTGTCGGGCGTTTTATTAGTTTGCGGTGGGGCACGGGTAGCTGCAGGTCATGAGCCACGTGCATGCAGGCAGGGCAGCTTGTTTGTCCTCTGTGTCTTGTACACTGAGGTATACTGCTTTTGAGCATAGAGGCTCCGCTGTGCTCAGGTGGGAAATAGCGGCTGGGGCATCCCCCCCCTTCTAAATCTCTTCTGTATCATTTTATAGCTTTCCAAGAATTGTATCTCCAATGGGGACGATGTCTGGCCCTCTATTCCAGGGGTAGTCAACCTGCAGTCCTCCAGATGTCCATGGACTACAATTCCCATGAGCCCCTGCCAGCATTGCTGGCAGGGGCTCATGGGAATTGTAGTCCATGGACATCTGGAGGACCACTGGTTGACTTACCCCTGCTCTATCCCATAAATTAAACCAGCCTCAGGGTTTCTTTATTTGACTTCCCTTGTCGCTGGAGCCTCGGGATTTAAAACAAAACGAAACAGGCCGCTCCCTTCATTCCAAATACACAATGTTTGCTTCAGACCAGGAAAGGAAACATTTCGCGGACACGGTGTTCTTTCTGATCTTACCTTACTTGTAGAGGCAGGTGTTTTTATAACAGAAGAATGGGAAAGTACTGCAGGTTATGCAACACAATCGAAAAATAGTGCAGGAGCGGATTTCACTCGTAGCTGTTAAAGAGCCACGCGCCTAAACCTTGTTTATTTTAAATGCTTTCACGCCTCTTTTAGAACATGGGGCGAGTCCTGTCGGATCAGACAGGACCCACTGGGGGGCACTGCCAGCAGCAGCTGCTCAGTGCCACGCCAAGGGGCAGCCCCAGCCATGGCGGCCACTGGAGAGCACCAAAGGTAAGCCAGCAGCAAACTGGCAGGGCAGCCCCCGAGGCAGCAGCCGGGGAGGAGGACAAGGAAGAGCTGCGGCCCGGTACCAACTGATCTACGGACCGGAACCGGTCTCCGGACCAGGGGTTGGTGACCACTGATTTAAATGATTTGTATGTTGCTTTTTCCTCCTGAGCAATGGGGACTCAGGACTGCGGCCCAGCATCCATTGCCTCACAGAGAGTCAGGCCCTCCCAGCTGCATCCCCCAGCAGTTGGTACTCTGAGAAACACTGCCTCTGAATATGGAGGTTTGCTTTGGGGACTGCAAGCCGAAGCTGCTCATAGCCGGCTACAAATGAATAAATGGGTAAGTGGTGATATAACTACGTCAAAGGTAGATTGGTAGAAGAGAGGGCCAACTGGTGTACTGCGGCTTGAGAGACAAGGACAAGGAGCAATGGGTTCAAATTATGGTGAAGGAGGCTCCACTTAAATATTAGAAGGCATTTTCTGACGGTGAGGGCTGTTGGTAGGTGGGATCTGCTGCCTCGGAAGGTGGGGGAGTCTTCTTCGCAGGAAGTTTTTAGGAGGAGATTGGATGAGCACCTGTCAGGATTTGGAATGTGATTTTTAAGTCCCCAAGAAGGTGGGGGTCTGGACTGGAGGGCCCTTGGTCATCTCTTTCAGCTCCGTCTGATTCTGAATCTGCATGAGATTTGACGCCTGAGTGTTTGATCCCTTAACTGAAAAAAGTTGGATCACGTTGACCAGGCAAACTGGGCGGAAACAAAAAAGCTTCTCCCTTCCCACCTTTCCTACAGTTCCGTCACAAACTTTGATTCTCGTCCAATCTCAGAAGCTAAGTAGGGCTATTGCATTCAGCTAATCCGAAAAGAAGAAATACTCTAAAAGTACCTTACTGGGTTTTTTTTTCAGGTATTATTTAAGCCGATTATAAATCATAGGATCTGATCAGTACCGATACAGCTGAGCCCAAATAAAAGCCGAAGTATTGGGGGCTTTTATTCAGGGATATGCAGCTATGACGATCAGCCGGGGCAACGGGAGCTGAGAACTTGGCACAGCCTTGATTGGGGTTCCCACTGCCCCAGCAGATCCTCCTAGGTGACCTCCACACCATATGCCGATCCCGGGGACTGCTTCTCCTGTGCCACGGTTCAAACAGGGCTGTGGGAAAAGCCAAGGCAGGCCCAAGGTCGGGCTGGCTCTTTAAAAAACATCTTTCCCCCCACTTCTCAGTCTATGACTTGGGAAATTTCCAGATTTTTTAGAAATATGGACTTTTTTTAGTCCAAATTTACCCGAAGCCTGAAGGGTGGGTGGGAAATGTTTGGTTTGCACACTTCTAAAGTCAAGTAGGGTCAGCTCTGTGGGGTTGCCATGGGTCAGCTGCAACATGACAGCACTCTCCCCCACCACAGTTCCATGCTTCATCTGTTATTGGACCTTAGTGCAGTATTTGATGGTCAACTCAGTTTGCAATTTACTTGTGGAAGCCTTTCTCCACTTTTGAGAACATTCTTCAGGCTTTGAGAAACCTTGGAAGTGGTGCAATCGTGCAGAATATGGTTGGGAAGCAGAGCTGTGGACATGCCCACCCAGGGCCCCTCCCCTCCCCACCCCCTCCAGGCCCTTCATTGGCCATTGGGGGGGGGCACGCATATCACCCAATAAATTATCAACAAATTAAAAAATATATTGAAAATTAATTCACTCCCACCCATTTAGGAAAGTCTTCCAGGGCCTTCACGAAACCCTGGTTGAGAAAGCTTGATGTATGGTCTGCAGTGTATGATTTTGGGTCATTGTCCCCTCCGTTCCGAAAGGAAGGATGGAATGTAAGAATAGAGGTCGGGTGGAAATGGCAAAACAGAATTTTCTCCACTTTGTCTTGGTTGCTCTTCTTGTTCCGATCTGCCAAAAGACCTACTTCATAAAGGACTGATTATTTTTTTCTCTCAGGAGCTGGTACCTGAGGATTTTTTTAAACTTCCTTGACTCTCCTTCAGGGTTCTCTGATCCAGCAGGGCTGTTCTTATGTTCTTATCATCACTTTTTGTATGATGATGCAGAGTTAAGCATATTAACAGTTACATTCCCAAAAGGGATCGAAAATGGTTTAGGACCAAAGTGGAATAATTTGTAAGGGATTGCTTGGCTCTCCTAATGAAATCTGAGCTAAATTTCTCCCAATGGGCTCAGCTTTGAAAGGCAAGCTTGCCTGGATTGCTTCCTTACAAAACAATATCAAAAGATGGCCGTGCCAAGGGATTGGATGCACTTTTTTGGGCATGTGGTTCAGCTTAGTTGAAGGGAAGGGCAATTCACAGGACCAGGCAGCAGGTGATATGAAAGAGACAGTGGAGAGCGGCTGCCAGCCTGAGTAGACAATACTGACATCAGTGGACTGAGGGTCTGACTCGGTATAAGGCAGCTTCGTGGATTTTTACATGGTCACCTTCTGTGTACGGCCACGATAGAGGAAGAACTGTTGCTTTTTATATTCCGCTTTTCACTACCCGAAGGAGTCTCGAAGTGACTTACAATCGCCTTCCCTTTCCCCTCCCCACAAGAGACATCCTAGGAGGTAGGTGAGGCTGAGAGAGCTCTGAGAGAACTGGGACTTGGTCAAGGTCGCCCAGCTGGCTGCATATGAAGATGGTGAGGGGGAATCGAACCCACTTCCAGAGTCCACTGCCTCATTCAAACCCAGCAGCACCTAGAGATCAACAATGTTTTGTCTGGGAGGGATCACCACTTCAGAATTCCCTTCTATTTTACTTTTCTTGCCTCGGGTAAACATTTTACCAGGGCTTGGAACAATTTCAAATGCCTGCAAAACCTGTTGGTCCAGAATTGCTCCCTCCCTCCCTCTGCGCCAAATTCTTAAATAATTGTCTGTCTCCAACTGCCTTTGCTCCACGAGAGGCCCCAAGACGTCGACCTGAACCCCACAATAGACAGGAAGTCGTGCTGAACCTGAGGTCCCTAATGTGTCTGAGCTTTTCGAATTCTGAGGCCATGTCATGGGTTCAGTACAAAATGGCCACCACAAAATGGCCGCCACTGGAGACGGAGCCAGCCACAAAATGGCTGCCGCAGCTTCCTTTCAGTCACTCGGTGAAGATCCTTGTGGCCAGTCAAATAAATCTCTTTTGGCCCCGGCAACCCCTTTGCCGGCCGAAACCCCAGTCCAGCCGTGACATAAAAACATCATCTCATTTGCCTGATTCAGACAGACAATCCTAAGCGCTCCGGTTATTTCCTGGCTTCGTCCCACAGCCTGTTTATGTTTTTGCGAGAGAGGGATCATGGCGTTTGGGAGGGAAATACGTCTGGGGAGCCGCTAAACCACGGTTGGTTGTAATGCTGAGTACGGGTAGTAATGCTGAGATAGTGTCTGCAAGGAAAATAACCAGACAGCCTAGCACGAAGAAAAAAGGAGGAAGAGAAAATCAAAATATTTTTAGCAAGTCAGAAAGCTGTTTAAAATGATGAAAGCAGCAGAGGAAATGCTGCATCCTTCCTCCTGCACGATTTGTGGTTTTGTCTGCATAAATGCAGACCCACCAACAAAAAACACCCACCAGTAAAACCAGCCTCTTGCCCGAAAGGTCAGCCCTGCAGCCGTCTGGAGGCTGCCCTGATTCGCCCACCTGCAGGAGTGAGATGTCTTTGGGCAGGAGCCACCTTTCCGATTTGTGCATGTTTTGGGTCCGGTTTGATTTATTACCTACCCTGCCCCTGAAGTCTCTAAGCGGATTCCAGAAATATTTAACAGGATGGTTTTCAAACTGCCAGCCCTTATTGATTGGCTTGGGAGAGGGCTGTGGGTCAGTGGCAGAGGCTCTGCTGAGCATGCCGATGGTCCCAGGTACAATCCCCGGCATTTCCTGTTAAAACATCCCAGTCAGCCTTTTTCAACTGGCTTCTGGGTACCAGAAAGTGATGCCAGCTGGCCACACCCCCTGCCACGTCCCCCCAGAGGCTAGCAAAGGTTGAAATACTGGGATGCCCACCTACCCCCTTAGAGGCCCATCATTGGCCACTTTGGGAGGGGCGGGTCAAGCTGCCCAAATAAGGCCAGATTGATTGATTATTTATTTATTTATTTATTTATTTATTTATTTATTTATTTGTTTATTTATTTATTTTAAAAACTTTATTTTCTTTTCACTAGGATAGGCCTTCTCTGTACTGTATGGTACCTCGGTACCACCTCCCGAGGAAGCCTGTTCTACTGAGAAACCGCTCTAACTGTCAGGAACTTCTTCCGGAGGTTGAGACAGAATTTAGAATCATAGAGTTGGAAGGGTCCTGCTGGGTCATCTAGTCCAACCCCCTGCACTGTGCAGGACACTCACAACCCTATTGCTCATCCACTGTCACCTGCCACCCCCTTGAACCTTCCCAGAATCATCCTCTCCGTCAGAGGGCTCTCCAGCCTCTGTTTATAAATGTCTAAAGATGGAGAACCCGCCACCTCCCGAGGAAGCCTGTTCCACTGAGGAACCGCTCTAACTGCCAGGAACTTCTTCCGGAGGTTTAGCCAAAAATTCTTTTGAACTAATTTCCTCCCATTGGTTCTGGTCCCACACTCTGGGCTGTACTGGAAGGTTAAAATGTTTCCCTGCTGTTTTCTAAAGGTTGCGGCTTCATACTTAGGTCCATTTATTCTTTGTCGAAGGGACAGTGTTGGGGGGGTGGGCGTTGAGAGAGGACTGTGGCCCAGTAGAAGAGCCTCCGCTTTGTAAGCAGAAGGACGCAACTTCATTTCCCGGCATCTCCAGTTACAAAGGACCAGGCAGAGTAGATGATGCAAGAGACCTCAGCCTGAGACCTCGGAAAGCCAGGGCTCGTCAGAGTGACCTTGAGGGACTCAGGGTCTGATTACCTATAAGGTGGCATCACCTCCGTTCTGTACACAAGTTGCGAGTGTGAAGTTAGCCACCCTCGAACGCACCTCCTAATTGCGTGCTTTGTTAAAAAGATCTGTTTGGGTAATTGCTTTTGCAACCTGCGTGATGGGACACACCCCACCCACCCCAGAGCAAACCCGGGCCTTGGTCCAAAAGATAAATCACATACATTTGTCAGCTCCAACACACACACACACACACACACACGTTTTGTGTCTCCTGGCAGTTTCTACATACAAATGTTGCAAAGCAGTCACTGGAGAAAAAGAAATGCTCATTCCGGCGAGGTCCCGAATTTGCGGTTGCGTTGCCTTGAGCCATCATTGTAACTCCCGATTTATTTATACATATATAATATTTTCGCAATTTCAATTTATTATTATGAACGTATTAATGCGGGGCCCAGAATTCGGGAAAGGCCAAAACCTGTGGACCACAGAAGGTTCACAGCCTTTCCTGAGCCAGGCTGGGGGTCCAGTTGCGGATGACAAAGGCCCACTGTGCCTCTAACTGCTACACAGGCAGACATTCACCAGGTTTAGTTGCCCCAGTCAGGAGCAACCGCGACCGTGGGTAAACCTCACCTGATGAATATTTGTGTACGTGGGCCGGGGTGTGTAGGGGGATTGATTTGTGCAATGAAAGGAACCAGCGGCATTCCTGGGACAAGTGAAAGATTTGCTAGACAGGAGAGCCTCAGAGGAGAGAGGGAAATCTCTTGCCTTGTGGGCATGGCGGGGTGGGAATGGCACAGGAGGGGCTAACATTCAAGGAGGATATTCCGAGGAGGTTTATACATTATGCAGAGGCCCAATGTCTCGTCCCCTCCTGGAATGTTCTATTTCAGACTGCAGTAAGCGAGTGCCTATTTAAATCTGCTTATTTTTTTTAAACAACGCAGCAAATTCCCTGCCTGTAGAAAGCCAGCACTCTAGCCCAGCTCTCCTGATGCACTACTTTTCTAAGCGGAAGGAGTGAGCATTGTATATGAAAATCAAGACACCGAACAGTTCACCCACAAACTGGAGTAGGCCATCTCTGGGAAAAGCTTAACGTCTTTATACCGCCAGATGCATAACCCGGCTTTTACGGGGAGGACGAGGTGCAATTGCACGAGATCTAGACTCACAAAGAGCGGTGCAGCATGTGTTTGGGAGGAAGTGCTGCAACTGTGGTTCTTGAGCCGTCGCACGCAAGGCCTTCCCGCTGCCGACTCACTTTTGGCCAAGGAGTGGAGTCTGCTCATGTGACGCCATTTCCTGTTGGTGAGCCGGACAAGGAGGATGACTCTGGCCATACTTGGACTTCCAGGGCCAAGCTGCCGCTCTTCCGCAAAAACCATTGTAGGCGGAAGATAAGAGAAGCTCTCCCTGACCAGGAATGTCGGCACATTCTTTGCCGATATCCTTCCTGCCCTGGAATAATGAGACCGTGGAAGGAGGTGGACGTACACGCTTCTGCAACATGGCACGATTTTGCTTTCATAGAATCATAGAATCCTAGAGTTGGAAGGGGCCATACAGGCCATCTAGTCCAACCCCCTGCTCAACGCAGGATCAGCCCTAAGCATTCTAGAATCATAGAATCATGGAAGGGGCCATACAGGCCATCTAGTCCAACCCCCTGCTCTACGCAGGATCAGCCCTACACACTGGATAATTCTCCTTGAATCAGCTTTTATTTTAGCAATCATTGACAAGTGGATCTTGCCATTCTACACACCCTTTCAGGAGTGGCCTTAGCGAATTCCATCTGCACCCTCTGTCCCCCTCCAGGTAGTATTATTGAGAGAGTTTTAGGACTGGGATGAGTTTTTGCCACAGCATCTTTGTCCCTACGGGGTTTGATTGTATTTTGTATTTGTTCTGTTTTTATGTATGTTTTAAGGCGTTTTATTGGGGGTTTTATCCAGATGTTGTAACTCGCCTCAAGCCTTTGGGGAGAGGCGGGCAATAAATTGGAATGAATGAATGAATGAATGAATGAATGAATGAATGAATGAATGAATGAAATCCATTTGCAAAGTTCACAGAAAGTGGATCAAAAGCGTTATCAGTCTGTATGTGCAAATGCCCGTGATATTATATCCTCCCCATAACAAAATCGAGTCCAATGGCACCTTTAAGGCCAACAAAGTTTCATTCAAGGTGTGAGCTTTCGTGTGCATGCATACTTCCTCGGACCAATTTATCTCCCCATGTTAGCTTTTCAAGTGTGACACTCGGGGCTGGCTATGCGTGATGTGCGAACGCATGTCCCAGTGGGAAAGTAGTAGGGGTGCAGGCAGATTCCAACAAATCAGGTCTTAAAACCTTGCGCACGATCAGCCCGGTGGTATCTCGCCACTTGGGATTGCGCTCTGAAACCACCTAGCCGAGTTACCTGTGCAGGACTTAACTTTGCCATATTGGCAGGGCCCAGTCTAAACCAGATGGGTGAAACCCCCTTGCAGGATTCGGGTTATATTTCAGTTTCTCCTCGCTCTTCAGCTGGCTGCTCCCGCCATCTGCCGTCCCGATTGCTTCCCATTTTTCGGACGCTGTGGGAGAGGAAGGAGCAGCCGGCCTTCTTGAGTCAAGCCGTCTGTCTCATGACTCAGGCGTCCGTTCCTGGAAGCGACTGTCATGCCCTTCGGTCCCCTGCTTCCCCTTTGCACGGCTGCATTTCTTGTGCGCCACCCTGATCATGGGCAAACCTTGCCCCTCCGCGGAGGAGAGTGGTCACCAAGCTTCTGGCAACAGGACGTTCTTCTCAGTTAACGTTTATTCTGGCATAGAATCATAGAGTAGGATGGGGCCATAAAGGCCATCTAGTCCAACCCCCTGCTCAATGCAGGATCAGCCGAAAGTAGGAAAGCAGGAAGTGTACGGGTTCTTGGGGAACATCGACATGACAACATGCTTGTTTCACACAGGACTCACAATTCCAGATAGGGAATTCCAGAACTCACTCATGTTGTTTTCCTCTCTTCCATTTTTTCTTCACACCGACCCTGCAAGGTAGATTAGTCCGAGGGGTTGTGACCGACCCAAGATCACCCAGTGAGCTTCTGTGGCACAAGTAGGGATTCAAACCCAGGTCTCCCAAATACTTGCTTGACATTCTTAACCAAAATGCCACACTGAATTGTAATCCCGGGAGAACTCCAGGCCCTGTGTGGAAATTGGCAACTTGCATTCCAGGGCTTTCCCTTTTATTCCAGAGAGGGGGGGGGGATTTTAGAGCATTTGGAAATAGAGGGAGGGGCAGAGAGCTGAGTTCTGCTTTCAAAATGTCCTGGGGCACCCCCTTCCTCCCAAAGCTCTTTAAAGATTTTCCTTATTCCTGCCAAGCGGTGCTGTAGCATTATGGTGCCTCTTGCTGGGGAATGGGGAACTGGAGTGGGGTGTTGCAGAATAACTTTGTGCTTCATTATTAATTAACTAAATTTCTATACCGCCTTTCCAAGACTGGCTGCAGGTGATGTTCATACCTAGATTATAAATAAAAGCAACGATTTGAACGACAAATAAAGCATTAATAAAAGCCAATAATTAAAAACCTATTCATAATCCGATTAACAAGCATCGGTTGTCTTTTCCTCTAGAAAACGGGTCACTGCCGGTGGGTCTTCCCAGGGTGGGTGTCTCTACAGGGAGTGGCTTTTTTTTGTGAGAGGAGCCCATAGATCAGGGGTAGTCAAACTGTGGCCCTCCAGATGTCCATGGACTACAATTCCCAGGAGCCCTTGCCAGCATTCGCTGGCAGGGGCTCCTGGGAATTGTAGTCCATGGACATCTGGAGGGCCGCAGTTTGACTACCCCTGCCATAGATGATTTGTAGTCATTACTGATTGGCTTTATTTCTACTCTGCTTGTCTCAGAAGCATCTCCCAGAATTCCCCTCTCCCTTTTATCCTCAGAACACCCCTGTGAGGTAGGCTACAGTGAGAGCGTGAGACTGGCACAAGGGTGCCCAGTAAGCTTCCATGGCAGAGTGTGTGTGTGTGGAGGGGAGGATTTGAACCTGGATCTCCCGGGTCCCAGTTCAACATTTTGCATAAAGCACAGAGATCACATATCGGTTAACAAGTTTATAATCGGCTTTGCTTCTTTGGCCTTTGTGAATATATATAGCCTTCTCGAGAGGCATGCGGATACATGGAAGTATCTCATACTGAATCAAACCCTCATAGAATCAAAGAGCTGGAAGGGACCTCCTGGGTCATCTAGTCCAACCCCCCACACTATGCAGGACACTCCCAACCCTATTGCCCCTGGTGCTCTTGGGAATTGTTCAAATGAACATTTCACTGTTATTCGCTCATGGCTATGAAGATGTGGACCCTCTTCTCATCCGACACTTTCCGATAATTTGCTCCACGCTTAGTGGCTTTTTCATTTACACTCTCATCTCTGCGCACTCCTGTTGCTTTTATTTGGGACTCAGTTGGATTTAATTGCTGCTGTTTTCCTTTTATTATCATATTTATTACAGGGATTATTTACCTTTTATTGCAGTCTGTAATTTTTAAAAAAACTGCTTACCCCTCTTGACTTCCTGTGCCGTCATTTTTATGGTTAATGGCTTCTGTTTATTCATATTGTTAACGGTTCTGGTCAGCCATGTTTTATCGAGGCTGGAGGATGGTTGCTCTGGTTATTTAAAATCTTTGAAATGGTCTGAGATCGGGATAGTGATTAAAACATTGGTCTAGCCCAGGCTTTCTCAACCAGGGTTTCGTGAAGCCCCGGGGTTCTTGACAGCCCTGGAAGGGTTTCCCAAACGGGTGTGAGTTAATTAATGTTTAATATATTTTTTAAATTTGTTAAACATTTATTGGGTTATATATGACCATCTTCCTTCCTTCCTTCCTACTCTCCTGTGTGTCCCATCTCCTTCCTTCCTTCCTTCCTTCCTTCCTTCCTTCTTCCTTCCTTCCTTCCTTCCTTCCTTCCTTCCTTCCTTCCTTCCTTCCTTCCTTCCTTCCTTCCTTCCTTCCTTCCTTCCTTCCTTTCGATTTTAAAGGCGCCACAGGACACAATGCTTCTGAAACACATTGCAATTGCCAAATATTTCCATTTTCTGCCCGATTTCCGTCCTATCCCAGAGAGCGGCAGGACACTGGACCCTGAAGAGCATGGGGTGTTGGGTGGGACCCCAGAGGCTTGTACTGTCATCTTAACCCACCATCCAAAGCAGCCACGTACAAGGAGAGGTCAAAAGGCCCAGTCTCTTGGCAAAAGGCGTGTGCATCAAATAAGTTGAAGAATAAAAACGAAAGCAGAAGTAAAAGCCCAAATACTCGATGATCCACCCAGGGTGGATGGGAGCATTCCCTGCTGTCGATAAACGGCAAACCAGGCCTAATTTGAGCGGTGCCCATGAACCTGTAAGGGAAAGCCCTTGCCGTGTCTAACCTCCAAGCATCCCTGATTGACGGTGTCTCATCATCAACCCACTTAGCAGCTTCTCCGTGAAGTCTCCTTTGAAGTTTTTTTTCTTTTTTTGACCAGAGAACTGCAGCTTTCTAGATCAGGGGTAGTCAAACTGTGGCCCTCCAGATGTCCATGGACTACAATTCCCATTCGCTGGCAGGGGGCTCCTGGGAATTGTAGTTCATGGACATCTGGAGGGCCGCAGTTTGACTACCCCTGATATACAATATACCTGCCAGTGGGGCTCCTGGGAATTGTAGTCCATGGACATCTGGAGGGCCGCAGTTTGACTACCCCTGTTCTAGATCATGTACAGACGTATTATTCAAGGGATTGATCTGTCTTGTATGGCAAAATCTAGCAGGAAATGTGATTCAGGTTCTGGATTCAATTACATGCAGCAAGGGTTCGCTTCGGATTTATGATGGTGTCCTTGCAGGGTTGTGGTGCCTGGGCCTGAATATAAGAGCCCTGCTGGACTAGACCAGTGAGGGTCCATCTAGTCCAGCCTCTTGTCTCACACAGGGACCAACCAGTTCCTCTGGAGGGCCAGCAACAGGGCAAAGAGGCTGAGGCCTTCCTTAGGACACCAGAAGAGCCCTGCTGGGTCAGAGCAGTGGTCCATCTAGTCTAGTCTCCTGCCTCACACGGAGGCCAACCAGTTCCTCTGGAGGGTCAGCCACAGGGCAGAGAGGGCGAGGCTTTCCCCTGATGCTGGCTTCCAGAACTTGGATCCAGAGGTTGATACCGCTGAACTGAATAGTTCCCACGCTATTTCCTTACAATCTCAACGGATTCATTGACACTCTTTCACCTGCCCATTGGTTTGAATGAAGACTTGGGGGTTTTCTCTTTATGTGTTACTTTATCTTGACAGGTGTTAAGTGTTCCACCCTAACTGATGAACCGTCCTTTTATTTTCTTGAATTATTTTGGTGGTCGAAAGCCCCATCAAGTTGCAGCTGATGTACAGCGACCCCATAGGGCAGGGGTGGCCAAACTGTGGCTCTCCAGCATGCTGACAGGGGCTCATGGGAACTGTAGTCTATGGACACCTGGAGAGCCACAGTTTGGCCTCTTGTGCCCTAGGGTTTCCAAGGCAAGAGATGAACGTGGTGGCCTGCCACTGGCCCAACCTGGGGCTTCCTTGGGGGTCTCCCATCCAAGTATTAAGCAGGGCTGCCCCTGCTTAGCTTCTGAGATTGGACGAGATCATATTAGGCTGGGCCGTCCACGTCCGGGATTCATTTCCCCTGATGGCTTCCCACCTCCCACGGTCTCTTTTTGCCCTAAATCTCTCCTCTCCTAATCCTCTCCTAACTCTACATAAAATGCACGCTGAGGATCAACTCATTGCACCTCGAAAAGCGAGCAGGCAAAAAGCGGGGCTGAAGCGTTGTTAATCATTGTGGCGACCCAAAGGGCTGGTTTAATTTTCCCCTGCAATGAACTGACACGGACGCCGCTCCAAAAGCGTTTCTCGTTTCCTAATTGGAGAGAAATTTGATTATCGCATCCCCTTTTCATCCTCCTCCTCTGACTTGCTTCTCGACACAGCCAGGAAGTGGGCCAAAGGGTTTCAGGGCAAATAGTCGTCTCCTCTTGTTCGTGATGGGACATCCCAAATGAGTTTATTGCGTCCCATTGGGCTGGCTAATTCCTTTCCCAGAGGCGTCTTTCACACCTAAGGCATTACTTGCAGTGCTTGAAATTGGGGGGGGGGGGGATCATTTAAAAAATTATTTCCCTTGGAAGCACAGAAGATTTATGTGGTATCCCCAATGCTGGGGAAAATGCTGTTCAAACAAAAGGCAAAGGCGGTCTGACTCCGATGGTAACAAGAGAAAGAAATTTTATGTACAAAAGTAGAAGCACGTTCTACATGACAAATTCAAAGTCATAGCTTGTAGTCATGGCAACACCACTTCCACCTGTATGCACCAGCCACTGGTTTTGGTGAAAGGGTGCAGATGACGCAGGCCACTGAGTACAAGAAGTGGGAAGGCTTATGATTCAGTGAAGATGGGGCAACGCTAGTTGGAGGGATGTTAAGATATCAGAGGGGTCTCTGGGCACTGGAGAAAGCAGTGAGGGTAATGGATAACTTACTCCCCAATTCCACTGGCTGAAATTTCACCTGGCATCATCCACATACTTGTGTGCATGAGAGCCATCTTGGTGCGGGGGTTAGGAGCACTGACTTCTAATCTGGTAAGCCGGGTTTGATTGCCCACTCCTCCTCCACATGCAGCCAGCTGGGTGACCTTGGGCTTGCCATAGCAGTGATAAAGCTGTTCTGACCGAGCAGTAATCTCAGGGCTCTCTCAGCCTCACCTCCCTCACAGGGTGTCTGTTGTGGGGAGAGGAAAGGGAAGGCAAATGGAAGCCGCTTTGAGACTCCTTTGGGTAGAGAAAAGCGGCATAGAAGAACCAACATTTCTTCTTCTTCAGTAATATTAGAGCTCTCTCAGCCTCACCTCCCTCACAGGGTATCTGTTGTGGGGAGAGGAAAGGGAAGGTGACTGTAAGCCACTTGGAGACTCCTCCTGGTAGAGAAAAGTGACCTATAAGAACCAACTCTTCTTCTTCTGCATGAGATCTAGAAACCTGTCATTTTGTTGGTTTAATTCTCAGGGAACTGTACAGAAGCGGCCACTACTGTACTCTTCATGCCTCAGGCATCGCAACAAGCCCAGTCGTCCCCTGGGGAGGCCGGTCTCCATACAGGAGGGTGCCATGCCTACCCGCCGTGCCCGGACTGCTGATCGGCAGCGACACAAGCGGTCCAATTAGCAGCCCCCCGTCCATCCGCTCCCTGGCTCTCTCTCCCCCAGAACATCAGAGCTCACAACTGCCGAACCTTTCAGGGCTCGGGGGCTAATTACCCGCCTCTCAGAAAGAAAGACCAGTCCCCCCATCTCTGCTGTCAGCCCTCAGCGCCATTGATCGGAAATGCCTTTCTCGGGTTTTGTACATCTGTAAAGGTCTATGGGCTTCATTGAGCATCAAAGCCCCGCAACAGCAGAGCGGGACAGATCCAATGTGCCGGCAATTCATTCTGCTGGCAAAGACTTGGGAGGGGGGGGGGTCACCAAAGATCCCTTTTGTTTGCTCCAGTCCTCTCGGAGAGACCTGCGGGGGTCCATTGAGCTTAGCTGGTTTTTAATGGGCCTTCTCAGCCGGCCCTGCCAAAGCGTGCTGCAGGCCTGGCTCAAAGCTGGCTTCTCTGTTTTCTGCCTCCTCCTGCGAGCAAGGAGTCGTACCTCTGGATAGGAGGGCTGAGAGGTGTAAACTGACCTACTTTGGTTGAAGCGTCGAAATGTTCTAGAGTTGCGGGGGGGGGCTCACTTGCGTAATCACGGGTGGGGTGAGCAGCAACGAAAGAAAACCATTCCTGGTTTGATCAGAGTTAGCCACGTGGATCCATGCCGTAGTTACATCTAGACTGGACTACTGCAGCATGCTCTGCTTGGGGCTACCCTTGAAGAGTGTTCAGAAAACACACTTAGTGTAGAATGATGTGGTTAGACTGCTGGTCAAGGCAAGACACTAGAAAAATATACCCGATACTACTGGCTACCGGTCCACTCCCGAACCCAAATTCTGTTCCATCCACCATATGGCAGCCTTTTAAATACTTGAAGATGGTTATCAGATCCCCTCTCAGTCGTCTCCTCTCCAGGCTAAACAGACCAAGCTCCCCCAACTTTCCTTCTACGTCTTGTCTCCAATCAGAGTAGCTTGTTTGGCGCATACACGATAGACTAGAGGTCCTTTTTCCATTGCAGCCCCACAATTATGGGACACCCTCCCCAGGGAGGGATGCTGAAGATCTCCAGGAGGCGATTGAAGAGGACCCTTTGGGATGGCTCAGACTTTATTATCAGCGGTCCTTAATTGGACTTTTCAAATTGTGACTTCTGTGGGTTTCACAATGGCCTTCATCGCGCACGATAGATAACCTGCCTTGAGTTGCACGAGGGAGTAAAGCAGTCAGTGGATATTTTAAAGAAGCAAGAAAGGCCTTCAGCATTCTTGGAGGGCTCATTCAGGAGGGTGAGTGACCTGTTCACGTGGACAGTTTATGCCCAAGCGTATTTGCAGGGGCTGCCTACAGGAGGGGGGATGTGTGTGTTTAAGATAACCCCCTTTTTGTGTTTCAAATATCTGTGTCACTGGTCCATACAGAACATCTCAGACCTCCTGATGATACCTGAGTTTAGGCTACTGTGTGACACAGAGTGTTGGACTGGCTTCTCTTATGCTTTAGGATGCTGATCCTGCGTTGAGCAGGGGGTTGGACTAGATGGCCTGCATGGCCCCTTCCAACTCTATGATTCCATGATTTTATGCTCTCAGTAGGGTTCATTGCCATGCAGTTTTCTTTTCCAAAGCAGCCAGTCTCCTCCTCCCCTCCAAGAAGTGGAATCAGTGTCCTCAATACATGACTAATAAAGAAGGGGATGTGTGTAGGTTGCAGTCAGTTGTACTGCCAGATCCCCAGCCCCCACCTGGAGGTTGGGAACCCTAGATGCCTGAACCTGGACTCCGCTCTTTAAAAACTCTGATGTTCCACTGGGTCCCCCGGCCAGCGCCCTGTTGCTCCGCTTTGCTGTGAATCACCCCTTCCCCGAAAACTGCCCCACCCACCCGAGGATCACCGAGATGCGAGTTTCCCAGGAGGTGAAGCACATTTTCCATGCTTCCCTTTCTGAACAGGAAACTGGCCTTCCAACTCGCACGAACAAGAGGAAGCGTTCTAGGAAAGCCCAGAACATCTTTCGGTCTGGTTTTATGAGTGCTCCCTGGCAAACTGATCTTCCCTCTCCGTGCCTCGACCTCGAAAGCAGGAAGAACTGACACCACCACTCCCACCACCCCGGGCAAAATGGACACATGGTGTGTTAGTTGATCTCCAGATGATTGGAATCATTTCGCCAGGAGAAAAGGGAAGGGGCTGTGGCTCAGGGATAGAGCCTCTGCTCGGCATGCAGTAGGTCCCAGGTTCAATCCCCGGCATCTCCAGTGAAAAGGACCAAGCAGGAGGAGATGGAAAAGACCTCAGCCTGAGACCCTGGAAAGTTGTGGGAAAAGGCTGTGTTTCTCAATGGTAGCGCCTCTGCTTGGCACACAGAAGGTCTCAATCCTCAGCATCTCCAGTTAAAAAGGACCAGGTTGTCGGTGATGGGGAAGTAGGTAATGCCGGGAGGTCCTCTGACAATTTGAGTAGGCAATGCTAACTTTGATGGACTGAGGGTCTGATTAAGATCAAGGCAGCTTCATTGGTTCTCATGAAGCTGCCTTATATTAGGGGTCACACCGTCAGTCAAGGGCAATACAGGCTGTTCATGCATTGCATAGTTCAAGCAGACTCCTGGCTATGCTGAAGGACCTTTGACCAAGAGGTGGGGCTGTGGCCCAGTGGCTGAGTATCTGCTTAGCATGCAGGAAGTCCCAGGTTCAATCCCTGGCATCTCCAGTTTAAAGGACCAGGGGATACGAAATGCTTCCACTTGAGACCCTGAAGAACTGCTCACTACCTGAGAAGGCCAAGAGACCTTCAGGGACTGATAAGGCTGCTTCATATGACAGTTGCTATGACTGGCGAGCATCTACTCGGCATGCAGAAGGTCCCAGGTTCAAAACCTGGCAGTGCCAGTGAAAAGGACCAGCGTTTGATCCTGTGAAAGACCCGCATCTGCGACTTTGGACAGCTGCAGCTTGCCCCTGAAGACAGTCCTGATCTTGAGGGACTGTCTGGTTCAGCAGAAGCTAACTACTTGTAACAGTTCCACTCAGGTCAGGGGCCATGGCTCAGTGGTAGAGTATCTGTCTGGCATGCAGAAGGTCCCCGGTTCAAGCCCCATCATCACCAGTCAAAAAGGATGAAGCAGCAGGGGATGGGAGAGACCTCGGCCTGAGACCCTGGAGAGACACCGTCAGCCTGAGTAGACAATACAGAGTCTGATGTAGTCTGAGGCAGAGTCATGGGACCTGACTGCTCCTGGACTTTGCACCTCGCCCTTAGACGCATAGCCCACCCACCCCACCCACCCCACCCCCGGCTTGGTCATTTTCCCAGTTGCCTCTTCCACAGTTCCAAGAAATTGCACATCTCATAAGAGTGTGCCTTTAACAGCTGGTACAAAAATAATGAACTGGGAGGGGTGGGTCCCAGTGAAGAAACAAATATAGAACAATACAGACACACTGGGAAACCGACATGGCAATAAAATATCCAAATTGGACTTGTATAGAATCGTCTCTCTTCAGTATTTCTTTTATTCTTATGTCATACAATAGCTAAACTTAGCTTGTGGCGCTTCCGATGCGCCACAAGCTATCAAGAGATCCCTTAATAAGTTGAAGTTGGTCCTTAAATATAAAAACCGTCCCTTGAAAAAACTGTAAGGCGAAACGCGTCGGGACTTGTGTGAAATCAGAATAAAAGAAATACTGAAGAGAGACGACTCTATATAAGTCCCATTTGGATATTTTATTGCCATATTGGTTTCCCAGGGCGTCTGTGTTTTTCCACCGCTGGTGGCTTTACTGCATATTTTGCACCCTTTGCAGACTGGCAGCCCCAAAAGAACTCTTGCAAGGGGGAGGGACGCACGATTGCATCATTGTATTTAATTTCTTCTTTCGAAGTGGCACTGCAGTCGGGGAAATTTCCGCTTGCCTCTCCCTCACGTCTTAGCAAACATGTCCAAGGAAGAAGAAGAAGAGTTGGTTCTTATATGCCGCTTTTCCCTACCTGAAGGAGTCTCAAAGCGGCTTACAGTCGCCTTCCCTTTCCTCTCCCCACAACAGACACCCTGTGGGGTGGGTGAGGCTGAGAGAGCGCTGATATCACTGCCCGGTCAGAACAGTTTTATCAGTGCTGTGGCGAGCCCAAGGTCACCCAGCTGGCTGCATGTGGGGGAGTGCAGAATCGAACCTGGCATGCCAGATTAGAAGTCCGCACTCCTAACCAGGACTTGACCCGCAGGTGTGGTCAAGCCCCAAAAAGGGGCGTGCCAAGCGTCGATCACCCCAGCGGCCTGCCAAGTCCCTCCAAGAGGTCCAGGGCAGGATCTTTGGGAGGAAGCCGGTGAGAAAAGCCCTCGGAGTGATTGTGGGACGGGTTTGCTGCCCATAATTACGGAGGCTGAGGAACACGGCGAGCTTTCGAGCGCATCCTGCCGACAATAAGGGCAGATGATGCGGAATTTGGACTTTGTATTCCTGCTTTCCCTCCAGGGGAGTCAAAGTTCGATGTGCAGAGTCTCTCGTTGTTGCCAGAGAGCAGATTTTCCATTCCTGGTGGTCCCGCCGAGGCCGGAGCGACCGGTTTGTCGTTCCTAGAGTTTTAATAACGCGGCATCTTTGTGTTGGTCTTGTATATAATTTAAGAATCTCCTGTGCTCCGGCTTGGATCCATGGGGCTTAGAATGAATGGCAACGGCTAGAGAGGACACTGGGACAGCCGTCAAGAACGATCATGGAATGCAACAAAACCAAGTAAAGGGGGAAGGAAAACAGGTTCAGGTCAGAAATTCAACCACCAAATACTCTGCACCCTCCTTGTCTGACTTTTCCCAGTTTTTCCTCAAAGGTGGTCAGGTTCTCTTCCTCCGGGGTGGCCACACGACAATCCTGCGAGGTAGGTTAGGCTGAGAGAACGTAGGGATCTCAAACAGCGGTGGATCTTGTGGGTCAGTGACTCACAAACACTGGAATTGTTGCAGCTCTTGATTGGTGCCAGAGCAAGTTACAAGTAGTACCAAGACAGAACTGAACCCACCCACCCCCTAAAAAACCCAACATATATACAGAACAAAGACAAAGGATCGCCCCGTGGCTACCCTGCATGATTGGTTGAAAACAATTGGATCCCTCAGCAGGGATCCTTGAAGCGCATTGGTGCAAACTCTGCTCACTTCAATCCTCCCTTGGACCCCAAGCTCGGTTCTCCGTAGGATCGTTAGGAGACCCGCATACAGAACATTGTTAACAAGTTGGACAACTTTGAATTGGCCCCCAGGGATCCGTTCTGCTAGCAGACGGACAGAACCTTCCTCCTGACGCAAAAGGGCTCTTCCAAAGGGATGGATCCAAGCGTATGATTCTTGCGGGGGAGAGGAACCTATGGTGGTTACAGGGGTATGGCTTTTTCGTGTGGACATGGCACTGAGTTTGCCAACGTGGTTGATCAGGGATCAGATTCCTACTTTTTGGATCAGGAGCAATAGATCACTGGCAGTCTTCAAGCAAAGGCTGGATACACACTTTTCTTGGATGCTTTAGGGTGTTTTGGGCTGATCCTGCGTTGACCAAGGGGTTGGACTAGATGGCCTGTATGGCCCCTTCCAACTCTATGATTCTATGATCAAACCCCCCCCATACCCCGCCTTTTCCCCAGTGGGGGCTCAACGTGACTTGTACAATTGCCCTGTTTTATCCCCATAATAACCCTGTGAGGTAGGTTAGATTGAGGGAGCATTGAATATCCCAAGGTCAGCCAGTGAGCATCTGTGGCCCAAGTGGGGATTTGAACCTGGGCCTACTCTGATGCTAGTCTGACGTTCTTTAACCACCGTGCCACACCGGCTCAACAGAGAGAATGAGGAGACTCTGAAGTGTTTAGATTACGTGGAAAAGAACAAACAGTTCCCATGGGGTATTTTGCAGATTGTCTGGGGCAATGGAAATTCACCCATTGAAAATGCGTTTGATTGACCTCCACCCGCTGTTCAGAACAGGACAATGTACCAGATGCCTGTCTTTTACCTGCCCTTTGATGGGGTGTTGCTGGGGGGGAACTATCTCTGGTGCTTCATTTAGCATGTAGGAACAAAGAGCAGGAGGGCCCTCCAAAGACCATCTAGCCCAACCCCCTGCTTTTTACTCTTGTGTGCTTCTTGAGGGACTCCTGAACCCGTATCTAGCACATGTCAGTTCAGTCCTGGCTCAAGAATCATTTTTTCCTATTTCGCAATACCGTTCTTCATGGGCAGGCACATCCTGTCCACCACAGCTATGCAATGTGGTGCTTTTTAGTGTCGTCGTCCCGACCCCCCTCCACCCCCCGCCTATTTGTTATGCACCGTTTTCCCTTTGGGGTTCTTCCAGCCAGTCGCTTTAACACCAGCGTTCAAGAGTTTCCCTCCGGGGAGCTTGTTTGGGGCTGCAGCCGTAAGCGGCCGCTCTTCGCCGTCTCCCTTCCTTCTAAATCCCGACGCCCAACGAGAACAGAAGTACCTCCCCAGGACTAAAACAGCATTCCGGGCGAAGGACATTCTGTTCCCGTCAAACTGACGGCTGTTACATCACGCTATGTGTTTGTTTTCCCTTTTCTCGTTCCCAGCCAGCGGAGCACACACAAAGAGGGTGGGTGGGTGGGTGGGTGGGTGGGTGGGAGGAGCGAGCGAACATGCGCAGCTCCCGAAGATGCTGTCCTTGTTTCAGAAGCCCGTGTCCTTTCCGCAAGGCGGCTGTGACTCCCGTCACCTCTCGCCTTTCGAAACTTTGCCAGCCTGGAAAAATTCACAGGAAGCGTCCTTTAAAAAGGTTGAACCCTTTAAAGGCCGTTGAATTTCCAAATCCCGAATAGACAGGGGTGTTCAGTTGAAAGGGCTCCCCAAGGAATTTCAGGAGCTGGTGTTGTAGTTAAGAACGGTGGTTTCTAACCTGGCGAGCCGCGTTTGATTCCCTGCTCCTCCAACTTGCAGCCAGCTAGGCTTGTCCCAGCACCCCAGGGTTTCACAACACGCTGGTTGGAAAGTCTGCTGTAAGTTTGCAACGCAAGAGACAATCAGAGGACGATTGCATGGTAGCCCTGGTATTCCTTGGAGGCTGAGAGAGCCCTGATATCACTGCCTGGTCAGAACAGTTTTATCAGTGCCGTGGCGAGCCCAAGGTCACCCAGCTGGCTGCATGTGGGGGAGCGAGGAATCGAACCTGGCATGCCAGATTAGAAGTCCGCACTCCTAACCAGTATAGCAAGCTGGCTGTCTTGGTCAGGGCTCATATTATATACATTCTACCCCAAAAGAGGACTTAACAACCCTCTCTTTTTATGGCATTTTAAACCTTGCATGTTCCTAAATACAAGTCCTTCACTGAGTCAGCAGATACCAAGGCGATAATAGCCAGAGCGCATCTGTTCCTTATTGCAGCCTTTCATTTGCTGGAATTAATTTCCCGGCTTTATTTATCTTACCCGTCATAACTTCCCTGCAAGGAATTCCATCAAGGGGACCTGAAATGGACTGTAATGAAAGTTAAACACGAGGAACGTGTCGGGAAGTCTGGGAGAGTAATTGCAATTTCATAACCAATCTCCCCGATGCTTACAGTAATTCCCGCCAGCATCTTTATAATTCCATCAAACATGCATAATGCCTGCTCTTTTTCTGTTTCTTCTCCCTGGGATGCTTTTGAGTGTGTGTGTGTGTTGGGGGGGGGGGGGGAGGTCTTTCAAGGACAAAACAGGGGATTTTCATTTTAAAACACACTGGCGCAAACAGAACGTGCCTGAATACTTTGAGATTACCTCCGAATGCTTTCTGCCTCTGAGCAACTCAGAAAAGAGGGGTGGCAGGCGGCAGGAGAGGATGTATTTCCCAGTTTATTACTTTAAATAACAAGAGATCAACAAGATTCCAGGAGGGGGATTAATTGCTATGCACGAACATGTACAGAGAGAGCAGGTTCAGATTTTCACTGTTCATGTTAATGCTAGAGAACTTGGTGGCTACGAGGTTTGGGGAGTTTT
The DNA here is from genome assembly GCF_049243985.1 of Paroedura picta. Classification (NCBI taxonomy): domain Eukaryota; kingdom Metazoa; phylum Chordata; class Lepidosauria; order Squamata; family Gekkonidae; genus Paroedura; species Paroedura picta. The sequence continues at coordinate 123,658,579 of NC_135373.1, read as the reverse complement.
TCTGTATTGTCCACATAAGGATGTGGACAAAATGGAGAGGGTGCTGAGGAAAGCGAAGAGGATGATCTGGGGCCAGGGGACCAAGCCCTAGGAGGAAAGCCTGAGGGACTCGGGAATGTTCAGTCTGGAGAAGAGGAGGTTGAGTGGGGACAGGATGGCTCTCTTGAAGGATTTGGAAGGTTGTCACCTGGAGGAGGGCTGGTTGCCAGCAGAGGAGAGGACAGCAGTGGGTTTAAACCACATGTATAACTATGTCAGCTAGATATCATTTTAACCATCCGAGTAGTTCAGCAGAGAATGGGCTGCCCAAGAAGGTGGGGAGCTCCCCCTCACTGGCGGTCTTCAAGCAGCAGCTGGACAGATCCTTCTGGATGCTTTAGGCTGATCCTGCATTGAACAGGACTAGATGGCCTGCATGGCCCCTTCCCACTCTAGGATTCTAGGACTCTAGTTCAGCCGTGGAATGGGCTGCCTCAGGAGGTGGGGAGCCCCCCCTCACTGGCCGTCTTCAAGCAGCGGCTGGACAGATCCTTCTCCTGGGTGCTTGAGGCTGATCCTGCACTGAGCAGGGGGTGGGACTGGATGGCCTTTGTGGCCCCTTCCCACTCTAGGATTCCTAGAGTAGTTCAGCAGTGGGATGGGCTGCCTAAGGAGGTGGGGAGCTCCCCCTCACTGGCTGTCTTCAAGGAGCAGCTGGACAGATCCTTCTCCTGGATGCTTGAGGCCGATCCTGCATTGACCAGGGGTGGGACTGGATGGCCTTTTTGCTGCCTGAAATACGGGGTCAGTGTTAGCCCGACCCACTGTTAAGGTTTGTTCCAACAGGCACAAAGCATATTTGAGCTTCTGTTCCATTTGTAGCTTATTGTGCTAATTGGCAGCAGGTCTCCTCTTCCTATAGAAATTGCTGCAAATTGCTTAGAAGAAGAAGAAGAAGACTTGGTTCTTATATGCCGCTTTTCCCTACCCGAAGGAGGCTCAAAGCGGCTCACAGTCGCCTTCCCATTCCTCTCCCCACAACAGACACCCTGTGGGGTGGGTGAGGCTGAGAGAGCCCTGATATCACTACTCAGTCAGAACAGTTTTATCAGTGCCGTGGCGAGCCCAAGGTCACCCAGCTGGCTGCATGTGGGGGAGCGCAGAATCGAACCCCGCATGCCAGGTTAGAAGTCCGCACTCCTAACCACTACACCAAACTGGCTCTCAGACTTAGGACACAAACAGGCAGCATGGCCTAATGGAAAGCAAATTTAGGTCTCTGGTTCAGGTATTCCCTCCAGCAGGAAATTCACCGATCAGCTGGTCGATGGCCTAAGCTGAATTGTCTTTTGCTCAGTTGCCATCCTAATTTAATTTGCTAGGTGCCGTATATGGGCTTGGCATGAAGAATCTGGGTTGTTTCTAATGTTCTGTTTCTGAGGTGCAGGGGATTTTAGGTTGGAGGGGGGGGGTACTGGAAAGGGCTGCAGGATCTCACTCCCAGAATTCGTGGTTTTGTCTTTGCAAGGTTTTGCTGGAGGGAAGGGTCGAGGGGAGAAAGAATTTCTTTCAGATTGCTCTTCAGCGCCCCCACAATAAGTGGCCACAGGTGGTACTGCAGCTAACAATTTAACAGGAAACACACATGGGGAGGGGAGGGGTACAGTCAGATTATGCCTGGCTCTGTGAATCTTTCCAGAGAGCAACGCCTTGCCAAGGGACAATGTGAGCTGCTTTCTAACCGCATGGCCTGTTTCACTTGCTCACAGCCCTGGTAGGCTCCCTGCTTTCCCTCTGGATTAGCTACTTGGCCACCCTGCACCTAGCCGATTAGCTTCCTGGCCATCTTGCATTTCGTGGGTCAGCAACCTGGCCACCCCGAACCAGGAAGCGATCACCCCAAGTGTGTGAGGATAACAGGCAGTTCCTTTTTCAGGAGCTACAGCTGCTTCGGCCTTCCCGCTCTTTATGTATCTTTCCCTCAATGGGCTGGAACTTCTGAGCAGAACGTATGTTGTTATTCAGTGCTCTTTTTCAGGGGGCTTTCCCAAGAATGGCATTGCAGGCCCCCAGGGACAACCCCCCCCACACACACACACACTGTGTTGTGAGGTGTCAAATACCACTTGCAGGCTAAGTCCTTTCCCCCTTCCGAGCCAAAGTGCAGCATTCACCTGTTGCTTTCATAAGTTCCTTGCGTTCCCTCTCCTGCCTCCTCACTTGCATCGAGGACGGAGGCCAAGGAATGGTTCTCGTAAGCGTGGTGGGCAGGAACGTCACTGGCATCATTCGGAGTAAACGATCTTCCCTTTTAAATTGTTTTCAGGTGCAGATGTTCCCCTGGCGAGGATACCCAGTGCCAAAAGAAGCTGCAACTAAGCAGAGAGGTGTCATTTTCTCATGGAGGGAGTTTTCTTCAGTGGTTGGAGCGAAGGACAGAGCTGGGGATTCTGCGAGGAGAATGTAAAGACGAGGTGTGCAGATTACGAGTCTTCTACGAGAAACGCAACCGAGATCAGTTTGGAACGGGTGGCAAATCTCAGCATTTAGTGGTAAGTAAGCCCCAGGATTGTTGGCTTCGACACTGGGGTGTAGATTCTGCCACCGCAGCTTGCTGGAGTGCTGAAGGGGGATGAATTTGGGAACCATCTGCTGGAGAATTAGCTCTTCTCCCTTTGGCCGCGTGAGCCTTTGGCAAGAGCCGAAGAGCTACATCTGGAAGTGTAGCACCAAGTCAGCCGCAGGCTCAAGGCAGGGTCAGCGTCGGCATGTGCTGAGGGGGGCCCATGGCCACCAACCGCACATCTGCGCCACTTGCTTAAAGCACAGCAGTGCCCCTGCTCCCAGTTAAACGCCCAACATTGTCAGGGAAAAGCACGCAGGCAGTGCATGGCAGCCATGCTCCTGGCAGCTGTGGTGGCAGCATCTCCATTGACACATGCTGGCTGTTGCTATCAGGCAAATGGAGGGCAGGGGGTGTGACGGCTCTGAAGCAGGGGAGGGACACACCGGCAGATGTGGGGGCAGGGTGGGAAAGGGAGGTGCAACTGGGGGAGGGTTCAGGTGCCCCCAAAATCCCACTGGTGCTGGTACAATTGAATCATAGAATCACAGAATCATAGAGTTGGAAGGGGCCATACAGGCCATCTAGTCCAACCCCCTGCTCAACGCAGGATCAGCCCTAAGCATCCTAAAGCATCCAAGAAAAGTGTGTATCCAACCTTTGCTTGAAGACTGCCAGTGAGGGGGAGCTCACCACCTCCTTAGGCAGCCTATTCCACTGCTGAACTACTCTGACTGTGAAAACTTTTCCCCTGATATCTAGCCTATATTGTTGTACTTGTAGTTTAAACCCATTACAATTGTCTGCTTTCAGGATCTTTTCTGTGAGCCAGAATGAAGCTAACGCCCCATAAGGTCCACCCTGCAGTTCTCAAGTCCCACCAACCCCCGTGCCAGCCGGAAGAGGAAGGGATCGCGCTCATCCTGTTGGAATGCTTCAGGGATCCCGTCCAAGCAGCCGGTGGTTCAAATCCACTGTGATTAATCTCAGAGTCACCCCGTCAGAATGCGGTCAGTCACCAGCCTCATGAGACAAAAGGGCACGACAGATGACTTCTCCCTGAGGACCTCCAACCACAGGAATGTCCCTACCGGGAAGGGGCGGGAAATGCCCAGCTGTGAAGCGGAGACCTTGGCATTCCTCTCCCTCTTTGCAGGTTGGGGAGCTAGGAGGGAGATGAAGAAACAACGCTCTTTGCAACAAGAAGGAAAGCCAGGCGCTGCCCGGGGCTTCTTTCTCTGAAGAGACAGGCGAATCCAAGTGACAGAGGCACGCAGCTGATCGGTGGGCGTCCAGCTGAGGCTGAAGATCGAGGCTGTCTCCTCGGAGCGCAGAACCGAAAGGCAGAGCTGAACTATCTGCAGCGGAATTGATTAGAAATCGTAGAGACGGGAGACTGTGATCTAGAAAACTCAGGATACTGACATCCGGTGGAGTCCCCGCAGCTTCATGGGAGCTTTCGGGAGAGTCAGTGCTCCCTTCCGGCAGATGCAGATCAGAATGGAAACCTCACCGTACTCTTAGCTCAGTCGGAGAGCGAGAGGACGTTGCAGCGAAGAGCTCAGGTGCCCTCCGCCGTGTCAACTTTGACCTATACAAAGTTTTTCCCCCCATAAGGTTGATGGACTTCCACTGTTGAGAACGTCGTGGGCAAGGCGGAAGACCTCTGCCTGAGACCCTGGGAGGCCACTGTCTGTCGGAGAAGGCCACCTTTATGGTACTTCTACTCTGCAGAAGTGCTCCCTGTGTATTCCAGCCCTGTTGGGAAACAACAGGAAACGGATATTCCCATCATGCACGGCATGCAGATGTCTGCCTGGGAACCGGAAGAATGCCGAGCTGGAGAGACCAGCAAAGTGCTGATAGGCCTCATCTTCCTCCCAGCCTTTATGCCCCTCCCTCCCCTTCTCGACTCTCCGCGCAAAGAGTCCATGCGCTGCGGGCTTCTCAACCAGCAAGCAGAACCAGTGGATCATCCCTAACGTTTCACTTCTGGTCTCAGGTCTTTCGTCACTGGCGTCACGAGGGCAATGCTTTTTACAGGGATCTTACTTCCCCGTTCTTGAGGATCACAGCCGTGAGCAGAGTGCTAGACCTCTCTCTCTTTCTCTCCCCAGGTCAAGCCAAGGGCTTCTCCGCAGCCAGAGGAAGCCTGTCCAGAGCTCTCTCAGGAAGCTGGTTTCATGTGGTGGTTTAGATTTAAGTACCTGATGTCTAGCACCATTTGAAATCAGTGTTCTTGGGGGGAGAATGGCAGCTTTTCCCATCAGCACAGGAAACCAGAAGGAAGGAAGGGTTTTTCTGGGACATGGATGTTTTTTTATGACCATCACGTTAAAAACGGAGTCCGTGCAAAGCTGAATCACCATTCACCAGAAGCTGGTTGGGTCTGCTCATTTATGTAAGACAATTCCGTGTTGACCATGCGAGTTTGTGCTGAAGTGTGTTTTTATGAAGAGTCCTGAAAAGCTGAATTTCTTACTGCGGGGTGCTTTTCCCTGCTAAGTTTAATTTCTTACGTGACAACTTTCTTTGGTGCTAGAGCTGTTGGAAAACAGCATGTGGGGCCACATTTTTAGCCCATTTTAACCTGTTTAGCCTGAGCATTTTGGGTCTAAATAAATCTGAATAGATAGTTGCATCCTGGGACATACATCTGGAAGCATCTACATTATCCACATGAGTAAAATCTCCTCCTCCAGTGGCAAGTCAAAGGCCTGGTCAAAAGGGCAAGAGAGAGGCCATTCCCAGAATAATTCCAGAGGGTGGTCCATGGTGGGCCATTGTCACAAAGCACAAAAGAATTACTGTAGCGCTTTAAATACGAGCACAGCTTATTCCAGCGTGAAACTTTTGCAAGTCGAGTCTGACTTCCTCTCAACAAAACAGAATACTCCGCAGTGCTTCAAAGTGCGTGCAAAGGCAAGCGTGTGAAGGAGTTCTGCTACGGCTTTGTCAGTCTCATCAGCCCGTTAAGATGCAAAAGGTTTTGTTAGATGAGTATTTCGGAATGTTTGCCAGTCTGGTACCTAAGAGGAAGCCCTGTTATATCAGCCTCCAGGTCCAAATGGGTAGCCATGTTGGTCTGAAGTAGCACAATAAAATCTGAATCCAGTAGCACCTTTAAGACCAACAAAGATTTATTCAAGGCGGGAGCTTTCGAGTGCAAGCACTTGAAAGCTCACGCCTTGAATAAATCTTTGTTGGTCTTAAAAGTGCCCCTGGACTCTGATTTCATTTTGGCAGGTGTTCCTCCAACCGCCTTTATGGCATTTCAAACATACTATGGTCATCTCTCTCATTCAACATTCTGGAAATTCAAAGTATTATACGGAGCCAAACTGACCTGTCTCTTGTTTCACCATAACGCCACTCCGAAAACCCCACCCTCCTTTTCTTAATTGTGTTTACAAGTACAAAAGTACGTTCCTTTCCACAACGCTTCATCGGCAACTCCAAGGTCGTCTTGCAGAATGCAGGAAACTCACAGCTTCCTTGGCCCTGTTACATCCAGGGGTTTTGGCTTTTGCTATCAGGTCACTCCTGACTTGAGGCGCCCCCTGGTGGGCTTTTCCAGGCAAGAGACTTAATAGAGACGGTCTTAGCCCTGATGGTCTCCCATTCAGTCCTACTTTGCTTCTGGACTCTAAGATTGGGCTAAGCTGGACGGTCCTGGTGAGCGCAAAAGTGCTTCACCATATTCCAAATCGGTCCCTTCCTGCAAGGAGCACGGTGTCTGATTTGCAAGCCCGTCTCCTTTTAGCTCAGCTGAAAAACGAAGACTAGCAAATGCCGTCCTCACACAGTCTGCAGCGGAGCATCCCACACAGAACCCGGCCATCTCGGCGAGGTGCTAACCCAGAACTGTGGCCAGAACACCTCATAGAGAAGCACAACAGTGACAAAATACAAGGAGATTCTCCATTGGATGTCGCAAACTCGTCATCTCTCCACAACCCCCTTTAGAGGATGACTGATTTCTTCTGGTGTTCAGAGTCCATTCCTCTTTCTAGCACCATTTGAAATCGGTTATAGTGATGGGGGAAGATCGCCGGGCCAAAGTCTATGGAGCATCGTTACCAGGAAACAGCAAAAAAAAAGGGGGGGGGAAGGTCAAGGAGAATCCTCATTGGACAAAGGAACATCATGCTTCAAGCTGACAGTGTCTCTGATCTCACGCAGGCAAGGTAATAAATCAAACGTCGCATTCAGGCTGGTGCCTGATGGATTTACTCTGCCCGGGAGTTTCTGGGAAGCCCAGAGGCAATTACAAGTGGTAAAGTAATACAGCAGAATTAACTGATTGGTCCACAGCGGGTCTGGGAGTCAGGTGTTCTGTCCAAGGAAGCAGGAGAGGACTAGAGTTCAGGGTCCACAAGCAAGGCAGGTATCAGGAAAGACCCCTCTTTGCAAAATATACACAATTAAAGCAAAAAGGCACAGACAATATTCTGCTTTACTCGGAGCCATGGAGCAGGGGTAGTCAACCTGTGGTCCTCCAGATGTTCATGGACTACAATTCCCATGAGCCCCCTGCCAGCAATGCTGGCAGGGGGCTCATGGGAATTGTAGTCCATGAACATCTGGAGGACCACAGGTTGACTACCCCTGCCTTGGAGGGCAGAGGGGTGGTTTGCAAAACCTTGCTCCCACAAATGGCTCAGCCGCCTTTCCTGCTTTTAGTGCAATTACCGCATCCCAGGTGTTGTTCATTCCTTGAGTCAAGGTCAAACGGTGCTGTGCTATTAGCCTTGTGCTCTGCTATTAGCCTTGTGCCCCAGCACCTTCCTGAGCTGTAAACCTGTGACGCTCTGCTAGCTCATGAAATCCCGGCGATGAGAGACAAACTGATTCTGTCCTTTTTCCTGCCAGAAAGAACAACCTTCATCTCCTGAGGCTTCTTTTGCCAGTTCTCACTCTAAACCCAGCTGCTCAGACAGGCCTTCTCCTGGTGCAGCTGGTGAGTCCCCTGTTTCCCCAGAGGAAGAGGCAGCTGGCTGACTCTGGACGATCTATCGTAATAAAGGATAGGTGGGTGGTTAGAAGGCTGGAGAGGCCAACCCTGCTTTTCTCTGTTAGACAAAGGATGGACTGAAGCCATGCCATTCAGGAGTGGGTGACAGTCTACAGAGTTGTGACACCAAGGCAACAAAAAGTTACATAAATCAGCAGCATGTTTGCAATCACAGCATCCAGGAAGCTCTAAAGCAGGGTCACAAAACTTTGATAACCTAGTGGTAGTTTGCTTCTGAACGTGGAGGTTCCATTTAGTCCTCACAGGATTCTTCACTCATGAATGTCTCCTTTCAAAGCATTCCAGGGCAGTGGCATTGCCTCCTCTGGGTCTGTCTGGAGAGGAACTGAGCCAACGAGCCTTCCTTCTCCAAAGAATGTGCTTGTAAAATAGCCAGACTTGCCTGTAACCTTTCAGAAGGAGACCTTTATCTTTAAAGAGAATGCAGGCAGTAGGAGAGCCATTTTGGTGTAGTGCAGGGGTAGTCAAACTGCGGCCCTCCAGATGTCCATGGACTACAATTCCCAGAAGCCCCTGCCAGCGTTCGCTGGCAGGGGCTTCTGGGAATTGTGGTCCATGGACATCTGGAGGGCCGCAGTTTGACTACCCCTGGTGTAGTGGTTAGGAGTGTGGACTTCTAATCTGGCATGCTGGGTTCGATTGTGCACTTCCCCACATGCAGCCAGCTGGGTGACCTTGGGCTCGCCACGGCACTGATAAAACTGTTCTGACCGGGCAGTGATATCAGGGCTCTCTCAGACTCACCTACCCCACAGGGTGTCTGTTGTGGGGAGAGGAAAGGGAAAGTAATTGTAAGCCGCTTTGAGCCTCCTTCAGGTAGGGAAAAGCGGCATATAAGAACCAACTCTTCTTCTTCTGTGTTGGTGCTTGACTCTTGTGGCCATTTCTTGTGTGACCAGGTGTCAGAATCCCCAGGTATTTCTGCCATGATTTTATTCTATTTCATATTCTGATGCTTGTATGCCTCCTCACCGTCCTTTCACATTCCTTCTCTTTTCTTGTTCTAGAACCCTGTAGTTCCCAGACCTTCCTGTCCCTGATGGCCAAACGGTTCTCCCTCTGTTTTGACTTCTTTGAACTGTGCCTGGTTCGAGATCCCAAGGGAGGGGGATGAACCCCTATGTTGTAAGCCCTGTGCTTTGTACCTCAGTCCTGATTATGCCTTCAATGTAGATGCTTTCATTTTCTTAAAGAAACTATTTCCATGAGTTTACTTATTTAGAAATCAAGGTTTCTCACACCAGGGAAATGCCGATCATCACTTTTGGGTTCAGAGGCAAATTTCTTCCAGGCCTGAATGGACAGGGATTGTTTTTGTTTTTTTTTGGGGGGGGGAGCATCATTCTGGGCACGAAATAGGGGTCACTGTGGGCAGGTAGTTGTGGTTTTCCTGCATTCCGCAGGAGGCTGGACTAGATGACCCTGGATGTCTCTTCCGACTCTGACTCTAACTGCAATCCATTACATTGTGCAGTCCCAGGAGCCAGTAATGCACAATCATGAAAGACCTCCCCCAAACCTCTTAGCAGGGGTCACTCACCCCCACGAAAGGCAACGTTCTGCAATGCACACTTGCAGGGGAATGTCCCCAGAGCTTCTAACCAATGCATGTTTTAGAAGCCGGTTTGTAAAAATGGTGCTCCTGGCTGCCTTTTACTGAGGCTTGGAAGTAACAGAACCTTGCATGTCTCCTTCGGGCAGCCTCTCCTAGAGAGAAGAGGCTGTTTAAAAGTTCACTGATGTGCTCCAGTTTACCCAAACTCCCATGCCCAACCTGCCTGTAATACGTAAAGGTCCAGTCATATAGGTGTGTGATGTGCCATCAAGTCTCCTCTGACTTGTGGCCACCCTAGATAGGTTTTCAAGACGAGAGACATTCAGGGGTGGTTTGCCACTCACTACCTTCCTCTCTAGTTTTCCTTGGATCAACCCCATTCAGCGTTTGAGCTAAGATTGGGTTATACCTTGTCACTTTCCCTCCTGGTAGAACAGTGTAGGATATTGAATCCTTTGAGGATTTGCTGCCCTCTTGTGGTTATAGGCAAAATCTGCACAATGAGTTTCCCATTTACCTGTATTGTTTCATGTAAATTGCCCTGAGCCTTTGGGGAGGGCGGTATATAAATACAATAAAAAATTTATTTATTGCATTTTTACACCACCCTCACTTGTGGCTGTTCACAGCACAGTACATACTCCAGTATAATATGGGATACAATGCACTCCAAAAATTAAGCTCAGTAAATTGCATCAACATTACAGAACATTTAAATTTGCAACCATTGAATATATAGCCGTTACTTGACAAATTGGCTGGACTTAAGATCGCCTTGCGATTTAACCAGTGGGCATATCAGATGGAACGGGGTTCGGGGGGGGGAGGAATGCTAGTAGATGTCATCAGGCTAAGATGACAAAGAAATATACATGGGAAGATATGTGCAAGCAGGGGGGGGGGGAGTGTAACTCAATAAAGCCTGTATGTTTCTGGAAAATGTTTTTCAACTGGAGGTCAAAATTAAGCCGAGCGAGAAGAAAAGTCTCTTATAATCAAGCCCAACGAAGACTAGTATCCTAGGTATGAACTAGTTTCATTGGACTTCCTCAGTTGTGTGATAATTTTTGTAAATTACAAAGAACAATACATCATCCTGCTCCCTCTGGCGCAGAGGACATCTGACAAGCGGGCTTCCTCAGAGACTTCTCAGGAGGCAGGAGCTGATAGAAAACCCTGGTTGATTCCCTGTGGGGACTAGTTCAGAGGAAGCTCAATCTGTCTCCGTAGAGCCTCCTCTATGCAGGGAAGTAATCCCTTTAACGCAGACATCTGAGATGGGTTTTTTCAACCCCGCCTCTGGGAGGGAGGCGCTCAAAGAAAGGCACCGCCCCTTCTCTTCCTGACATGCACTGCAATCCTCCCCATCTTTCTCCTGCCTCTAGCCAGGTAAGGTAGCAGAGCAAGAGCTCTACTAAGTCTTTGTTGGCTCAATGAGAAGGTCCAATAGGTTTCAACCGGGTTCATCTTCCACTTTTAGAACCCGGATACCGCCAGGAAGGCAAAAGGCCTTATTGACAGTACAACCGGCAGTCCTTTCGAGGTTACAACAACAGGAAACCCAGTGAAGGAGACAAGCAAGATAAGAGAGCAGAAACAGCCAAAACAATGACTGCATGGCAGCACCAGAGAGAGGCAGATGAACCTTGTTCAAAGATTGGTGGACAGATAATCACAGGAGATTATCCCACAAAGGCTATATAATAGAATTTCAGTGTCTCCCACCAGACAAATTGGTGAAGTCTCCAACTTCAAAAGAGAAAGAGGGATACATCTGTAGGCCTATTTAGACAATTTTTAATCAGTGCCCCCTGTAGAAAGAGCACAGAAAGACACAACTCACAAAGAAAATATATCAGGAATTCAGTTTTGTGATGAAAGTAGAAGAGTACATTAGCGCCATGGCACAAGATGGATCATTTAGGTGTGTTGATAGCAATGAGGGATGAGAGGAGGTACTTATTAAATTTTCAGACAATACTAAACTGGGAGGGGTAGCAAACACAACCGAAGACCGAATCAGGATACAGGATGATCTTGATAGGCTCAAGAAGTGGGCTAAACTTAATAAAACGAAATTCAATAGGGACAAATATAAAGTCCTGCATTTCGGTAGGAAAAACCATATATGCCACTGGTTCCGACATTTTGCTCCCGGTTCAAGTGGCCCCTTTCATCATCTTATGGTTCCCCAAACTATTCTGAATGCCCTCCTTTGGTCAACTCTGGAAACAAGCACCTTACAGGGTGTACCGCTTGGTTCATCGTTTCACGATGTGCTCGTAACTACAGATGCTTCCCTCATGGGCTGGGGTGCTCACTGTATGGAAAGGACAATCTGAGCAGATACTCCATATTAACTTTTTGGAATTACATACAGTTTGCTTGGCCCTAACACATTTTTCAGATATGCTGAAGAAGCAAGAACCTTCAGACATGCAAGAACCTTTTAATACAGACCAAAAACACATCTTCTATGTTCTACCTCAACAAGCAAGGGGGAGTTTCTTCTTGGCCCGTCGGGAGGCACTGAGATTCTGGGACCTTGCAGTCAGTCTGAGGATAGATCTCAGGGCGATGCATATTGCAGGGGAGCCGAACCTACAAGCTGATGCTCTGAGCAGATCCTTCATTCCCGTCTCACAATTGGTCCCCGGGATACGAGTACCTGCTTCCAGTTTTCAACCTGTGGAGATTCCCCTTGGTGGATCTCTTTGCCACCCCTTCCTCAGCAAAAACCCATCACTGCTACTCCATGGTGGACATGGGTCTAGGCTTCCATGGGGGATGATGCTTTTCAGTTTACGAGCCCCTCTTCCCCAGAAGATACATGTAGAACACACTACTGGAATTTTAGTCGTCCCGGAACGACCTTGCCAGTGCTGATACCCAGCTCTCCTCGGCTTATCCCAAGGCAGGCGGATCCCTTTTCCAGAAAACCCCAATTTGATCTCCTTCCTCCGAAGACTGCACTTTATGGATTGGCTGATCAATTAAGACCTGATACAGGTTCTTGACACCTGTCGCCCCCACGCCCCCATTTGTCACCATGCCACCACAACCTCCCACGCAACACACACATTCAACCCCATGCCCTTACAGACTGGACAACCCCTCCCCTTCTTCCCATCACCAAGCTCCAGTGCCCGTTGTATTCCATGCGAAACTTGATTTTTCTTCCTTTGGTTTGAAAATGAAATAAATGCAATATGGACAGTCAAATTTAATCCCGCCCTTTCTTGTTCACCCCCTTGCCAGCAATGGACAAGCCATACAGTGGGAGCAGAATGGGGTTTATAGATGATAACCTCTTGTGTGGTTTGCTTACTTCGTTACTTGTCATGGAGTACAAGTTTCCACAAGTGGTGAAAAAAAAAAAGCACAATGTTTAATAAAAGCTGTAGTTCAAATAAAAACAGCTGTACGTATCATCAGATATGAACATTATCGGCTGGGAGCATAAATTGTACAGGCTTTCTTGAGGCTAAATACATTTGTTTGCTGGATATAAATCTGCTCTCTTCAGCACTTTATTCTAATTGGTATTCTTCAGCTGCAGAACTGTGCATGCTTTCAATGAGTTTTCTTCTGTTCCAAAAGTTCCTAAGAATCTGAAATGGCTAACAAAGCCGTGTGTTTCCCCGTAAGAGGATCCAGTGATGCTGTGCAAACAGCTCAGACGCCACTTTTGCTCAGAATGTTTAAAAACAAAAGTTCAATTTTTACAAACACCGTGTTACGAGGAGCCTAAAACTGTAAGCTGCAAACCGAATACAAAAATACCGTTTTTGTTAGAAATCACATTAAAAGAAGTACATAAGAAACCAATATCATATGTTCACATATCTATCCAGGCGCTGCCCGAGACCTTCAGCGTAGCCACACAGTGTTTAGCTGTGTCTGGTTTTTTATGCTTGTGTCCATTTTCAGAACTTCTCGAATGGCCATGGTGGCGTACGTCGATGGCGGGAGGGAGAACTCCATCTTCAGAGCAGTGTATTTTCCTTCTGTCACAAGGAAGCCAAAGATCCATTAGGAAACCATACAACTTTCTATATCTCTATAGATCTCTGTAGTCCTGTACTAATTGCCTTCCAAAAAATAGCACCAAGAACAACCAAGTTTTATCCGCTGTTTGCTGAGATGATGTTGATCTTCCTATTCATTTCCACGTGCCCCGCCTATTCATTTTCATGTCATCTCTCAGCTAGTTGGAAGGTTAGGAGGAGAAATCTCCAAAAATGCCTACAAGCTATTAAACAGAAGAGGCTGCAGAAAATACCCTCCTTTTGGTGTCCATTAAGTGAAGACGAACTCCTCCCCTCCAGCTAGGAGGATTTTGAGAGAGAGGTGCATAAGCCACACCACCCACTGGAATGCTGCAGGCCTGTGGTACAGGCTTTCCCCCAGGATGTGATTCGGATGACAATGCGCATCCCAGAACTGGGCTGTCTTATTGAAAAGGAAATGTGCAATTAAAAATGGTCTACCAACAAAGAAGCTTTCTCAATACACTCACACTGGCTCCCCCCCCCCCCCGCCCCTTATCCAAATCTACGTGTTAAACCCATCAATAGAAGATGCTTGCAGGAATAGTAAGAGTGAAGAGAGTGCATCTCAGTCTCACAGGTTCTCACCGCATTGCAGAATTTCGCTTCTGGAAAAGGCTTATTTTGAAAGATTTCAAACCCTCCCCCCCCCATCAGAACAGCTGCTTAAAGTGGAACTTCTAAACCATCAATCAATCCATTTACCAATGCTACCCATCATAATATGCCACATAAAGACTAGGAAACATTTTTATTCTCACCTGTTAGAAGGACTGCAGGTGGTTTTCCTTCCAGTTTATCTAAGTCCGTATTGAATAATGGGATTTTAGGGTCATCATAGGCAACCGTCTCCCTTTATTAAAATAGAAAGTCAGACTTAAGATAAGCTTGGGTATGGCAAGAAATTCTGTATGTGTATTCTACCCTATCAGATGTAATCAAGCAGAGCAGTAAACGGAAGATCCTCCAAAGCACTCGATCTTCAAAGATAACACACACATATAGAGCACTTTCCAAATTCTCAAACTCTTCAGAATTAAAGATCCCTCCACCCTGTACAATTTTTACATACCGATTCTAGTGGACATCTCTTAACTAATATCCCAACATGCTTTGCACACCCTTTCTACTCCAAGACGTGCCTAAAAAGCAGATGGACTGATGAGATTCCTTTCCATTAAAGTAGCCAGTCTAGGCTTGTGTGGTTCAGCCGCTTCGCTGGCCATTCACGCCCAAAGCCATGAACGGCCCCCAAAGCGGGCGAAGCACACAAGCCTAGTAGCCACCCGATGAGGCTGTAGGGGCAACCAAAATAGCGCCTGACTACTAGTGTGAGAAACACGAACAAGGATTTATATGCCACCTAAATATATGTAATATAGCCAAGAGAGCCAAAGACTGTCCAGCTGTCAGGCAAGAGACGTTCAGAGGTGGATTGCCACTGCCTTCCCCCCCCCCCCCCGTCAATAGCAGAGTCCCCCAATATTCTGCCATGATGTTTGTGATTGATCCATTAATTGCCCTGCCTCTGTCAGTCTGTGATACCTCCCAGTTCCTGAGCTGCAAGGACAAACATGGTTTCAGTTCCCACAGGTTCGCTCATCCTCCCCAGCCTCCCTATCCTGGCCACGCCTCTGTAGTTTTAGATTGCACCAAATGTTTGCGCTCCTTTGAAATGCAGGCCGTCACCTTCCCAAGGGAGGGGGGAACGAGGTGGGCTTGGGTTTATCAGGGGAGTCATTTCCAAGATCCGCCATTCCTGTCTTTGTAACGATGTCTACGTCTCTGAATAAAGGAGTTTGCTTTTAAAGAAGTTTTCCTGTTCAAGTTAACGAGCACTCTTAAAGCTAGACAGGAATTCCATGGAGGACTGGTATTACAGAGGTTGCCCTCCCAAGGGCTACCCAGGGCTGACCCTGGAGGAACCAGAGAAGTAATGGGTTTAAACTACAAGTACAACGATATAGGCTAGATATCAGGGGGGAAAATTCACAGTCAGAGTAGTTCAGCAGTGGAATAGGCTGCCTAAGGAGGTGGTGAGCTCCCCCTCATTGGCAGTCGTCAAGCAAAGGTTGGATACACACATTTCTTGGATGCTTGAGGATGCTTAGGGCTGATCCTGCGTTGAGCAGGGGGTTGGACTAGATGGCCTGTGTGGCCCCTTCCAACTCTATGATTCTATGGTTCTAGGATGGATTTCTGCCAACCCACTTCCCTCTCCATCTGAGGCCACTGGAAGGAGCAGACACAGAGCCAAATAGTCGAAGTTAGGTTGGGGCTATAGCATCCTTCAGAGGGGGATGTCATTGTTCTGCCTCTTAGCTGCTCTTAGCTCATCACGTTTGACCTGGGTGCAGAAATCATGTCTTTTGATGTTTGTCAAGTGCTGCTTTACTGATCTCCAGCACAGGCTTTGGTGGGGCCTGGCGTTTCCTAGATTAGGCGCACCAGAGGGCTTCATGCGGCCCTTGCTGGCAGCAATCCCATCCGTTTTAAAAAACAATCGGTACACGATTTGCCACTCCCAAGTCCTCCTCGGCACCCGCCCGAAGCCACTTGGCTCTCGGGATCCTGGTCGCTCTTGTGAACTTACCAGCTGACATTCTGAGGCCGAATGATAATCTTCCGGTATGCGCCAGACAACGAGTAGTCTCTAATTTTATGATTCATGTTGTTGATATCGAGATTGTCAGCGGCCAGTATTTCCCTGTAAGCTTCTCCAACTGCAATAAAGCATACGTATTGACACAGAGGGTAGAATTCAGCACAACCAGTTCCCCAGATCAGCCTTCGGTCTCTCCCTGCCCCCCCCCCCCCGAAGGGCTTCCGCCGGGCCTCAGCATCCCGCTTCCAGACTCTGCCCTCCTCCCACACATGGCAGCCATGGAGTGCAGTGGCGTTCACAGGCACACCCAGGCCGGTGGTTGGCCAGAGCCAGACCCCCAGTGCCTGGCCCACCACCTGTCGCTGCTGTGCCCCAACTGGGGCGTAGCCCCAATGGCTGTTTTGGGGCAGTGCCTGTTTGGGCATTGTGCTGTCCTGCTCAGGAGAAACAATGGCCTTCTGTAGTGCCCTAACCCCCTCTAATTGGCATTAAAACTAAGATTGATAGTATCAAAGCTGTATATGGACTCCAACTCAGCAGCTTCTCACTACCCCCCACTGGGAATCTTTAGTTTAAGTACTCTAACTTCTATGTTATCATGGAACATCCAGGGTGGAGAAAATGTCCCCTTGGGTTTCTAAGCTCCTTTTTATTTTTATTTTTTTGCTTTAATTTGATATGATAAGACTGCTGCCTTGCAACAAAGGAATATGCGTCATCCTCAGCAGTAAGTCTCCCTGTGTTACACTGCAAACCGATATAGACTTATTCAGTCTAACCTCATGGCTTAGACTGCAACTATTATGTACAGGATTGCATTGCAAGTCACTTTTCAGTTTTGCACTGTGATTTACCCTTTAATTTTGTATTTAAATTGGGTTAAAATGAGGTTTACCGTGACAGCGTCTTGTAACTTAACTCCAGGCTTTTATCACCAACTGTTTTAGGTTATTCATGTGCTTTGCCAGATGACCCAGCCACCAAAACATCTATTATTATTATTATTATTATTATTATTATTATTATTATTATTATTATTTATTACCCGCCATTCCCAAACAGCTTGTGGCGGGTAATAACAGCACACAACAGCTTGTGGCGGGTTACAGTTGTCCAATATAAAACCCAATAAAACCCCCCCGGACATAAAACATAACACAACCAGTCATAAAACAAAAAGATACGGCAGAAAAACTCTAACTCCACCCTTAACCCTCGTTCCCCCCAATATAAACTCCTGGAGGGGTGGGAAGAGGGCGCAGATGGAACCAGCAAACTGCCACTCCCTCTGCTCTATCCTGGAAGGGGCCCATATAGATCTTCCTCGCCACGCTGGCCTCAACCAGAACCAAGCCAAACCTGCCACATCAGCAAGGGACGGAAAAATGCTTACTTTTATGCTTTGGATAGACGACATCAAACCCAGGCAAGGGCATCACCACGTCATGGATGCTGTAACCGTCCACATCTGCTTCTTCAATATAAACAGCGGTACCTCCAAAATATATTTTTAAAAAGTCATTTTCTAGTAACATGGTTTTCCCTAAACAGTTATTCTTCCCCCCCTTAAACACTGCAGAAGCAACAGGATTCAACGGTATAAGCAACTATTCAAGAAGAGTTTTCACCATTAAATTTTGACTCCATTATCATTTAATTAAAATTTCAGACACAAATTCTTACGGCTTGTCTGAACAACAGCAGGATTCTAGGGCAGGGGTAGTCAACCTGTGGTCCTCCAGATGTCCATGGACTACAATTCCCATGAGCCCCTGCCAGCATTTGCTGGCAGGGGCTCATGGGAATTGTAGTCCATGGACATCTGGAGGACCACAGGTTGACTACCCCTGTTCTAGGAGATCTGTTCAAAAGGACTGGTCGGGATCCAAATGCTGCCTGGTGCTGCATTTTATTTTTAAATGCTCCTTGTCTTGCTGATTAATCTCATCATTGTCATCCAGGCTAATTAGAAGTCACACAAACTGAAAAACAATTAATATTCTGAAGGTTTTTTTTTTTAATTGGATTGAACCCGAACAACTATGAGCCAATTTGCAGAAGAGATTTGTGCTGCCTTCCCTTTCTTCCAACAGCCTCCTGCACGCCCCTTCCCTGCACATACATTTTTGAGGGCAGGGGGGCCTTGAGACTGGAGGGAAGCTGCCGTGGGAAAGGGGAAACACCTTTCCCCAAGGCTTGTGTGAATAAAGCACAGAAGGCAGGAATCAAGGGGATTTCTACCAATTTGCCTCCCCCCCTTCCATTTTCAAGGGTCCCACAACCTTTAAGAGAAGTTGGGGCAGCCACTTTCACAAGCAGCGCTCTGCTCTCGGAGGTAGCTCCCGGGACTTTTAAAATACGAGCCTATTTTGAAACTTCTGAACTTATTTTGGATTCATTTCCATTTTTCAATCAACTCTGCAATGAGAGTTTGCTCTTAGGAGTTTTAACCTGGCCTGTGTTCAGCGGGCTGTACCCAAATGCCTTACAGAGGGAGTGTCTGATGCATGTTGCTGACTGGAAACCGTGCTGAGACTTTACCTCCTTTCAGTACAAGATCCCCTGACACTGCTCGGAGTCCGTATTCTTCTATTCTCTTGCTCACCATATTATTCCACACATAACTCTGATAACTATGAATGTACATCAGACGGTTATTTCTTGGGATCTGTGCACAGGGGAAAAGAAAAGTGATTTAACCGTGGACAAGTGGGAGTTATATATTTGTAACTCAGGTAACAAGAAAGGAAGCGTCTGTATTCCAACCAGATGATTCTGAGTATCTGAAAAAACGCCTCTCCACCTACGCCCCCCCCCCAGAGCTTTTGTTGTTGTTATGTGCGAAGTCGTGTCCGACCCATCGCGACCCCATGGACAATGATCCTCCAGGCTTTCCTGTCCTCTACCATTCCCCGGAGTCCATTTAAGTTTGCACCCCAGAGCTTTACGCTCTTCTAACACCAATAAACTGACGGTCCTGGCCCCACAGGCAGGAGGTGATGGGAAAGACCTCTGCCTGAGACCCTGGAGAGCTGCAGGAAGGGCCTGTGGCTCAATGGGAGAGCCTCTGTTTGGCATGCAGAAGGTCCCTGGCTCAGTCCCCAACACCTCCAGGCAGAAGGCCCAGGCAGTAGGTGATGGGAAAGACCTCCGAGAGCGGAGCCCCTGGAGAGCTGCTGCCAGTCTAAGTAGACAGTCCTGCCCTTGATGGACCAAGGAGGATCTGAGCCAGTAGAAGACAGCTGTATGTTAGAGTCTCATTCTTGGCTCATTGGAAGAGCCTCTGCTTGACATGCAGAAAGCCCAGGTTCCATCCCCGGCATTTCCAGTTGATGGCTTCGCCTACAAAGCTACTCAGTCCCCCACTGAAGATCTTTTCTGCAAGTCATTTGCTGCTTGTTACTTTTATTCTGATTCAACATCACGAGGCCGCTGAGGAAAGCTGTGAAAATGTGTCTTTTCGCTGGTCCACAGTTTGGCTTTATGTACTGATCTGAATCTCAATTAAAGACTACTCTTCTACTTCGTTCTTCGTCGTGGCCAGTCGGCCAGCTTCTTCGCTTATCTGCTCTTACCAGTTTAAGGAATTACCTGTTCCAAAGGAATTCCTGGCGGTCCAACAAAGTCAAAAAGAAGAACAGGGTCCGACAAATTGCCGCACAATAAAGTCTGTTAAGAAAAGTCTATGTCTGTTTATTAGGCTTGATTAGCAGGGACAAACATCAAAACGAATTTCTGGATTAACCATTAAGTACATTTGTGTTTAGGTAACGCCACTGAGGAAGTGTTCGAAAATGAGCGGTTTGTTAATCCGGAAACTCGTTTTGGCATTTGTCCCTGCTTACCTGGAGTCTGGCAACTCCCATCTTGGGAAGTCCACAGGTGAATTATAAATGCAGTCATGCTGACTGACAAAAACACCTAAAGAAGCCCAGCTGGCCTCAACCAGGGCCAGAGCCTTCTCAGTCTTGGCCCCCACCTGGTGGAATGAGCTCCCAGAGGACATCAGGGCCCTGCCGGACCTAAAACAATTCCACAGGGCCTGCAAAAAGGAGCTCTTCCGCCAGGCAAACCTTTTAAAAAGATTTCTTAAAGTGTGTGTGTCGTGGGGGAGGAATTGATATCTGGCAAGACATCCCAGCAGGTTGCTTTCTGCTGCATCTAAGCTTGACTCCACCCGCTGAGTTGTTTTCCAGAGACTGTGAGGGCTCAGAGGGGATTCTCAAATAATCACCGCAAACCACACTTACTATGCCAAAAGCGGATATGATATTCTTCAGCCCGTACTTGGATAGTCCCCTGAGCAACTGGCCTTCCACACATCTCTTCACGGGCAGCTTTTTGAGGGCAGCCGCTGGGTCTTTGGTCTTGGCCCACTCCTCTCGACATTTAACCAGGTACCCCTTTTCAGCTGCAATGACAATTTGAAGTTTTAGCACATTTGCCTCGCACAAATGTTTGCAGTCTTAAAATAGTGCATCAGGAACGTCCAGACATAAGAGAATGGTAACGGATATATAATAATGTATATATAATATTATGTAATACATAATGTTGAAACTTAATTTCAGAACTTTGCACATTTAAATTAATCATCTGAAATACGGCAAATACGTTGTAAATGTACAAAAATATTTAGGCTAGTTTTGTTTAATTAAAACCAGTGTCTGTCTCTTATGAACCAACTGTTCTTTTGATTTACGTCTTTGCACAATACATTCAGGTATCTGATTTATTGCAAAGAAGATTGCCTGTCTTAGGCTTCTAACCCCTGGTATAAACCATAAATCTATGGGTTTATCCCTCCCCCCACACACAATTTCTTCCTGAGCTGACCTGGACAGGCAAAAATCTAGAATGGGACAGGAATCTTGACGGAGGGCAGAAATCTACTGAACAATGTGAATTATCTCTCTTTCCCAGGAACCCCCCACACACACACACACTCACCACACACACTATTTGTAATCATACCTTTAGCATAGGGCTGAACTTAATTTTAATAAGAATTGCATCCAATGACATTATTTTATTTAACTTTACGGCAGGGGTTTCCAACCCCCGGTCCGCGGCCCAGTACCAGGCCGCTAAGGCCATGGTACCGGGCTGCCAGTGGCTGCGCCTGCCTCCCCCCCCATAGCGAGGGGGGAAGACGCAGGCGGGCCGTTGGCACGCCAGCGATGCAAACACGCACGCGCGGAGCCGCCACGTGCGCGTGTTTGCGCCCCCTGCTGGCGAAAACGCGCACGTGCGGCTATTCTACGCATTAGCGCCACCTAGTGGAGAAAACGTGCATGTGCGGCAACTGCGCATGCGCGTTTACATGCAGCTGCTGTGGCCGGGCCGCCGGCTCTCTCCCACCCTCAGAGGCTGTCCCCGACTACAAGAAGGTTGGGGACCGCTACTTTAGGAGACGAAATTCTTTTATTTATGGATAACATTCTGAAATCAGTTAAGAATCACAGACAGATTTCAAAGACTAAAAGCCAGCATGCAGCTATGGCACACGTGTTATCACTCGTTTTCCTATGCAGGACTCAATGAAATCTGTGTAGGATTTAATGCTCACCTCCAGGACGTGGCTTTAGTATGAGATCCATTACTTCGTTCCAGTTATTCTGTAGAATAGCTCTGAAATTTAAAAGCCAACCAACCATTATTAATGTTCTGAAGTCAAAAGAAAAATATCTGCAGGAATTTCATAAATGTTTTGAATAAAGTCTCGGCAGAGAGCACACAGGTATGTAAAATGAAATTTTAATCTTTATAGACCAGCCTTGGCATATCAAGCTTGTGTTTCGTTTTTCTTATACAATCTCTTCCATAATTATATCCTAGCTGCTATTTCTAGATGAGCCTCTTGTGGCGCAGAGTGGTAAGGCAGCCGTCTGAAAGCTCCGCCCATGAGGCTGGGAGTTCAATCCCAGCAGCCGGCTCAAGGTTGACTCAGCCTTCCATCCTTCCGAGGTGGGTAAAATGAGTACCCAGCTTGCTGGGGGGTAAACGGTAAGGACTGGCGAAGGCACTGGCAAACTACCCCGTATTGAGTCTGCCATGAAAACGCTGGAGGGCGTCACCCCAAGGGTCAGACATGACCCGGTGCTTGCACAGGGGATACCTTTACCTTTTTAGCTGCTATTTCTAGTACAGACAAGGATTTAAGGCAGAGAAATAAGTTCACAGATTTGGCCAGACTTATGCAGCAAGGCAATTCTTTCCAATTCACCCTTCCCAGTTATACCTCAAGGGGGAGCATCCTCCAAAAGCAGTGTTGGGGGTGTTTAGTATTGCCAGTAAAAAAAAAAGGGAGAGGAGGTGAAAAATGCTTTCCCTTGTGCCCATGAAAATCTAGGGGGGTGTCTAACCCAGGGACTTGTTCAAGGTCATCTAGCAAGATAATTATGTCTCTGGACTGGATCTACAGAAACACATACAGAGTTCCTTTTTCCTCTTTCCTACATCACCCCTTAGTATCTCCTGAAAAGACACTCAGTGCAAGACGCCCATGGAAATGGCAGCAGAAACAGCACAACGGTTTGCAGATGGGAAAGGGAAATTAATTAATCAAAGGTTGAGTGAGCTTGGTCTGTTTAGCCTAGAAAGGAGATGACTGATAACCATCTTAGAGTATTTAAAAGGCCGCCATGTAGAGGATGGAGCAGAGTTGTTCTCTCTTGCCCCGGAGGGACGGACCAGAACCAATGGGATGAAATGAATGCAAACGAAATTCCGTCTAAACCTCCAGAAGAAGTTCCTGACAGAGCGGTTTCTCAGTGGAACAGGCTTCCTCGGGAGGTGGTGGGTTCTCCATCTTTGGAAATCATTAAACAGAGGCTGGAACGCCATCTAATGGAGAGGCTGATTCTGTGAAGGTTCAAGGGGGTGGCAGGGATGAGCGAGTGTCCTGCATAGTGCAGGGGGTTGGACTAGATGACCCAGGAGATCTCTTCCACCTTTATTATTGTTATGACTGTATGTATGATTTGTATGATTGTAAAGGCTCCTCTCTGCTCATGCAAAGGAGTTTGGATCCACCCACATCTTGCCCAAGTTCAAAATGCTCATCCATTGGCTTCCAAGTGCTCACATGTCTCACAGAGAAAATAAAGGCAACACACCTGCCAACCTGGTAGGTAGGGACAGCCGTTGTTCCAAACCTTTGCATCCCATAGTAGTTGATGAATCCAATTTCCCGGAGAGAGAGCATGGCTTGTTGAATTTGATCTTCTGTTCCAGTTATATTTCTGGCAAGGCAACATTTTAGGGGAAGGTAAACACACATATCTTAGGAGGGCCAAAAGCTGTCAATAATTACAACATGGATACCGAAAAGAAGACAGACGATCAAGGCCTGAGCATTTTTCTGCCTTCCCCAATCCCATTCCACACTTTGTATAAAATCTAGCCTGATGAAAGAAAAAGCTTGCCTGCTCTTGCATTGTTTTTCTGGGTCCAAATAATTTATTACATGGATTTGTTACTCAGGTTTTATATCCAAGTTGCAGTCCTTGCACACTTGGTGTAATCTATGTTCCAGATCAACGGGGCTTAGTTCATGATGAGGGGAAAACTCAATAAGGCATATGGAGCCAGAGAAAGGGGTTGAAAAGACCCCCCCCACACACACACACACATAAACCCACGCTGCAGCCCTTTCACTGGCAACAGCAGGGGGGGAGGAAAACTCAAATCTCTCCTGTTGTAGCACCAAGCAAACAACCTTTGTGGGTTTTTTGAAGGCATGTTCCCCTGATGGGTATCTGACTATGAATCTGATTGCAAGTCTGCCACAAGTTGTGTGTTTTTTTTCTATTTGCCCCTTAATGCGGCTGCCGTCAACTCCAGGAAGCAAAGTGCCAATTTACGGGCCCCCGTCAGCATTTTGGTAAGTGGGAAGGAAGGATGACGCACACAGTGCTCACACATGACCAAACCATCCCACAGAGTATATTCACGTCAGGAATACTGCGAACCGTAAGGATCACTTGAGAAATGTGATTCATGCTGCCAGACCGACGTGGCAACTTGGCTAATAAACTTGAATGTTGATTTTGTTGATCATTCATTGTAATAGTTTGGCCCCCCTCTTAAATGAACCCGCTTCTTTTTACTGTATTAAAAACACACATGGAACCCCAGTTCACGCTGGATTAGATTTTCTTTTACAGCCATACGTCTCTTACAAGAAGTACCGGCCCATCTGGATACAGCATGCTCACCTAAGAACCACTGTGAAATGGTTGCCTTGAAGTTCTCCCAGCTTCAGTGGATGGTTTTTGTAACTGAAATTTCCAAGCTTGAAATTCATCAGGCATTTGTTTAAATGAGCCAGTCTTTGTGCTGTGATTCTGCATGGGGGACGGGGGGAAGGGGAGAGAGGAGATCCGGAAGAAACAGAGACATTGGAAGATACTGAACCATTCGGATGTTAACTCTTATTTCGGGACTGTGATAAAGGGAGACTTGTGGGATGCTTTGAGTAAATGAATGTGCAGGACTTACTGAATTCCACATTGGCTTTCAGTGTGAAATTGGGCTTTCCCCAAATAAACCTACACAATGTAAAACAAAGACTGCACCCTGCAAGGGCACAGATAATTAGATTCAGTATTCAATTACCCAAACAACTTCCTGTTTTTACTTACCTAAGAACAGCAATTTCTTGAACAGTAATAGCCCTTTTGTCTTTGGTCCCCATGTAGGAAAATATATTTGGTTTAACTCTATAAAAAGAAAAAGAAAGACTTAGCACGGTCCTTTCTTTTAAAATAGGCAGGATACACATTTTCAGTAGACAGAGAGGGAGAGGCGAGTGGACTAAATCTATATGTTAAATAAAATCCAGTCAAATGGTACAGTGCAGAAGAGCCTACATTCAGGGCCTGGATTTTTTGTAGTGTAATCTGGGCCTTCTTCCAAAGATCCAATGGAATTTTAGTTCAGGGTGCTGCATCCTATGGACGTATAGCCAAAGTTTAAGGTATATGGGAAGGATGTGAGAATAACTAGGATGTGAAGATAGATTCAAGTGGGTAGCCGGTCTGAAGCAGCACAACAAAACAAAATCAGAGTCCAGTGGGATCTTTTCTTAAAAGGGCCACTAGACTCTGATTTAGGATGTGAAGGGAATGGCTGCAAAGTTTTCAGCGGGACTGAAGGACATCTTAGAGATATTTTACTGAAAAAAGACTGAGAAGTGAACAGCTGTCATGAGCCAACCATGGACAGATTCATCTATTACAATCCATGATCAGCTAATTAGGGGGGGAAAGCTTGCATGATACACATAAGATGCATAAAAGTAGCATTCTTTGCAATTCATACCCTTGACAATAATCAAAATACTAGAACAGTAGCCAGGCTACAATGTGATCTAATGTGATCAGTGCCACCTTATACACACGACTACAGCCTTCAAAATTGACTGCTTTTCTCTACCTGAAGGAGTCTCAAAGCGGCTTCCATTCGCCTTCCCTTTCCTCTCCGCACAACAGACACCCTGTGAGGTGGGTGAGGCTGAGAGAGCCCTGAGATTACTGCTTGGTCAGAACAGCTTTCTTAGTGCCGTGGGGAGCCCAAGGTCACCCAGCTGGCTGCACGTGGGGGAACACGGAATCAAACGCGGCTCGCCAGATTAGAAGTCCAAACTCCTAACCACTACGCCAAGCTGGTATCACTATGCTTAGGTTTGCAGTACCTTAAAAACTTTGAAAGCACGTTGATGGCATCCATAGTATCCTTGTTTTCTTTGTATAAAACGAAGTGGCAGTAGCTTCCCCTGGATTTTGGCCAAGAATGTTTTCTTGGATCTTTAAAGATAAAACATTAAAACATTCAACGTGTTAAAAGTGGGAACAAGATCACGGTTTTCCATTTAAGCATTTGTTGCAAACCACAGTTCGTACACTTTGCCACTGCATTCTCCACTCTGGGGCGGAAAAGATCTCAAAAGTCACACGGGAATGCCAGAAACTTGCCAGAAAGTCCTTCAAAGTCCAGCACTACCACAACACACAACTCATTCGCTTTCAACAATGGCTAGTGGGCCAAAAAAGCACAAAAAAATTAAAAAACAAAACCGTCATTATCGGAAAATTATAAAAATCAAAAACGTTTTTCCAGCCACGACAACACCATGAAGAAACATATTTCTAATTTAAAAGGATAATTTTATTCATTTACTTCATTTGCATGCCACCTTCCTCCCCAAAAGGGATCCTCCTGTCCTCCATTTTATCTTCACAATAACCCTGTCAGGTAGGCTAGGCTGAGAGAATGGCCCAAGGTCACCCAGCAATCATTCAGTATTCAGCAGATATTTGAACCCGGGACCCCCAAGTTCCAATCTGATTCTCTAACTCAGGGATTCCCAAACAGGTGTCCCTGTGAGTTCCAGAGAGGGGTCCACAGGCTTTCCCTTTCTGCCTTAATGGATTCGGCCACAAGCTAAGAAACTACCTGCTTCTCTTGGGATTTCTGCACCTGAGAAGAGATGGAGCCTGTACACCTACTCCTGCCTTAAGCTGCATCCTATCCTTCTCATGCCTCCCTGTTAATGTGGGTGGTGCTGTCCCTGGCGTGTGACATATCACTTTTGGGGGCATGGCAGGGAGATGTGGCCAGCTGAAACCACTTCTGGGGCTCCTCAAAGTCTGACAAGTTATTGCAAGGATTCCTCCATGGTCAAAAAGTTGAAGGCGGCTGCTCTAACCATCATGCCACACTGGCTCCTGAGCATCTTAAGAGTAAGTCCATACATTGTAATTCCCTTAACAACTGCATTTCCCAGGCTAGATTTCCCAGATCAATTTTGCCATTGGAGATGCTTCCCCCCTCCCAGCAGATGGAGTTTTCCCCTTCCAGATGAAAGCATCTCTCTCTGGCATCCCATCCACTGCTATTTACTGCATTTCGTGCTAGCTTGGTGCAGGGACTAAAGTGTCGGACAAGAGGAAAACCATGCCCAAAACCCGACTGACGCTCACTGGCGCTGCAGTCCTAGGCACACTTACTCCTGGGTTAAACCACTGGTTCAAATTAGTTTCGACTGGACTAAATGGGCATAGGATTGTGCTGGGGGTGACTTGGAACAGCCTCCTCCCAGCCAAAGGTGAACGTCCCAAGCCAGGAGTCCAGCTCCAGTGAAGATAAGGTAGCAACAGTTATGCTTCATGCTTTCCTTACCTGCTTGGCTTCATCAGGTTATTTAAGCCACAGGTCAAGGTTGGTCACAAGAGTGCACAAAACCCAAGGTGTGAAAGGTTTGTAAGCCAAGGTTTCACGTTAACAGAGCAATCCTACGCACAGGTAAAGTTTTCCCCAGTGCAAGCACCGGGTCATGTCTGACCCTTGGGGTGACGCCCTCTAGCGTTTTCTTGGCAGACTCAATACGGGGTGGTTTGCCAGTGCCTTCCCCAGTCATTACCGTTTACCCCCCAGCAAGCTGGGTGCTTATTTTACCGACCTCGGAAGGATGGAAGGCTGAGTTGACCTTGAGCCGGCTGCTTCGATCGAACTCCCAGCCTCATGGTCAGAGCTTTCAGACTGCATGTCTGCTGCCTTACTACTCTGCGTCACAAGAGGCTCATGCACAAGTACATACTGATAAATCAGTGGGTTAAGAAGAGCGCAACTCTGCTCATGGTGGAACTGTTTCATCTACTCTCAGTCATTTCATTCAGAACACATGAAATGACCTTTGCCTGGCTTTGGACGCGGTCTTCAGTTCCTCTAGTTGCACATTTTGTACAGAGGGGGCTTACAGAGGGGGTTTGTGATAATCCACAACTGTCAGAGCTGGAGAATTTGGATTAATTCCCAAGGAGCTTGGCCGTTTCATGAAAGCAGCTCTAAAAATTTCACACCATCACAAATCTCGGGAGTTTATCAGTTTTTACTGCTAAGTGATCATAATTAGACATTAATGTGAAGCTGGATTCTGTATTAGCTTATGTTATACCTGCAGTCCCATGCACTCACTTACAAGTATGCTCCACTGAGTATATTAGAATTTACATTGGAATAAACAGAGGACAGGGCCACGCAAGTGTGCATTTCCTATTAATTCCTCCAGGTTCTTCACAATTTCGTAGGCCTGAATTATCGTCCACTGGATAGGCATTTCATTTTCTCCCACGCATGAAATGCCAGCATCGCTTACCTGTTGAAGTTCTGGCCTCTGATCAAATGCATAGGGTAAAGAGCATAAGAGAGCAAGGTTTATTCCTTTTGTTCTTGAGCCACCAAAGTGCTTCAGGTGGAAGCATGCACGTTGATCGGCTAGGCTAGATGACGCTTTATGCCGGGACATATCTAGAGCATTCCACAGTTAATGGAGTGGGGCTGGCGTCTCTCTCAGGAAGCCATGTGATGGAATCATGCAGAGGACGATGTGAACAAATGGCAGGTTTCAGCTACAGATGGAACAAACTACATTGGGATGCAGAGACCCAAGAAAAAACCACGGGTAGAATGGCTCAGGTGTTCATAACAGAACCGAGTTATAAGTCCAGTTCAAACCTGCAAGCTTAACTAACTGGGATCCCAGGGCTGTGGCAGACTGCCAGCTGTGTACCTTTCCCCCTCCAGGCCTCAGCCACAGAACGGAACAAAACCATCCTGCAAATACTTACACATTATGAGGAATGCGGATCCTGGTCACTGAACGCGCAAACATATTTTTGATACATCTCTGGAAAATGCAGGCGTCCTGAAAGACCCTTGGCCGTGAAGTTTGATACCGTCCTATGAAACTGTTCATATGCCAACCTCAGCAATTTAGAAAATTCATCTGACGCATGCATTTTTCTAGAACAGCCGAGCAGGAAAAGATGGGAGCGCATGGGTTCTCTGAAGATTTCTTTCTGACCTGCTAAACATGCACGCTCCATGCACAATGCATGCAAATGTCGATCACCTTTATATATTCAGTAAAATCACTAACACAGTTGTATTTTTCAGTAAATACCAATAACATTGTTTTTACATAAAATCATAGAATAATGGAAGGGACCTCCTGGGTCATCTAGTCCAACCCCCTGCACTATGCAGGACACCCACAACCCTCTCGCTCCTCCACTGTCACCTGCCACCCCCTTGAGCCTTCACAGAATCAGCCTCTCCGTCAAATGGCTCTCCAGCCTCTGCTTTAAAATCTCCAAAGATGGAGAACGCACCACCTCCCGAGGAAGCCTGTTCCACTGAGAAACCGCTCTGTCAGGAACTTCTTCCAAAGTTTAGATGGAATTTCTTTTGAATTAATTTCATCCCATTGGTTCTGGTCCGTCCCTCTGGGGCAAGAAAGAACAACTCTGCTCCATCCTCTACATCGATGGTCCCCAACCACCCTCCCCCCCCCACAGTAAGCCACTTCCCAGGCCTGCAAAAGTGGACGATTATCTGCGGCCCGGCAAGCTTCGTTTTGTGGGAGGGGGGGGAGAGGGAAGCAGGTCCGCGCATGCGCGATTGCCCTCCCCTTAGAAAGGTTGCAGACCACTGCTCTACATGGCCGCCTTTTAAATACTTGAAGATGGTTATCAGATCCCCTCTCAGTCGTCTCCTCATAGTACCATGAATAAACAATAAACTGCAGTTCAAAACAGGTTTCCAGGTTGTCTGACGACTGTAAGCTTTTGCAAGGAAGCCAAATCTTGCTGCTCTGGGCAACCTTTCAAGGCCATTAGAACACATGAGGACTCCCCACCCTTTCTACCCCACAAGTAAGTCTGCAGGTATTCGTAGGCCATGATAACTGCTTTCCTGCTGGCAAAAGCACCACAGGAGAAGTAAGGATTTGTCTTCTGGTTAGTGGTAACTTGGGCATAAGCTAAGGAGCTCAAGCCCAATTCTCTTGTGCCACGAACTCAGCTACGTGGAAAGAGGCCAGCTCTGTAAGGAGCAATGAAAAGGCTGTGGAGTGAATAAAATTCAAGGCCATTTACAGATAATGTGCAGCAACAGGGAGGGCGGAAGGAAACTCTCTCCTCACTAGCAAGGTACCAGAGCGATTTACACGTGAAAATGCAGTCACTAGAGCATGCAGCCCAGAGGTGGAAACCGCTATCAACTCATAGCTGTTTTATGGTGACCCGGTTGGATTCTCAAGAGACAAACAGAGGTGGTTTGCCAGTGGCGTTCTTGGTGGACCCCCCCTCCCCCAAGCAAAGTACTAACCAAGGCTGACCCTGCGTAGATCCTGAGTTCTGCCAAGCCCACACCATATAGGTGAGCATTAAAGAAAAGTTATTTGCGTGGACTGATCCTATAATCTCTGTAATTCATTTAATACATGATAAATTACTATATTTTAATTTCTAAAAATACCCCCAGAAAGCTACAAGTTGAAGAATATACAGACAGATCTCTAATGAAATCTTTCTGTTCTAGGACTACCAATGTCTCCATTTTAGCATCTTCATATGCGAACATAAACTAAAGTGTCATTTTTCCATCATGCACAAAAGGTTTTTAACAAGTTTGACTACAAACGCCAATTACTTGCTTCACAATCTCTCTATGTTAGGAGTAGTCAAACTGCGGCCCTCCAGATGTCCATGGACTACAATTCCCATGAGCCCCTGCCAGTGAATGCTGGCAGGGGCTCATGGGCATCTGGAGGGCCGCAGTTTGACTACCCCTGCTCTATGTTAATAAAAACAGTGTTCAATTAGAACTCTTGGGACTCTATGATTCTTTGCACGATGCAAGGTACAGCAAAAAGGGATGTTAAAGCTTTTCCAAGACTCCCTCGTGCTCAACACTATCCAAAATTCAATAGAGTCAACCTTCATCCAATTCTGATTTTCAGTTCTGAATTAAAAGCGATCACTCAACTCACTTGCAAGTGCCTTTTTCCCGGCAGCGTGGTAAGCAACGATGTACTTTTTCCCATCCCGATCTTCTGTTTTAGTCTCTAATCCCGGAAACAGGGATTTCACAGCCTGATGAATCACGGTCCTTTTTTCCTTACTGTCTTCGATGACCTACAAAGCAGCATCATTTAAAAAAAATTAAAATAATGCAGGCAAAACTTTGATATTTGTCACAATTTACCTTCATCATAATAAAGCACTCGATGACTTCTATTCTAGATGAAGAAAATTTTAAACCAATCCAACCAGGCACCCAATCAGCAAGCCCAGATGAAACACCAATGCTTCTTAGCTGCTACAGCTGAAGGGAGAAAAATATTTCTAACTCCAAGCAATTCATTAGAAATTGCTGGAGATGTCTTTTAAACTAGTCCCCCTTGCCTGTCCCTTAAATTTCAGTTTCAGCTGTAGCAATGATCAGATGATCAGGGTTAAGGTTTTGGTTCTTACCTTCAAGGCCATACACCATCTGGGCCCAGTGTACCTTCCTATGCCCCCAAAAGAGCTTTACGCTCCGCCGCCATCCCTGGCCCAAAACAAGCACGTTGGACATCAACAAGGGCCAGAGCCTTCTCTGTACTGACCCCCTGTGTCCTCACCTCAAGCACGAACTTGTGCAGTCCTTCCAAAAATGTACTGATTTATTTTATACACTAGGGACAAAGCTCGTTGCCTTCAGGCCCTAGACAATGAGCGCTAGATTTGGGGGGCGGGGGGGAGAACTCTGCGTGCAACCTCCCCCGCCCCCTCGGACCTGGAAAGGCTGCAGGCTGGAGATCCCCGGGAAGAGAACTCACCAGCAGGGGCAGCTCTCACACGGCAGGGATCTGCAGCCTCCGAGCCTCGGAGGGAAGTAGGAGGGTGTGGTCATGGGTGGGGGACAGAAGGTGATTGGCTGGCAGCCGGACAGACAGGCAAGCTAGTTGGAAGAGGCACTCAGGGGTGGGACAGCTGCCCTGAGTGGGTGTTAAGCATTGAGTGGCACTTAAGCCATGAGACCAGCTCCTCCTCCAAGGCCTTACACCAGAAATATATTATGTGGAAGAGATGTGTGTGGAAGATCTTTGTGCCCAGCAGTCAGTCGAGACAACGCACAAGCACAGCAAGTGATGGGATCATGTTTACTCTGCGTATCGTTCAGACAGTTTACCTCGATGGCAATGCTGCCTTCTTTATTCTTAAAAAGCTGAAGGTCCTCTAGCTGCTGCTTCTCTTCAGCTGACAACACATCAAAGGTCTCTTCCGGTGGATCCTAAAAAGCGTGACACGTGACAGCATGAAAAGAGCATTCAGCACGTATGCACTGATTTTAATTTAAAAACTTTAATGAGTTATGGAGGCTATGCGAGGGGGGGAAGTTACCTCATCAACCACTGGCACAGAGAAGTCATCTAAATGAATGACACGCCCATCTTTTCCTATCTCATGAACAACAAAATCGGAATATCTAATAAACAAGACAAATAGGTTAACAGATCTCTACAACCATTTCTGAGATGACATCCCTGTTCCTGAATGCTCACGTGATCAGAACTGAGATCTATCGGACCTGTTTTCTCACGGAATAAACCTGCTTTTCTGATTGTTCATTTCCTATCATGTTGCTTAAGGAACATTAAAAAAAGACACACACCCCTCCCCCATTTGGGTTTTTTTTAACCCTTCTGAATTAATTTATTTGAAACATTTATTCCCCATCACATGGGCTCAGACTCAAGGTGGCTAGTAATTCAGTGCCTTGATAAAAGGGCACAATTAAGATTTTTTTTAAAGCCTCCATATTAAAGCACCTTTGAATAAAAAAAAGCACAGATTACAGATTAAAAAGCACACCAGAGTAAAAATCACATCATCTGAAAAAGATGAAGCCTGGATGTTATTCAGTCGATTTTGCAATTGGTATAAAATCTCTAAAATGATGTACAGGAGCGCTCATTAAACTAACAGAAGCAATGCTGTTAGACCCGAGGCTAACTACGAGCCACAGCCTGCAAACTGGGATTCAGCCCTGGAAATACCTTGGCATATTTCCCCCCTCAGTGCCTGCTCTTAGTAATTACACAGACACCAAGAAAGACATGACATTTCCAGAAATTTAAAAGCCATGGAAAAACTTGTCTGAAACATTTCATTTCATTCATTCTAGTGGAGAAAATATCTCACTGGAGTTTTTTTCAGAGCTCCTCAGAATTTCCACTGGAAAAGTGGGGGAAGGGGTAATCTTTGGGGAGAATGTTCTTTTCCTCTCTCAAAAATGTCCAGGTTTTTCCCTGGGCCTTCATACAGTTTACAAGTAAGTTTCTAGCTCAGTTCTATGGGAACCAAGCCTGCAATCCTAAACACACTTCCTCAATCCCATTTAACTAAATAGGATTCACTTTTGAGGGCACATGCTCGGGATGGCCCTGTAACTCAATCTGCAAGGTTTCCCAGTGGAGATGGACCATGTTTTCTGCCTAGGTTGTTTTTTGTTTAAAGAACCCATCTTGCTAATTTGGACTCCTTTGAAATCTGAAAACAAACCAGCAAGATTTCCTGGTTTTTTCAGACATGTAAATATCAACCAGTTGGGAAGGAATCATCATCGATGCAAATCAATTTCCGAGGTTCTCAAGACTGGTAGATAAACGGTTCGAGACAGTTCCTTGCACTGTACAATTCTGAGAACTGTACTAGGATTTTGCTGAGTCCAAGAACAAGAAAGAATACGGGTTTCTAACATACAGAACAAGGACGAACTAATTGGCGGGGGCAGCAGTTTCTCGGGGCCTCCCGGACTGAGCTTCACGACCAAATAAGAAGCAAGAGGAAGGTA
Source organism: Paroedura picta (assembly GCF_049243985.1). Lineage (NCBI taxonomy): Eukaryota > Metazoa > Chordata > Lepidosauria > Squamata > Gekkonidae > Paroedura > Paroedura picta. The sequence continues at coordinate 123,625,108 of NC_135373.1, read as the reverse complement.
AGCAGGGACAGAGCTAGCTAGTTCAGCATTTTTTCAGTACCGTGTCTTGCTCCAACTGAAGCAGCACAGTTCTCTGTATCTGAAGCCAATCCATGGGGTTAGTTCCTAAAGCATTGACAGTTACCTCTCTTTCAAGATGCCAGAAAAGCCCTCGTGAGAACTGACAAACTTGGTGATACCGACATCGAGTTCAGTCAGGCCGTGCTTCATCATGTCTGCAAAGCTCTCTGGATCTCCGTCATCATTCCCTTCCAGCTCTTCCTCTTCGCCTTGCTCTGCGCTTTCCTCTGTGGGGATGGTTTCATCTTTTGTGCTCTGAAGGGCAGGTTTCCCAGGTGGGCCCAGTTCCGCCTCCACAGTGATAGGGTCAGGATCCTCCCTTCCTTTCAGAGACTCTTCTGAGAACCTTTGCCTTTTAGTTTCATCCGCATTTGCCTGACCATCCTCAGGAAGAGGACGCTTCAGAGAGATGGTGTCCATTTCCCCAGCTTCCATTTGTAAAGAAGAGTAAAACGCAGTTCTAAAAAGGGAGAAAGACAACAAAATAACTTTTATGCTGTTGTATGTCATAGGAAATAGCTTAATGAAATAGCTTTTCACGGGGGGGGGGGATATTGGGACTGTCCAAGTGATGTAGACAAATTTTTATTAGTTAATATTATTGTTTTTATTTTGATTTATTACCCACCACTCCCAAATGGCTCATGGCGGGTTACAAAGTCTGAATAAAATCCCCAATAAAGCTCCCATTAAAACCCCAGACAAAAAGACACACGGGTCCAAAAACACAGATCAAGGAAAGATACAGCAGAAAAAAAAATTCAAATCACAATCCTTACCCTCCACTAGAAACCACATAGAGGAAGCAGGGGAGAGGGGGGCAGAAGGAAACCATAGCTGCCATTCACATCGCTCTATCCTGGAAGGGGGGCCCTACAGATCTTCTTTGCCGGCCAGGCCTCAACCATAGACCAGGTGGAGGAGCTCCATTTTGCAGAACGCTGGAAGCTCCCACAACTGGATTTTAAAATTATTGGGAAATGAATTCTTCCTTCTGAAAGGTTCCATCACAACAGAAACCAGGTGGATACATTAATACGCCCTGATATTACTTAAGAAGAGTCGGTTTTTATATGCCGCTTTTCTCTACCCGGTAGAGTCTCAAAGCGCCTTCCAATCTTTTTCCCTTTCCTCTCCCCACAACAGACACCCTGTGAGGTGGGAGAGGCTGAGAGAGCTCTGAGATTCATGCTTGGTCAGAACAGGTTTCTCAGTGTTGTGGTGAGCCCAAGGTCACCCAGCTGGCTGCATGTGGAGGAGAAGCAGGGAATCAAACCAAGCTCACCAGATTAGAAGTCTGCATTTCTAACCACCACACTAAACTGGCTCCAGCACTATTATGTTACTATATTCTATGTACTTAAATAAGTAGGGGTGGGGTGTAGGACAACAGCCCCCAGACTGTGCACATCTGTAACCCTGAAGGACAGCCCACTGTGCCATAGTCATAAGGAACATTCACACCATGCCATGCAAAACAGTGGCTTTCTAAAACCAAGTCAGAGTCCAGGGACACCTTTAAGACCAACAAAGATTTCTGTGTTACAGGGGAAACGTGGAAAAGATGTTTTCAGCAATATTTCCAAACTATAACACAGGAATCGACTTGAGTATCGCACAGCAACTTTACCTTGTCCCCTGTGCTGGTGAGCACAACATAACCCCCCCCCCCCCTTCTGAAAAACCAGAGAAAATGAATACGTTTGGCACCTTTTTAATATGGAGCTGGCCATTTCCTCCACAGCACACAGCTGCGGGCTGGCAACGCACTACCCAAGAGCGCAAATTGTGGGAGACGGCATCATTCTGCAAACGTGCCCAGAGCAGAGATGCCCGGGATTGAGCCTGGGTTCTTGTGCACGTAAAAGTAAATGCTCTACCTACTGAGCCACGGCTGCCCCACACAGCGTAGTGAGGGGCGGGGAAGGATCTTGAATGACAGTCGGCTTCAAGCAGCCTCAGAGCGAGAAGGGCAGGAAGCGCATTTGCAGGGGAGGAACAGCGCGGGGTTCTGCAGCATCAGTTCCTCCTCTCTCCAGGGTGGCGTTAGCAAGGGCGCTTACTTACCCGCAGCTGGCTTAGCAAGCGATGGGAAGAGAGAAATGCGGAAAAGGGGAGCGAGTGAGATGCGTGGAGCTGTCCCTGGACATGTGCTCAGCCCCTCCAGCGGGGAGCAGAGACGCCACAAGGGGCGGACTCAGCGCCTGGATGCAAAGCACTCCGGCTGGTTCCGGGGCATGGCGAGCGCATGACGTCCTCCGTGCGCGCTGGGTGAGCCGCTAGCGCTGCCCGCTTCTCGGAGCTGTGGGGGTGCGTGGATGTGTCGGAAGAAGATGCTCTTTGGGGCGCACGGCCATGCACGCTTCCTGCGACAGAATTACAGAGGGGAGCCGGGATAGTGAAAGGATTGCAATGCCACAGTAATAGTAATCGGGTCTCTCCGGTGGCAGGCTTTATTCCAGCAGCAGAAGTTGGCGGGGAATCTGCTTCTTCAGACGCAAAGCCAGAATAGTTGAAAGCTCCCTACTTATTCAGTGGGCATCAGCAGTACTACTCGTAAATCACCACTTTGCCCATAGAAGCTTGCGACAGAAAGGGGAAATAATGCATTGATTTAGCAATGTCAGTTGTAGGGTGAGGACAGGGGTGTGGACTTCCAGCCCCTTCCTTAGTTATGTGTATTAAATTATCTCAGCATGAAATTATAGTTCCAAAACATAGGCCATCAACTGACATGTGGTTTGGAAAATGTGAGGTTTTTTTCACTCATACTAGATGACTGTCAGTCAGAGGAATCTATAAGAGAAGGAAAATGTCATTTTCTCCTTCACGGAAAAATTTCATGCATGTATGAAAATACTTCCTTCCCCTCTCTCTTTTCTGAACAATTACCCTGTCAAGTAAGATTCAACTGGGTCGCCGTGTTGGTCTGAAGCAACACAAAAAAGCAAAATCACGAGTCCAGTGGCACCTTTAAGACCAAGAAAGATTTATTCAAGGCCTGAGCTAGCCAGAGAAAGAGTGCTTGCACTCGAAAGCTCAGGCCTTGAATAAATCTTTCTTGGTCTTAAAGGTGCCACTGGACTCTGATTTTATTTTCCTGTGAAGTAAGTTAGGCTCGGAGTGTGTGACTTGTTAGAACAAGAATATTGCCTTGGGTGGATTCCTTGTTCTTCTGTTGGTATATAATTGACGAACCAGCTTTATTTCTGCCCTCCATGTACAGATAGAATCATAGAATCATAGAGTTGGAAGGAGCCATACAGGCCATCTAGTCCAACCCCCTGCTCAACACAGGATCAGCCTCAAGCATCCAGGAGAAGGATCTGTCCATAGAATCATAGAGTTGGAAGGGGCCATACAGGCCATCTAGTCCAACCCCCTGCTCAACACAGGATCAGCCTCAAGCATCCAGGAGAAGGATCTGTCCATAGAATCATAGAGTTGGAAGGGGCCATACAGGCCATCTAGTCCAACCCCCTGCTCAACACAGGATCAGCCTCAAGCATCCAGGAGAAGGATCTGTCCATAGAATCATAGAGTTGGAAGGGGCCATACAGGCCATCTAGTCCAACCCCCTGCTCAACGCAGGATCAGCCTCAAGCATCCAGGAGAAGGATCTGTCCATAGAATCATAGAGTTGGAAGGGGCCATACAGGCCATCTAGTCCAACCCCCTGCTCAACGCAGGATCAGCCTCAAGCATCCAGGAGAAGGATCTGTCCATAGAATCACAGAATCATAGAGTTGGAAGGGGTCACACAGGCCATCTAGTCCAACCCCCTGCTCAACGCAGGATCAGCCCAGAACATCCTAAAGCATCCAAGATGCAGAGCCCCCCCCCCAAAAAAAAACCCCAGAAATATTCCCCTCTCAATTCCTTTTGTTCTAAAGCAAATCCTGGAATACCAACATCAATTTAACTTTCACCATTGGAGCCAGAGGCCTCTTCTCAACAGCCCCCCCCCCCACCATGCATATCACTAAATACGGAAAAATCTCTACCATGCTTTTTCTCTAAAGCTGCAAAACCCAGGCTACCAGTATCACCTTCCATGATGTCGTTTCCAGGTTGAGAGCTAGGGGTTTTAGGCAGAACTTCTAAAGATCCCAAGGGAAAATAATAAGATAAGGCAGTGAAAGGTTTGCTAGCAAGGTAAGAAAGTGTTCCAAATTCTGGGAGAAAGAAAAGCAGTTGGCTACCCCCTTGCAAGGCTGAATGGCCATCTGAAGGAGAGGCTGATTCTGTGAAGGTTCAAGGAACTTCTTTTGAAGGTTTAGAGTGAACTTCTTCTTGATGTTTCCACGGAATTAGCTTGATTGATTCGTGGTGACCCTACCTTTCTCCTCGCAATATCCTGGAGTGGATATAACCCTCAATATGTCAAAAATGGCCAGCTCCATGCTTCCCCCCCCCCCCAAACCTCCAATGCTGTAGCAAAGCAGTCTTCCCTGATTGGCCAGGGCGTCAGTTCAAAGACTTCCTGGTTCCCAGTTGCAAGGCTTCCCTTAAAGTGACTGCGCTCCAGAAGCCCTGACTTCTCTCAGCAGAGATATGCCTTTTGGATTTATTTGCCCCTCCTCTGCTGTCTCCAATCCTCTCCCCTCCCCCTTTCAAGAAAAGATAGAGGCTCCTGCTGTGCTTGGCTTCCCCCACCCCCTTCTGAACTTCCCCAATCAAGTGCAGAACACTTTTGGTTTCAATTGGGGGTAGGGAATAGAGGAAGACCTGAGTTCAAATCCATCTGAATTCAGCAGGATCCACAACAGAATAAACAAAGTAAGTGCAGAATCAGTCCTGACAGGACACACAGAAATTTTCCCTGTTAGACAGCTTTATCATTCCTTTATGCTCTTTCTCATTTCTTCACAGAGAGCATTACCCCCTGAAGGTTCCCTCTCCCTGTTATCTTTACAAAACCAAACAAAACCAATCCTGGACCTCCTAGGAACATTGCTAAAAGGACAGGCCAGACTGGGAGAGCCGACAGCCCTTCGCGTGCCAAATGCCACCTCCCGAGAAGCCCCACCACCGGGAGCGGAGCTTTCCCTCCCCCCTTCGCCTCCGCCGCCCTTCCCACGCCCATTTTTCTAAATGGTCTTTCCTGCAAGTAACTGATAATACAGTTTGATTAATAATCCATAAAACTTCTGCAGTCCAAACACTGGTTATTTTGAGTCCTTTCTTAAGAACTGACATACGTGAGGTCTTTCTGTAATAAATGCACACTGGGCAGGAACCCCCAGCCAAGCTGGGCTAGTGGCCTGCATTAGTGAATCTGTGCAAGATTCACACTTGGATCACTGGCAACTGGAAATAATCTCCAAGAAGAATTTTAGTCCCATCAGAATAGTTCCCTGCCATTCCTCACACATACGGATCATTCTAGCATCTAATACGCCTCTACAAGATCTAGTTTTCTTTTCAAAGATCCCCTTGCTGGTGTCCCTCTATACACACAAACACTCCCCTACATGGAGAGAATACCGAGCCAGAGGGCACAGGACACTATTCAAACGCTCTCCAGAGACCACCCTCACAATAACTAGGCTCAGAAACCCACCCTCCCACTTTATACAGGGGAGCTGTTGGCTCTGATTTTAACCCTGGCTGAAGCAAAACATCCAGAGGTGTAGGGCTATTAACATGATCCTCTGTATCCCAACATCCCTTTAAAAACGAACAGCAATCTTAGTGACACCCATCTCCATTCTGCAAAGAAATTAGCGGTATAGAAATCTAAATAAAATTCCTTTGAAGTTAATGCACTCAGAAAGAGGTAGTTCTGATTTTGGACTGGTATAAAGATACATGGTAAGTGGCCCTCGTTACTAAAGCAGGAACGAGCTCACTGGGGAGCTGTGACAAGCAATGAAATAGGCTGGAGGGGGCAGGAAATCATGAGAAACAAGCCACAGTGGGGACAGCAGGGGGGGGCATGTCAGTGTGGGGGTGGCTAGAGTGGGGCCTGGAGTTATCCTGCAACTAGCATTAAAGCCTGTTGCAGGGGTACGTACAATGGGTGCTAATATAGTTGGAGAGCAGAGTGCCCAGCATGGAAGCATTGATGCATGGGACTTGCAAGAAGGAAGCCAGAAAGAGGGAGTTTAAGAAAAAGAGCTAGAAAGAAGAAGAGACAGAGAAATATAAAGTGAAAGAGAGGGTGAGGGAGAGAATGAAAGAGACAGAAAGGAGGGAGAAAAATAAACAGAGAAAGAAAGACAGAAAGAAGAGTGAAAGAAATCCGGAGGATGAAAGAAAGAGAGCGAGGGGGATGGAAAAGAGAGAAAGATGAAAGTTAGGAAGAGATAGAAAGGAGAGAAGAGAGTGGAAAAGTAACACAGAGAGGGAAGGAAAAAGAGAGAGAGGAAGGAGAGGAGAGGAGAGAAAAAGGAAGAGGCAGATGGAGGTGGAAATCCTCTCTCATCTCTCCTTTTCCCCTCTTTTTTGCTCTAAGTTTTTCCACCCACCACAAAGGTAACAGCGTTCTCACTTAAAAAAGGAAAAGAGGCAGAAAGAAACCAACCAGACAGAAGTTCAGAGTGACTCGGCAAGTGCAGCAGGCTGCAAGTCACAGAGGAGGATAATGAATCAGCAAGCCTCCACCAACAATTAGGAAGGGTAGAAGACTGATAAAAGCATTGAAGTATCTCCTTAATCGTCTGAGTCGTCCAAACCCACCTTTCCCTCTCCTCCTCTCATGCCGTATATTTTATAAAACACTGTCTCGGCCCTTATTGCACTCTGCGGCTCCTTTAATTCCTAATCCTTCGTTTGCCAAGAAGACCGGAGGCAGCTTCAGCGTGGGAATAGGAAGTGAACAGAGGAAAAGAGGGAGCTGAGCATGCCATAGAGCCACAGACTACTTCCTAGAGAGGCAGGAAGAGCAGAAGAGCCTCAGAAGGAAAGCCAAACACAAACTGAAAGTAGCAAGAGCAACAAAAACTACCATATTACATCTAAAAGAAAGCTAGGCAGAATAACAGGAGGCTCGTGAAGGAAAGAAAGCCTAAGTATTTTAATCTTTTCTTTCCTTTTCTTAGAACAAAAATCATAGCTAAATAGGTGGACGGCTCCGGTGGTGGCACTCAAAAGTAAATAAATCCGTAACAAGTTCGCTGTTAAAATAACTCGCTAAGGGCTAAGTTGGCAGGGAGTGGGCTCCGGGCCTCGGAGAACTCGGCTGGGTTTGGGCGGGAGAATTTGTGTGTAAAAGTGGATGCATTTCAACTAGATTCGACTTTGAGACGTCTAAGATCCTGAACTGCTATGTAATAAAGCTTTCTTTTATTCAGAAGTATTGTTGCTAGACTGTCAGTTCCTGACAGAAACCAACCTGGGTGTAAACTGCACGGAGCTTTTATTCCAACCCCAGGTCGATTCAGTCTACACAGAATGCAATTTCCTTTTGGATTTGGGGAGATTTAAAATTTCCTTCTGCAGCAAGGATTGATCCGGAGTGACCCAACCTTTATTGTGCGATATCTTAAGAGTGCTTTTAATCCTGAATATACAGGTGGTCATGTGACAAGCCTGCCTTAAAGGAGAAGCCCCTAATTTCTCTCAACTTCTGTCAGCCTTGGATTTTTTTTTTTTGCCTTCTTCGTTCCCCACCCCCCACCTTCAAGAAAAGAAAGGATTTTTTCCTCCCTCCTCTGACTTCTTTGATCCTCTCCCCCCCTTCAAGAAAACAAAGAGTCTCCATTTGCCTCCCTCCCCTCTTCTGAGCCTCCCTAACCACGTGCAGAAGACTTTCCTGTTTCAATGGGGAGGGGGGAGAAGAAGACCAGAGTTCAAAGCGATCTGAATTCAACAGGATTGAGAATGGAATAAAGAAAGTAAGTGCAGACTCTGCCCAGGTCTTTTCAGTTTGGAGGATCTGTTTTTCCCACTTGTATTTTTCAGCTGAGAATTGTCAAGATTGGTAAAGAAACTTAGGCCCCCAATGGAGCATCATCATGCTCTTGGCTCCTCCAGGAGGGCATCATGGCGAACAGGAAAAGGTGATATGCGCTTTCCAAGGTCCAGTTCCCCAAGCAGATGTGGACCACTGACTGGTGGGACAATTTTGTGCTTGGCTACTAGAGTGATGAGCAGTGGATCTTAAACTTCAGGATGTCCCGGGGAACATTCTTTGAGATTGTGGACAGGCTTCGAGAGAGGATGAATCGCCAGCACACTTGTATGAGGCAACCCATCCCAGCAGAGAAGTGTGTTGATGTTGCACTATGGTACCTTGCCAGCCCCAGTTACTACAGGCTTGTATCGCAGCAGTTTGGCATAGGGGTCCCCACCATGGGGGAGATGGTTCTGGAATTCGGGGAGGGGGGGGGCACACGTGTTAGAAGCTCTCACATCAATATTTTCTAACACCAATGTTATTTGTGGCTCGCTGAACTTGCCACCCATCATAAAACAAAACTGATCTGGGACTGGCACTTCTGCGTTGCTCAAACGTCCAGCCTTCCCTACACACACACCTTCTGCTTGGCTCGCTAGTAGTGGTACCGGCCAGCCCTCACAAAATTAAAACGAAGACGGAATGAGTGATTCTGCGTTGCTCAAACCTCAGGCCGTTCTCACCACCGGCTTCTCCGCTGCTCGCGGCGCTTGCCAGCCATAAAAGAAAAAAGCAAAGAGGGAGGGGTGGTTATACGTTGCCAAAATGCCTAACAAATTTCACCTCCATTTTTTTTACTGGACAGGTGAGATAAAGCCGAGCAACCCCCGTCGTGGCGCGCATTAAAACTTCATAGGCTGTTCCTGAGTGGCCTGCATGTGTGCGTCAACCTGCGCTTGTGCCGACGACTCCCCAACACACACCACGCAGCGCTGGCTGCTTTGGGTGGGTACGGCCGCTTGGGCTGCTGAATTGCACAGCCCTAGGCCAGATAGTTTGATACTATTTTTGAAATTGGGGGGAGCCTATGCGTCAAAACCTCATTTGCCAAAATGCCTGCAACTAGAAAGAAAGCTTTTTGGCAGCAAGCTGAAGTTGAGGCCCTCCTGGAATTGGTACACGCCTCCAACTCCCTGCCCAAGTTATGTATGTCAAGCACACACATCATGGCACGTTGTACGTGGTGCTGGCCAAGATGATGGAGGCCAAGGGATTCCACCACACCTGGGAGCAAGGGCGGACGAAGTTTAAACGGGTCAAGCTGGAATTCCTAAATAGCCTAGAGCTGTGGGGGGGGGGAACCAAGGGAGGCTGTGCACACCCCCTTCCATGCTCAGATACTGGCTATTTCGGAGGCCTCAGAGATAGCATCGCTAGGCACATGTGCATGTGCTGTCATCTTAAATCCCTTAATTTCCCTAATTGTTCTGCCAGAAGCCCAAAAATCATGATTACGAGTAGTATGAAAGGCATACAATTCAACATCAAATTTTGACAGGTTCCGGAAATGCCTGTGTGCAGATGTTTGTGTAGATAACAATTGCCTTGCTGTAGCCTGCGTGTTTAACCGACAAGTGTGTTTTGATGTGATGGGGAGTTGAGTAATATTTTTTATTGTTAGGGGTATCAGCAGAGTTGTGGAATAGAATTTCTGACTGCCCCTCTTAAAGGTAAAGGTATCCCCTGTGCAAGCACCGAGTCATGTCTGACCCTTGGGGTGACGCCCTCTAGCGTTTTCATGGCAGACTCAATACGGGGTGGTTTGCCAGTGCCTTCCCCAGTCATTACCGTTTACCCCCCAGCAAGCAAGCTGGGTCCTCATTTTACCGACCTCGGAAGGATGGAAGGCTGAGTCAACCTCGAGCCGGCTGCTGTGGCGCAGAGTGGTAAGGCAGCAGACATGCAGTGAAAGCTTTGCCCATGAGGCTGGGAGTTCAATCCCAGCAGCCCCTCTTAAAATTGATCAATTAAAAACAGGCAAACAAAACAGTGGAGGGAGTCTTCCATCAAAATCACTTAGATCAAGAAGCAAACAGAATGTCCATGGTTGGTGTTTAAGCAATGGCTGCATTTTTTATCCTTGTTGATTTCAAAGTTATCAGATATTTGTACAGATAGTTGAGGCGGCACGTTGCCCCGGGGAAGCGCGACTGCTGTGACTATTGTAACCAGATATCATATCATCAAAAGCACAGCTTGTTGAGGGGTGCTGGAGCTTTGTTATGATAAGCAAAGGATGACACCACTTACAGAGAGTAAAAGAATCTCCAAATTTAAAATGTAAGGTTACAAATTTAAAATTTAATAATAAAACTTCTCTAAATCAGCACTGATAGCTTCAGTTGTCTTCCCCTTAAGCTATATATGGGTGCACAATATTTGTCTACCTGCTTGAGTATGGGGGCCTTCCCACTCTATAGTGGAAATTAGAATTTTCCTCTGCCTGCATTCTCAGGGGCATCTATGAGTAGTGGGAGAATAAAACATGGTTGCTGCAGTTGTAAAAGAAAGGCGCCTAAGAAGAACAGGTTCAATGCATCCTACCCCTCCACTTGGGACTTGAAATTGTTTCATAGGATTGAGGGTAGTAGCTCAGCAGATGCCCAATTGGGCTTTAATCAGAGCGAGGTGGATCCAAAAGCAATTTTGGATTTAAATTTTGGGACATCTGTCTCTAAGTTATATCTATGACTAGAGACACCATTGGAACCTGTAATACAGCTCTGAGAAACTGAAGAAATATGGGAATGATGGCAGACTGGGATTACTATGTAAAAATCTATAGATTACAAAAAGATGTGAATCTTTTCTATTTGTCTGAAGAACTAAGTGAACATGAGTTCCAAATAACAAGGAGATACTAAGGTATCTGCATAGGTAATTTTTCCCCATGTGCTCGAATTGTTCTTTCTATAAAGATAACATTCTAAAGTAAATCAATTTGATTTATATTTTAATTAGATGTGTAACAAACTGTACAGCAGTAAAGGGGCTACATTTTTAATAAGTAGCACATACACTGTTTTGTTTTGAGCCAGATTTGAAGTTTTTCACTTTTTGAAAGGAGAGGAAACTCACCTACATAGATCAACCTGTAAGAACTAGTGGGTTTGAATCTGGCTATCTTATGGTTCAGAGAAAGAAAAATGTATTCTTATTTTAGTATTTTTAGTTTGCTAAAAAATTAATATCCAGTTTGCTGATTCAGTGGAATATTATGGTTATTTGAACACTTACATTTATTTAGTTATTGTCTAGGCCACCTTTCACATTATTAAAACCAGAGCAATTAAATCAGTATGAGCATTTAAAACTCTAGGTAAAACAAAATCAGATGTTTGCAATAAATGTGTTATAAACTGTAAACATATTGGTTGTGGAAGATCTATGCCACGTTGCAGAATCGAGCACTGGGGAACTCCCCGAGTAAGTACAAAAGATTAGATTTCCCTCACAAGTTATAAATGCTGTTAGAATTAGGTAAAGGGAAATTGTTCTCCCTCACTCATAGGATACATTTTCTGATCTCAGCCTGATAAATTTGGTTCCTAACACCTAGTACAATTTAAATGAAGATTAAATATTACAAGAGGAAGATTGCTGGGAACTGTAAATAATTAAGCCTGTTCTCTGAAATTAATTTAAACCAAGGTATTTGAGAATGGATTCGGATGTGAGGAAAGCCTTGCTGGGATGAGTTGTGCAAAGGGGAGGAGGGTGTGTGAGGGCGTGTGTAGCCTGTGTGTTTGTCCGGCAAGTGTGTTTTGATGTGATGGGGAGTCGAGTAATATTTTTTATTGTTAGGGATATCAGAAGAGTCGTGGAACAGAATATAGGAATTTCTGACTGCCCCTCTTAAAATTGATCAATTAAAAACAAACAAAACAGTGGAGGGAGTCTCCCATCAGAATCACTTAGGTCAAGAAGCAAACAGAATGTCCATGGTTGGTACTTAAGCAATGGCTGCATTTTTTATCCTTGTTAATTTCAAAGTATCATAGCCCGATTAAAATAAGAATATTAACTTTGGAGCTTTGATGCTAAAAAACAATCCTGTGCTCCTGATACACAGATCCTGAGAGCTGCTGGCTGTATACAGCCACTGGTGTGAGAGCCTCTGAGATGCCTGGTTTATTTTTTGCTGCTTCAAACAAGGTTTACAGGAATCCTTTGCACATTCCCCCAGCCTGGCCCTCAGCTAACATCCTCCCACCCAATACATATTAAATGATGGTGTGCGGCTGAATTTGGGATGGTCCGAAATGCCTTTGCGCAGATGTTTGTGTATTTCTCTACACAAACATCTGCGCACAGGCATTTCCGGAACCTGTCAAAATTTGATGTTGAACTATATGTCCTTCATACTACTATTGCGTTAAGAAGAGTTGGTTCTTAGATGCCACTTTTCTCTACCCGAAGGAGTCTCAAAGTGGCTTCCAAACACCTTCCCTTTCCTCTCCCCACAACAGACACCCTGTGAGGAAGGGGAGGCTAAGAGACCCCTGATATTCCTGCTCGGTCAGAACAGTTTTATCAGTGCCGTGGTGAGCCCAAGGTCACCCAGCTGGCTGCATGTGGGGGAGTGCAGATTCAAACCCGGCATGCCAGATTAGAAGTCCGCACTCCTAACCACTACACCAAACTGGCTCTCAAGATTCCCTCCTAAACAAGATGCACTCTCAAGCATGGGTGTCAAGTTGATATTCCCGCTGTTTGATTGCCTGCTTTAGACACTGTGACAATTTTTGCTAGATCAAGCCATCAAAATCCCAGGATGTAATTTATTTTGTTGAGAAAGAGGACTTTCAAGCTCACACTCAGGAGCAGGTCTTTCTGGGCATCTTGAGAGCATTTGTGACGCAGCCCTTGGCCATCGCCCATAACCAAGTATTAATATTGGAATGGAAAGTAAGCAGGCATTAATGCTTTCCCCCCTCTTTGTCACTCTGCCCAGCTACATTATTTCCAGCTGCCATGGCTGCACCTGCAATCCCCCCCCCCTCAGCCAACCAGTTCTCTGCAGCCAGAGGTGTGTTTTCAGTGTCTCAAATTGCCTTGAGACAACAGAAGACCTGCATGTGCAACCAACTTATTGTTAAAACCAATGTTGACCTTCATCTTTCCCATTTTTCAAGCAGGAGAAACCAGAGAGGCAATTCTGGAGCAGCAAGTCTCTGACCTGGAGAAAAATGTCTCCAGCTGAATCAAAGTTTATGGCAAAATGAGGCCTGTGGATGGGTGCTTTAAAATGGCTGCCCCAGGCATGCATGTTAAAATGGCTGCTAGGGGGTATAGAATCATAGAATAGAGTTGGAAGGGACCTCATGGGTCATCTAGTCCAACCCCCTGCACTATCCAGGACACTCACATCCCAATTGCTCACCTACTGTCACCTGCCACCCCATTACCTTCACAGAATCAGTCTATCCTCTGTTTAAAATTTTCCAAAGATGGAGAACCCACCACCTCCCGAGGAAGCCTGTTCCACTGAGAAACCGCTCTGTCAGGAACTTCTTCCGGATGTTTAGATGGAATTTCTTTTGAATTAATTTCATCCCATTCGTTCTGGTCCGACCCTCTGGGGCAAGAGAACAACTCTGCTCCATCCTCTACATGGCAGCCTTTTAAATACTTGAAGATGGTTATCAGATCCCCTCTCAGTCGTCTCCTCTCCAGGCTAAACAGACCAAGCTCCCCCAACCTTTCTTCATACGTCTTGGTCTCCAAACCCCTCACCATCTTTGTTGCCCTCCTCTGGACACGCTCCAGTTTGTCTACCCCCCTCTTCAACTGGGGTGCCCAAAACTGAACACAGGACTCCAAGTGAGGCCGAACCAGAGCAGAGTAAAGCAGTAGAGAGGCTGTAATTGCCTACACTTCCCAGGAGACTCAGGGAAGGGAGAGGGTCATGTGCCCCAAGAGGAATGGAGGACCAGGCTCCATCAGGGGGAGGAGCTTGTAAGTATTTAGCCTCCAGACCTCCTGGGAGGGGGCAGTCTCTCCAAGGGAGACGGGGGCAGATCTGCTCCGCAGAGAGTGAAGGCCTGGCCTGACCACAGGAGAAGCAGACATCAAGCAGGTGGGGAGTCAGCCTGGCAGGCAAGTGTCCACAGGGGCCTCTCCCCCTCTTCAGTAGGGAGTGTAGGGAAAGAGGACTGAGCTTAATCATCCATTTAAGTTCTTGCCTGGAGGGTGTATAAGTGCTATGGCTTGATTCCATGTGGTGTGCTAGAGGGAATGTAAATTTATCTGATTGTAAATAGTTCAATAAACTTGAGTTTTCCATATAACCCAGTGGCTGGTGCTCCCCCACTCGGGTACTACTTGGAGGTGCTCAGTTTGCACCTTGTATCTTACTTTGGCGTTATTTTTTTGTTCAAATTCACATGGAAGTGTCTCCTAACTGTCATTCTTGAGTAAAGGTGACCCCTGTGAAAACCAACCTGGTCTTTTCAGTTTGGAGAAGGTGCCCCCAGGTGTCCGTGCCAGCCGCCACCCACACATGCAAGGAGCCGCCGCCAGCCATGTCCACAGCCCCAGATGGCCCAGCAGCCCCTGGGGGGCAGCACCACCCCCAGGGCACACACGCCTTCTGCCACCATGAGCCACCTGCTGCAGACCTGCCCTGGCCTTGTCGGCTGTGCCCCTCAACCCCCAATAATGAGGGCGCAAGTCCGCCACCAGCCCGCCCAACTCCTGCCCAACCCAGGACCCCAGGGCCTCTGCCAGCACCCCACACCGATTCTGGAAGGAGAGGTAAGCGAGGGTGTGGGACTGCTTCATTGTTAGCACTTCCTGTTGGGGGATTTTTCACAGAAGTTATTTTATTTACTGAGTTTTGTTTTGTCGAAGTGGAACACATCTTCTGGGGCGTCCCCTTAAACAGATGTGACTTCAGACATGACATCCGTGGTCCCACTCCAGGGAGTGTGCCAGAAGAGACAGGGAGCGGCTAGCAAAAGTGGGGGAGGAGTACGAGCCAGCTGAATCTGAGGCTGCACCACTGCTGCAGGCCCAAACCAGCACCCACGCCACCCGAGGGACCAGCCAGAGGCAGAAGCAGCACTGCGCCACTGCCAGAGCCCCACCAGTGGCTGCTTCACAGCTGGAGGCCAAAGCATTGCTGAGCTACCACCGCGGGCCCAGCCAGTGGCCGCACAACCAGCACGTGTGCTTTTTTCTAACCTCTGGCACGGAGGCTGAAGGAGAGCCACTGGCCAGTCAGTGCAGACACTGCTGCTGTTTACTGGGTAGTGTGCTGACCACCTGGTACAACTCAGAAGATTGAACTAAAGGAAGGAAAAGCAGAAGAGTTAGTGTGAAACGGGCAGTGTGGATCTTCCTCCACTTGACCTTACAGGATCTTCCTTCAGTATGAAAGAGGAATAGTTCCTATTGAGCTTTTCCCCGGACAATATTGCACCACAAATGAAATCCTTGCTTTTTCATGCAACAACAGCAGCAAGAATGGTGGTAGCTAAAAAATGGAAACTAAAAGAAATCCCCACTGTAGAAATGTGGATGGAGAAACTCACTGAATTGGCAAAAATGGCTAAATTAACGACCTTAATAAATTTCCAAGAAGAAATTTACAGAACAATGGAAATGGTTTTTAAATTATCAATCTAAATAGTTAAGAAAAACGTAAAGATAAACACGATCATGAGAACGACTATATGCAGGTATTGATAATGTAAAATACTAGTATTATCAGATATTGATATTAGCGTCTGAGGCAGCTCATTTAGGAAGACTAAAGTGTTAGAACAATATAAAGAAACACCATGAAACAAAGAGTAAGACTTTAAGAAGTCATATTTTAGGCTTATGTAATAATTTTAATAGAACTGTAGTCACACTGGGGAAAAGGTGGGAATATATTTAAGTAAAAGCGTCTTCGAATATGGTATAAACAAGTTATATGATTACAGTAACCTGACTTATTAAAATGTTATTGTATGTATCTATACGTTGATATATGTATTAATAATAAATATGCAGGGGGGGGGAAGGGGGCTGAAGTCATCCAGGCTGGTTAGGTCATCCCTCTGCTCGGTCAGGTAGGGCTTTCAAAACCGCCCAGAGCTGCAAAGAAATGGGCGGTATAGAAATCTAAAGGAATAAATAAATAAATGTAAATGACTTTCAGAGTGGCCTTCCTGAGTGACCCGAGCCGGACTAGCCAGTCTGGATTGCCCTACTGCTTAGATAGGAGGCATTCGAGCCCTGCTCTTCAGACTTCCAAACCTAAGGCGTCTAAGGGCAGTTTGGGGGGGGGGGATTTTAACCCCTCTCACGGCCACAGCGAACGGGATCGGAGACAGAGGGAGCAATCCGGTCCAGCATTTGGATTTTACCTTGCTCAAGCTTCATGGCTGAATCAGCGGCTACATAGAAGCCAGCTGGGGAGGTTCCTGGAGGCTCCAAAGATGTTCTTTAGAGATGAGGATTTTTTTGAGTTACAGCTCTCCTCCAGATTACTGAGATAAATTTCCCGAAAGAAAATTGATGCGTCAGAAGGTGGGCACCAGGAAGTACAACAGCAGATGCTGCGCCAATGGGTATTATACTGGCTTTTACTGTCTCTGATGCATTTTCCTACACATGCCAGAGGTCTACATGGCATTCATAAGGGGCTTGCTTTTGTGGGGGGGGGGGGGGAGGCAATAAGGTTGCTGGGAGATTGGGCGAAAACATGGCGTCCTGATTAGTTCACAAGGCTGTGGACTCCCGTTCCGAGCAGAGGGACTGGGTTTTATCCATAGTTCAGGATGGATACAGATTGGAGTTCTCCTCTTCCCCTACATGCCTTATTCTGGAACGCCATTAGCTAAGAGCTGTGATTAATACGACCTTACATATTATCCAAGAGACAAGTTTTTTGCATATAAGTAGTGTTTTTGAAGCACTTATATTTTTGTCCCTTGATAAAGCCAACAGGTGAAACGCATTGGGACTTGTATGAAGGATTTAAAAAAACAACTGAAATTGAAGAGAGACGACTTTTCCTAGATTTATTATTGCCATTGTTGTCCCAGTGCATCTGTACTGTTTCACAATTCGTGTTTTTCACAGGAACCTACCCCTCTCAGTTCATTTATCTTATTCGTTCCAAGGCAGATGTTAATACTTTCCATAAATTAGATATACAAGTTATGGAATTGTTTTAAAAAAGGGAGCTATTGAGGAAGTCCCCAATTGCTTGGGTTACTCGTGGAAGACAGGAACGTCGCTACACGACTAGAGGCCTCATGAACCCACCACCAGGCTGTCCTGCTTCAGGGGGAGAGACAGGCTGGCCCTGGGGTCCCTGCACAGGTGCAACCAACCAGCATAAGGTGGCATAGTCTCCCTGGGACCTCCACCTCCAGAGCTCTCCCAGACTTCATCTCAGGGGGTGGGTGGAGTTAGAGTGAGGCAAGCTACCATGGTGGAAATGCCAAAAGGGTGTGTTGAAGCAGGGTTTAGGGCCATGAATCATGACCTAGCTACGCTCATGGCCATGGGAAGGTACCGGTTTCATCTGGTTGACAACTTTTACTTCCACCGGATCTGCCGTTGCGTATCTACCTGGTACATGCCTCCTAGTCGTACCATAATTAGCAGGACAGTGTTGCCCTCTCTTTATAGGGCAGCCAGGCGCTGTGTGGAGGTTGAGATGTCCCGAGCTTCAGGGACCATACACTTCACGTCAGATATATGGATGTCATGTCATGCGCAGGATGTGTACATCTCATTGACTGGCACATTTCTTTCACAGCTCGTATAACGTCTCAAGGCTGGGGAGAAAAAACAGGTCCTGATGGGCGTGCCACAGCCCTGCCTGATCGGAGACATCAGCACACGCTGCAACTCCACACGTGCCATGCTTGAGTGCTTGGCGGAGCAAAGGAGAGCCTTAGATGACCTTGTCCGGGAGACGAGGATGTTTATGCCTGGGGAATGGCTGACCCACCAAGAGTGGGAGACCATTTCCCAGACCATGAAAGTTCTTGGGCCCTTCAAGACTGACACGGCAAGTTTGGGTCTGGTCTTGCCCATGGTCCACAAGGCCCATGTGGTAACGTCCCCCTTCGTGGACCCGGCTCAATAACATACAGACATCATTCCGGCTGTGTGCACGTTGGCCAGGAGGCTCCAGAGACATTTTGGGCCCCTGTGCCAGTCAGTGACATACAGGGTTGCGACCCTGTGTGATCCGCGCGTTATATTTCTGGAGTGTGGGAAAGCCCCAATAGGACTACATCTTAAAAAGACTTCTATCTTACTTTCTTCAGTGTTCTGTTCATACCATAAATAAAAAACATCCTGTTTTGTTTTTGAAAATATATTGTAGTTCCTGTGCTGGCAACCAGTTGGGATCCAAGATCCTGCGGTCCCTTCCAACCCAGAAATTAAATCATTAAAAAACCTTGTGTCTCCTTCAGCTGATAAGACGAGAAACCACTGTCCCATAGCCATGACACAACCCCTTTAATCTTAACCACAGTTACCCGCAATCGTTATGAACGATTACCCTCTCTCCCTCTCCACCAGGCTTACCAAATCCTGTCACACTGCATGGAATATCTGAAGAGCCCACATAAGGGCCTAGTAAGTTACATGCCAATCAAGCCAACTGGCCTGAGCATTCATAAGGTTTCTCCCCTGTATGGAATGTCTCCTCTCAAGATTTTTTTCCTATTCCTAGATTGCATTAACAAAGCTCAGGAGCTGTTTGTCAGACTAGAACAGCTGGATGATGAAAACTCATGTAAATGTAGCAAGTAAGAAAAACACACATCTTTCTTCAACTTCTTTCCTTCAAGTTCCTTGGATCTAATGATCTTCAGAAGCAAATAAAGAGCCTTTACTTCTCTAAGGAAAAAATGCCCAAGTAATTCTGGGGTATCTACGTACAAAAATGAGGCTATACTATATTTTGTGGTCCAAGGTAAGGGCAATCGCAAAGTCATGATGAAGGTTATACTGAGGGCATTCCAATATGATGAGGCAGGGAGTCTAGCCTTTTTCAAAAAGTGTCGCAAGACCTTACCATGAACATGGAAATCGCACGAAAACGGCCAATTTGGCATTCACAATCTGGCGTTCATGCAGCCACACACACCATGATTTCACGAGCCTATACGGGTCCTTTCTCCTTTTGCAGGCTCAGCAGTTGGTGGGGGTTGGAAATCATTTCCAGTTCCAGTGTTGGACTCTCATTCCTAATAACAATCAATGCTGTATTGAGCAGAAATACTCAAATGGCTTTAAATCAGAAGGCAAGGAAGTATTCAACCCCAAGAGATTCTAGGGACAAAAAATCCTGGCCCAGAGCTGATCTATAGACCAGATGGAAAATGGGTGGTAGGGGTTGGGTTGGAATTTTAATTGTAGGATGCTTTACATTATGCTTGTTCTTTGTCATAAACTGCCCTGAGCCCACATGGAGAGGGACAGTCTAATAATTCAACACCATCAACTCTCCAGGTCACAGAGGTAGTTTCCTTGGCTTTGGAGAAGACCACAGTTACTTTTGAGTAACTGTAACTTGTAAGTTGTTTTTGATTAATCTTGAGTTCTTCAGATCTGTAGTATTTTGAAAAGTGGCTTACTAGTCTGCTGAGTTCAACCTGTGTACAGGATTTAGGAATCACAACACCTACGTAAAAGGAGTTACACCTTCAAGAAGCACCAATCAAGCCAACAGGCCTGAGCATTCAAAAGGTTTCTCCCCTGTACGGAATATCTCCTCTCAAGATCCCTACTCCCTCTACCAGCTATTACCTGCAATCATTGCAGAATGTTGCTTAACCCTCCTCCAGTAAGAAAGGGAAGGAAAGCCCCCTGGGGATAAAATATTTTGGAGGTAAAATATTTTTTAATAAATTATCTCCATTCTAAAGGTAAAGGTATCCCCTGTGCAAGCACCGAGTCATGTTTGACCCTTGGGGTGACGCCCTCCAGCATTTTCTTGGCAGACTCAATACGGGGTTGGTTTGCCAGTACCTTCCCCAGTCATTACTGTTTACCCCCCAGCAAGCAAGCTGGGTACTCGTTTTACCGACCTCGGAAGGATGGAAGGCTGAGTCGACCTTGAGCCGGCTGATGGGATTGAACTCCCAGCCTCATGGGCAGAGCTTCAGACTGCATGTCTGCTGCCTTACCACTCTGCTCCACAAGAGGCTCAATTCAACATTAGCAACTCCAAAACTCATAAATGTCGATTCAAAGTTACACCAAGTACAAAACAACACTCCAACAGGTGATTTTTTCCCCCAAGAGTAGTTTATAGATACTGTCCCCCACCTCCTTACGTGACCGGCATTTCACAACCCTCCAGCCACAGCCACCATCTGCACCAAACTTGTACCGGTTTCCGTTCTTTGTCACAGGCAGACATGCTTTTTAATCAGTGTATTATGTTCTCCACTGTCCTGTCTACCGTCTCTATTTTGTTGCCTTTCATTCGTTAAAAACTAAGAAGCGTAAGGTGTAACACTACCACCAGGTTTATGATCCGTGCGGTGGTCCATGGCAGTCTCCTAGCCCTTTGCCTAGTCTGTAGGCCTACTCTAACTTGCTGTGCCCTTTTCTCATGTTCCCTCAGAAGAACGGATTTTAGCAAGGTGCTGTTCTTTTTCTTTGGCACAACAGGCCTTGTTTTCCCTTGGTCTAGGTTTCCGTGGTTCTATTCCAGAAATGACTGTCTCCCAGTCTTGATGTTCCATTTCTGGCCAGCAAGGGATCCTTCCCACTTCCATACTTCCTTGGAAGTGTCGCATTTAAAGAGAAAATGCTGGGTAGTCTCTTCCTCACTCCCTTTATCACTAAGAAGCGTCACATCCCGGCCTTTTGCAGCCTGTTCCATTCCGCTAGCCACTTGTTTGTACAGCCCAAATTCAATACCTGATGGTAGGCAAGCCATTGAGTCTCCCATAGATTATAAGGGACTCTTTTCTCTTTGAACCACTGTTTCTTTTCCTCCTGAGCCGCTGGGTCTTCTTTCTTCTTTAGGTGTTCTTCGAACGGAGCCACATGGTTCTGGAGTAGCAGCAACTGATACAGGTGAACCAAGCCCTCTCCTTTTAATGCTCCTGTTCCCATAACAGCGCTCACCGGTACCTTTAGGTCCTTCATTTCTTTTGCCGCCTCCCTCCATCAGCATATCGAAGATCACAGATCTTAGATTTGTCTTCACTTTAGCTCCCATGGAACTTTCGTGGACCTTCAGATGGATTCTTATTTTCTCCAAGTCTCTCTCTGCTCGTCGTACAACGTACAAGTCATCTGCATGGGCCACCGCTTTCAGTACATGCATACCGACCTTGACTCCTTGAATTTGTGTCCCTGTGTAATCTTTGAGATATTGTAAATATTGTCCCCACTGTCTGGACATTGATGCGGTTTCTCTCCTGTATGGAATCTCCAATGTTGCGATTGATGCCCCCCATTGTCTGAACACTGCCTCACGCCTCTGACTTGGAAATACGGTTCCCGCTAGCTAAACATTGATATTGTACCGTTATAGGATTAGTGTTCTTTGTAAACCGCTTTGAGCCGCAAGGGAAGGTGGTATATAGATACATAAATAAATAAATGTTGAGGTGGTAATACTGAGTCATGGACTTCTCCATTCATGCCCAAAACAGCCCTCGGTCAGCCATTGTCTCCCATTCGATGATGTTCCTTGTGCCTTAAAATTTATCTGCACAAGACTGTGAAACACGCAAAAAGTGCAAGCTTCACAGGTGGGCAACTAAGTCTCTCTTTTTACGAGATATACTGACATGTGAAGCTTCTCTTTCAAGGTGCTGAACTGCGGAGCCAGTAAAGTAACCAACTACTGCTTTCAAGCTCCCTCCCGTCATTTGACAAGCGTAACAGAATGCCACATTGCACTGGAGTATACAGAGATATTTTCTTCAGTTCCACATGGATGAAAGGCCAAGTGATCCTCCACATCATCCAGATAAATTCTGGGAAGTCTGTCAGTTGAAGTTGGGGTATCTGTGAAACAATTGATCTTTCAATCACGATCTGTACCGCTAACATAGTACCTACTGACATGGGAGACAGCCTCTATGGAGTGCATCTGCACATATTTCGTACGCCTGTGCAGAGATCAAGAGTGCGTTTGGCAAGCGGTGTGTCCTCCAAGTACTGACGGAGGGCATCTTTGCTTAGTCCACATAATCTCTCATCGCTGGTGGGTCTCATCGCTGGTGGGTCAAACAGCGTGGCAAGGATGGGTGGAATAATACTGTGATGGGCGGATGGAGTGAGGAAGACTAGAGGGGATATTTCCAGGATTCTTGGGCCACTTCCTTTGAGACTGTGGATACCCTAAGGCAGGAGTGGACAAATTGAGGCCCACCACAGAGATTTTTGTGGCCCACCAAGACAATCAGAAAAATCTTTCCTGTGTGCAACCAAAGATTCCTCTCGTATTTTCCACTAGGCCAGCTACATCAATAGACATGCGTAGTGTAGATGCGCGCTTTTCTGGTTGATCTGGTTAATGTCAATTTTGTCTTTGCAACAGTAAATCTATAAATTTCCAAGTTTAGAGAAACCATGAACCCTCTGAAAAAACGTAAAATCGTGATGAATGCCGTGAGTTTAATGAAGAATGAACTAATATTTCTTTGGTAATACAGGAAATAGTGTGTTTACTGTGTCATGAAACAATAGCCATATTTACCACAAAACAAAACAGCGAATTTGGCTGCAAACTTTCCAAGGAAGGATGCAAAATAAAAGCTGCAGTGTGAAAAAGCTGAAGCAACAACAAACATTATTCACAAAACAATCAACACTTCAAAATAGCACTACAGAAGCAAGTTTCATGGTAGCCTACAACCTTGCTAAAATATTTTGTTTGGTTTTCTTTGGCATGGGATAAGAGCAACTGCACAATTACTCATCTTTATCTGCGGAATTAATAAAAATTTCATTATCAGAGGAATTCCTTGGCCTAGAATCAGTGGAAGAAAGAACCACTGGTCAGGACCTGCTTGAGTGTGCTGTGAATTGTGTGGAGAAAAGTAGCTTGTCGTGGAACAAAACGTCAAGCATTACAATAGATGGGGCCAGAGCTTTCAGTGGAAAAAATGTAGGTATGGTTAAGTTTTTTAAAAACAAGTTACAAGCACAAGACACAAATATCATGTATTTTCATTGCATTTTGCATCAAGAGAGGCTTTGTAAAGCTACACTGTGGTAGATCCTGTTGTTAGTGTGGTGAACACAAACAGAGCAAGGGCAACAGTTCAAATCTTTGCTTGAGGATGTGGAGGAAGGGTATGAAGAAGTGATTTACCACAACAGTGTGAAGTGGTTGAGCCTGCGCAAAGTGTGGGCATTGCAGAATGAAATCTTATTTCTGGACATGAAGGAGATATCTCATGATTTTGTTACAAAATGAGATGTGAGGGGTGGAGATAAAATGATGTTTGCAGCTGATGTATTTGAGAAATGGAATGAACTGAATGTGACATTGCAGGGAAAGGGGTTGTTTGCACATGAAATGTGGAGGCTTGTAAAAGCATTCAAAGCAAAACTAGGTCTATCTGCAATGCAAGCAGGTGGAGGCAATTTTTGTCATTTACCTTTATTAGGGAAACATAAAGTGCCTGAAAGTGTTTCTGCTAAGATTAGGGATCATCTGCAGAGTTTGGAAGACAGGTCTCAAGATTTCAGGACTTCAATTTGCTCTCTTGTCCCATCACTATTCATACAGCACCTGAGGAGCTGCAGCTTGAAGTTGCTGACATGCACTCAGATCACAGCGAAAGAAATGTTTAATGCTGTGACATTAGTTGACTTTTACAAATCTTTTGTCTGCTGAAAAATTTCCATGAAGAAATTTGCCAGGAAAATATTCTCTATATTTAGGTCTACATGTATTTGTGAGCAAAGTTTTTCTTGTATGAAGATCAACAAGAGTAAATATGGATACTCTTTGACAGACATTAACTTGCAGGCTGCAATGAGAATCTCAACAAGCAATCCCATTCGTGATTTCAAAAAAATTGTAGAAAAGTGTGATAGGGTACATTTGTCTCATTAAACCGATTCTAAAATTAAATGTGCTTGCAGTTATAGATTATATGAAATTAGCACAATAAATAAGCTCAATAAAACAAACCAATATTTAAGCAACATCCATCTCTCTCTTTTCTGTTGTCTTTAGCAGACCTCAAAGGGCCAAGACGAGATTCTGGGGGAAAGGGAGGCAAGAAGAGAAGAAATCAAATAGGGAAAAGCTTGAGCTGTGGAGCTGTGTCCACACCAGGATCCCCTGGATTGGAAGGGACCTCCTGGGTCATCGAGTTCAACCCCCTGCACCATGCAGGACACTCACAACCCTATCACTCATCCACTGTCACCTGCCATCCCCTTGAACCTTCACAGAATCAGCCTCTCCGTCAGATGGCTCTCCAGCCTCTGTTTAAAAATCTCCAAAGATGGAGAACCTACCACCTCCCGAGGAAGCCTGTTCCGATCAGATGGTCCCAGGTCTGCTGGCTGATGGAAGGTAAAAGCGGAAGAATCATCCCAGCTAGCAGAAGGGCAGATCTGGTGAGGGGCTGGGGTCAGCGGCAGAGCATGTAAAATCCAACAGTCTTGGTCACCTGCACCAAACTATAAATTTCTACGAAGAAACAGAAACACGCCCAAGAAGGCGGGGCCATGGCACTTGGATAGCTCGAATACTTCGAGCTCCTGTTCCACTGAGGGTCAATCGCTGCTGTGATTGACAGAATCGGGTTTTGGGTACGATAACCCACCCTTAAATCTTCTCAGGAATTCCTTGTGAATCTCTGGGGCCTCTCTGTTCCGCAGGGAAATTAATCTCCCACTGGAACGTAAGCTCAGTGTGCACAGGGTCCAGCAAGCGCCGTCCGCCATCTTAAAATCTTTTTTCCTTTTCTTCCTTTTTCAACTCTGCAATCTACAAAGCTTATTTTAATCTACAAAGCTAATTGGATACCTCCCAGCAAGACCTTCGACTCACCACAACTCTGGAGTGAAAACATCTGGCAGACATCAGATCGAGCCTGCAAACAGTGAGTGGGGTTTCCCTCGGCACCTTCTTCCCTGGAATGAACTCTCGGCGTGGAGAGTTGCTCTCGCTAATCCAAACAAGCCAGACTGACAGGACTGTCTGATAATACTGAGGGGGGGAAGCTGCCAGATTCCAAGATACTGAATCATTAATCAACGCAGAGATGCAAGTGCTTTTCCGCTTCTCCGTCTTTACTTTTCCCCCGTTTCTGGCTCTGCTTGATGCCACCTCATTCTGAGGCAGGCTAATTTTCTTTTCTAATCAGGAGAAGGACTTAAATCAACTCAATCTAATAAGTAACAGCTCTTATTATCTGTTTTATTATATCTGTTTTTCGTCTTCGAAGATAAGAGAGATTAGAGCCATGGAATCTCGCGAGAACTAAGCCTTAGAGACATTCCTTTAATTAAAAACACTGTTGCTTTCGTTAGGACTCTGTAGGACCTCTACTGGCTACTTGCAAAATTGCAAATATTAAGTCTAACAAAATTCCAAACCTGGAACATGTTTTCGTTTAAAAAATTTGCATATCTTCTAGACAAACAAACACAAGACTTGAAAGAATCTTTAAATGGTTCACTTAAAAATATGCTCATGGAGTTTAAAGGCATTAAGGAAGAAGTCTTTAACAGGAATGATGAACCAATAGTAGTGGCTGATGATAGCTCTAAACAAGATGGAAAATTACCAGCAGAAGAGGAATCTGAAATTATGGAGATAGAAAAGGGGATGTCAGAGTCTTGCAGCTCAGATAAGGACACCCTGCCTGAGAAGATATACAGCCACTCCAAAGCAACAATACTCAAGAAAGACATATGGATCTGCGGTGAAAGCAATCGATTGAAAGGAGCATCATGGAAAAACATCTGTACTGATATTGGAGTCCAGGAGGTACAACTGCTTCAAGATTTATCGATGTATACTCCGAGGGAAAGACTACAACTATACTTTCCCAGCCAAAGACCAATGGGACAGAACATCAGTCAACGGGAGTCACAAGACGTAATAAGCCTCGAAATGAGACCTCCCTAAGAAGCTTGGGGAATGGAAATGCAACACAGTGGTCGAAATTCCTTTCCTCCTTTACCTCCTTTATGTAGCCATATAGGCAATATAACTAGTTAAGAAGTTAATCTGGGGTCTAAGATCTTTTAAGTAAGCTGAATTTGTATTATTAAACCTAATTTCGCAGCGGCTACCAGCCCAAAATCAAAGCATAACTAAAAGGAGACACCTAATGGAATGGGCTTACATTATAGTGTGGGGTTTGAGATTTCCTATGATAGCTGAATTTGAATTATCTAGCATATCTATGTAGTGACTTCCAGCCTAAATTTAAAGCATAACTAAAAAAAGGTTTCTAGCTGAGGAGGTGTATATATAACTAACGAAAAATACTTTCTATTAATTAATGAAGACTCCATTTTATTATTTCTGGTATCAACAATGTATACTTATATATATTTGTTTCCCTTCTTTCCGTACAACTAAGTATTTTTTTTCTCTTTTTTCCCTTTTTCTAGTGAAAATGTGGAGGGCTCTAGGACTATGTTAAGTATAAACTGTTTATGATTGTTAAAACTATCAGAAACTATGCAAACAAATGTTGAAATGATGGTAACAAAGTAGACTTCTCTTTTTAAATGTGGTGCAAACGTGAAAAAGTCTATAAAAAGTCTATAAGCTTTGGGTAAAAGTCCATAATATTGTAGCCAGTCTATAATCTTAAATGGAGAGAAGAGGGTTTGTAAGATTGAAACAGGGAACCAAAATGTTTTTCCACAGCGCTTCCTAACCCACATACAGAGCTTCTTCTACTATGCGACGACGGCAACAAAACTAGAATTGGCCAAGAAATGGAAAACGTAAGAACTACCCTCGACAGAAGACTGGGTGAATAAACTAGCTGATCTTACCAAGATAGCCAAACTGACACTAAGAGGCCTTTCAAGAATAATGGGGCCCTTACCTGAACTATTTACAAAAGGGATTAAAAATGGGGAACCAAGTGTATCAAATGAAGAGTATAGCTCTCCTTTTCTGTACTAACAATGTAGATTGCATGTATCTCACTGTTTTCAACTCTGGAAAATAAAATAAAAACTTTCTATAAAAAAAAAAAAAAAAAGAAACAGAAACACGCCCAATCATAAAAATGAACGTTTATTTCTCTTTCCCCAGGAAACCGATAATATGTATACATTGCGAAGTTCTTTCCCTAAAAACATACACCATGGAAATCAGTAGTTCACATCCCTTAGTATGCTTCCCCAAATCAACTCTTGAATCACTGATGAATTAAGACTCTACTTTGTGCACGCTTCCAAATATTTCCAAAACCTGTAAACAATGTATTTTGCTTTTAGATCTTAAGTAGCATTAAGAACACAATGCGTCAAGGAAGCTGCCACTGCAAATGCTTAATATAAAAATATTTTTTAACAAAAAAGTTATTTATTGTCCCTTTATAAAATTAGTTTAACACTTTGATTGGGAAACTGAAGTTTTCACCACCACCACCAGCTTCCGTTCCCTCCCCCCCTCCAAAAAAGGCCTCCTCACTAATTCCCATCCACAGGTTTCTGCTTAAATTAGAGGGGTTTTAAGACATGTCATGTAACTAATTCCCCATAAGAAGTACAACCATTTCTTGACTTCCTTAAGAAATAAGGCACACAAACATAGCATAGGCTGCCCTCTTTGCAAGTGAAGCAGCACACAGTAGAGAGCTGAGCATGAATCCAGCAGGCAAAGGTATGTTAAAGTCACATGCAGCTACCCCAAGTACTTTCCTTCCATTGAACCAATCCACATCATTAAGACTGAATATCAAAAATAGTATTGGAATTTTTAAGGCACCCTCATTCCAGTTAAATGTGCATAGAAAACCACTTCCCATTCCCAAAATGCTTCAAGGCAATTCTATCTCCAGGACAGTCAGGTCTGATTTGTGCATGTCACATCACAAAACTGGATTCAAGTGATTATTTTGTGACACAGACTGACAGGTGTTAAAGCAATAGGTTCATCACGGAACTAGATAATCCGACAGTGGCCAGTGCAATTCTGAACCTCTTTGGATTTTGCATACCATTGTACCCTACACAATACCTACATACCATACAAAGTCACCTGAACTGGTGACTAGTTACCAATTTGATATCTGGTACCATCTGTTCTGGACCTCAAGCACAACACCTGTAAAGCAAAATTAGTAATGTAATTTTCACTCTACAGCTACTTGCATAAGCAGTATCAGGCAGTGCATCTGCACTAGCCCAGTTCTTCCCAGCAAAATTATCCCCCCCAGACACCACAAATGGGCACAGCATAGAAATCCCAATTCTCCCTCACAGAAATGTGTGTTCAGGTTAGATAACTACAGCCCTATCTTCAGCTTTCATTTACTTTCCCCCCGATTATGCAACTACTAGAATACATTTTGAAGGTGTTTTTTTTTTCTTCAGGGGTGCAATCTTATGTTTACTTAAGGTGTGTATGGGACGGGGTGGTGAAGAATTGACCAGGAATAACCATTAAAAACACAGAATCAGAAAATAAAGTCTACAAGTGAGAAAGAAGCAGGAAACAAGCAAGAAAATTATTTGTTGCCAACCCCTTCCTTTGAGAATCGAAAACTCCACCCATTTCTGATTTTCCAAATCCAGAGACAGGCAATAGCTTTTTATAAAATTGATAATCCACATTGGACTACTTCTAGGAACTGAGGGAGGGAGTTGAGACAAAAGCATATGATAAGACATTTATGGACTTTAAGTGAGGCGTGCTACAACACTCCCCCTCAACTAGGCCTTGCATGAACCTCAATATGGGTTAAATAGTTTTTAAAAGGGTTGGATGTAAGTTTAGGACCTATCCAACAGAGATCAGACATGTTAGCTAAATGGAACCTCCATGTTCAGAGACAATATACCTCTGCACAACAACAGTTATGCACCTTCCCCAAAGCTATCTGGAGGGACCGCCGTGGGAAACGAAAGGCTGGACTAGATGGACCAGTTACTGATAATCCCATCTCTTTTTAGCGTTCTTGCAACATTAAGGTGAAATGAATATACCAAAGGCAATTCTGCTTCCCACCATAATGACTCCAAAGACATGAGGTGACATTCCATCTCCCACCAACTCCTTAAGAGTACATTCCATAGTAACTTTCCATTTTAAGTACTGAGACTACAAAATGCCCTTTTTTCATTTTTGGGGAATAAACTGGGGGGGGGGGGGGAGTTAACACTAGAAGTTAACACTAACAAAAGCCTCTTGTTCCCCAGGAACAGCAACACCATGTTCCTTGAGGCTTGCTCACAATCTCAGCAAGCTCATTCCAGCTTTTGCTAACTTTCAAAATACTGTGCTGAAATCTAAGCCTTCTGCCAGGATACACACACACACACACACACACACACACACCCCTTGAAAAATAATTGTGTGTTCATTTCAAGCCTTAGTGCGAAATGGGAATGCAGTAATCAGGTCGTGAAGTTACACACCGAGACTACTTGTGACACAACCCACAATTCTGTTGGATACAAGGATGCTCCTACGCTAACAAACAATGTGATAGCCTTGTTCATAAACCAAGCCTTAAAAAAAACACTACTGGTTGTCAATAATCTATTTCCTCTGAACCAGATATTCTACCTTTTTGTATCTATTACATATACCCTTTTGCTAAATTTTGTGTAAATTCCTACTGCCCGTGTCTTATGATTGTCCACTGGATTATTTCTTAAGAATCTGGTCTTCTACTACTGTTTCATGAATTCTTACTGCAATTGTATTTTAGGCAGTGCTACTTAAAACGTTTCATGAAGCCCATCAGGGTGGGAACAATCATTTAACGTTTGGCTTTCATTTTCACTCATAACTCATGGATGGGCAAGCATCCAATGGACATAAATCCTCACCTTGATTTGGTTCTGTTCCCACCCCCCGCCCCCAGACAAGGAACACCAATGTTAAAAAGGAGATCCCAAAAAATTCATTTATGTAGAGTCTAGTTCAACAATTTAACCATGTATGGCAATTTACAAGGCTTTGGCAGCAGCAAGAATTTTGAAGGGCAAGGGTTTGGGGGGATTCTCTCCACTTGCAATGGCTTATAACCAGCAGAGAAGGCCCATCCCTTCCATGAGAACAGAATTTCATAGGAACCTGCCTGCATGAAGTCAGGGAAGAGAGCTTTGAATGGATGCTCCAAGATCCTTGTCTGCATCCTCCATATTCCTATCTAACCAATGGTCTATGACCAAAGGCTATTTTGGTATCTTTTGGCCGGAAGTGCAGCAGTCAATGCGCCTTTGGTGGGCAGTCAGGCATCACCAGGCTTAAAACCCCTAGACAGGTTAATACCTCCCAACACCCCTTGAGCGATCCTCCTTGGGCATCTCAGCTGCAGCTGGGCTATATAAGGCACTCAGAATTCAAAGACTCACAGACCTGGCCTGCACAGCTTTGCTATGACAGCTTAATCCCTTTTCTTAAAATTATTTTCTGCTGCTACTTAACCGCAGCTGTGCTACCTGTCAGGCCAAAGTGCACATTTGGACCGTCACAGTTAAATGCCACGTACAAGAAACCCAAGCTTCACAGGCACTTGATTGGTTTAAGTTCGGCAACACCTTTGGTAAGGCAAGATTACTCTTTTCAAATAGTTGTTTAGGCAGCGGGGGGGGGGGGGATCTGAATTCTACCCAAATAAGGCACACTGAGTTTGGATCACTGTCAAGCCACTGCCTTCATCCCTCAAGACAGGTTTTTAAAACTACACCTTTGCCAGGGCTCACACAAACAGTGCCATTACAAGAGAGTATCTGCCTACACCTTTTAAAGAAAAAAACCTGAAGATATGTTTTCGGTGTTAAGAATCCCTTTTTTTAACATTATTGCTTGTAGTTAGTACACCTCTGGTACAAATGAAGTTTACAACTGGTTTACTCAGTCCTCTCACCCTGCATTGTGTAGGGGGTTGGACTAGATGACCCAGGAGGTCCCTTCCAACTTTATTATTCTATGATTCACTCAGGCTCTTCCCACTGGGCATGCCAACAAAAACGCTGAATGTCTCGAACACGGTGTCACAAAAACCAGAGGCGAGCTAAGTAAAGTAAACCCAATTTGTAAGCCAGTTTAAAAAAAATAAATCCTTTCCCCAGTCATTGGCTTTTTTAAGCTTACATTGTTAAAACAGTGCTTCAATGTCATATACTAGAATATTAAAAATACGAAAGAGATACTATGGCTCTGTAACCCCCATAACCTTTGAATTTCTTCCCCCCTTGGTATTAATTCTTGCATTTTAATAAATTTGCATTTTAACCAAGACTTTTTAGCTTCCAATCATACTGTAAGGCAGTTTAAATGAACACTTTAGTTTAGAATAAAAGGCACTTAAGATGCATGTTACCAAAAAACAAATCCTTAGAAAATACTCCATTCATGGAAGTTCTCAAATTTACAATTTATAAAATTGTTTTTAGGCTTGATTAGGCCTAAAAGTTCTGTCTGTAGGAATGCATATTCATATTCCTCGTGAGGGTGAATTCCTGGATCACAAGTCTTTCTATTTCTCAAACCTCCAGATTTGGTTTTTATCTGCCGAATTACAGGTCCTCATTTGTACGTCAGGTTTTCCTTCTGGAGTGCGGTAACTACTAAGGCACATCCTCGAGTGAGGATGATAGATGGTCCCATCCTCTTTAAAATGCCATATAATGCTTTCGGGGATCATAGAGCCATCTTTGGGACAATTTCTCATGCCCACAAAATCTTTAGAGTCCGGAACTTCCGCGCAGAGTTCCGTCACAGAGTTAAACCTGATTTCGTTCTCAGAAGTGTATTCGAAGAACTGATTGCCTCCTTGGCCGTGACATCCAAAGAGGGAAAGGTGGGCCCCAGTAGGGTTGTGTTCAGGCGAGTTGTAATCTAGGCATTCCGAAGAGATGCCCATGCTATGGATGGCACCGTGCCAGCCAGGCCGATCCTCCGGCACGTGCAGGTTCGGAAATATCATTTTCAAATACCAGTCGAAGTTTTGGCACTTCAGGCGCTCCCTCAAGAGCTTCCTTTCAGAAAGATCCCCGTAGTTTTCTTTCCGTGCAGGAGGATTCCTGTTGTAGAAATGTTCTTTATAGCCATCCATCCACACTTCGGCGGCACGGGCAGTGTTCTGGAGGAAATTTGGCCTGGCGTACGGTGCCCGCTTAGGAAACACGTGCCCCACGTGGGAACAAGGATGAATCTCCAAGATGCCGCCACACTGCCACACCCGGAAGGAGAGTTCTAGATTCTCCCCTCCCCAAACATCCATCCCCATGTCGTACGTTCCAAGGTACTCAAAATACTTCTTGCTGACGGCAAACAACCCCCCAGCCATTGTTGGGGACCTGATCGGATCCACTCTGGATTTCCGCCTTTGCCGCTCATAGTCCGGAACGGAGTGCCACTGAAACGTCAACCGCCAATCGAAGCCCCCAATCATCGGCTCTGCCGACTGCATATAGAACTCAAAGGTATTCCAATCAATGGTATCAATCACCGGGCAAATGACCACGCTCTCGTTCTCAGAAATCCTTTGCAGGAGGGGCTCCAGCCATCCAGGAACGCATTCACAGTGGCAATCGAGGAAGGTGAGCACATCCCCAGTGGCGTAGGTCGCCCCAATCAAGCGGGCGCGAACCAGTCCTTCCCGTTTGTTGGTTCTTATCAAACGGACCCTTTCCAGATCGCTGATGTACCGCTCAAGCTCCGCCTTCAGATAGGCCTTGTCGCTCAAGTCATCCACTAGAATTATTTCTTTCAGCAAAACGGCAGGTGAGGTCTCCAGGACGCTGTGGATGGTGCGCAGCAGCGTTGACCAGGCCTCGTTGTAGAAGGCAATCACGACCGACGTGGTGGGCAGCCTCCGATAGTCGTACACCTTGGACTTGCATTCGGACATCCTGCCGTCTTGGATGTGGCGGTGCAGAGAGATCTTGTCGCTCAGGTAGATGTTGATGGCATACTTTTCTATCAGCTCTTCTTCCAGCTTCTTCTCCTCGGGATTCAGCTGCAGGTGAGCTGCCTTGCCCCACTCCCCTAGACCGTAGGAATCTGGGGGAGATTTTTCATACAGGGGCCGAGCCAGTTCCTCGGGGTTTTCTGCCCTGTCCGAGAAGCGTCTCTCCCATCGCCTGCTGGTGGCACTGCTACCAGAAAAAGCCTCCTGGAAACTGGAGATGGACAGCTCCAGTAAGAAAGCGGCAGCCATCAGGAGCCCAAGGAAAAAACACACTCTGCCAAACCAAGGCCAGCGTCTGGCTAGCCGCACCCTCATGGCTGGCTTGGCCGAGAGAGTTCAGCTTACTGCGGCGAAGCTGTTGCTTCTTGGAAACCTCGGCGGAGAGTATAGATTCCTGGGCTTTCCCTCCTTCCTGGACTGGAGAGGGGCAGCAGCCCCGACCAAGGAAGCACACACCCTCTCTTATGCCCTCCCTCCTGGCCTCCGTCCCTTCCTCCTCCACTCTTCGGCTGGGACAAAGCCCTCCCACAGGCACTTCCTCATCAGCAGCGGTTTGCTCAAAAAGTTGTCGCTTAAGGAAGGAGGCTGCAACTCCTGGCAAGAGCAAGCTCACTTCCTCGCCGCCCTGTCTGGGCCAGTCCCACCTCCAGCTGCTTGCACAAACAAATCGAGCCAGGCTGGCTTTCCCACGCCAGCAGGGAAGCGGTGACCCTCCACAGTCCACACCAGAATCTGTAGTTCGGATCAGCTGTTAAAGGGAGACCCGCAGACGCTCCCAGCTGCTGCAGGAGGAATTTCCATTGAAGCTAATAGAGTGGAGAGAAGGGGGGGGGGTGTGAAAGCATTCGAGAAGGAGGCAATCCCAGGCATGCTTTCCTAGGAATATGCTCTGCTGAACTCTGCAAGACCTTCTGCTTCGCAGGGCAGCACATGTTCAAACGTCCTGTAAATAAAGACTAATCCAGTAGGCAAAAGCCAGCTGCTAACTCTAACCCGCCCATGAACTTTCTTCAACTTTTAACTTCTAGTGAATTAGAGTTTTCAATACAATGTTAAGCCACTTACAACCCAAACTACCTCTTTCTCTCCCATAAGCCTACTTTCCGCCCTCAAAAAGCAACCCAAAGCCTGCATAAAACATGCTACAGGTGATGCAAAACCTCAGTAAAGGAAGGGGTGGGTGGGAAATGTTCAGACATCTTATCCCTGAATCCCATCTATTTAGAGTTGCTTGGCTAGGATCTGGGTTCAAATCCCGGCTCAGCCATTTCACTGGAGAATCTTGGGGCCAAATCAATCCCTCTTGTGCCAATCTACTTCACAGGGTTGTTGTGAAGATAAAATGATTAAATGGAAGTCATAGCATTCTGAGCTCTTGGGAGAAAGTGGGCAATAAAACAAACTGAAGACCACCACTTCCATTTGTGTGGTTGTGAGGGAACCGCTATCTAGCAACTGAAGGTTCTCCAAGAAGTGCATCCTGAAGCTGCACATTCCATTACGCCATCTCATTCCTACCCTTTTCAGTATGTCTACACACAGCCTAACCAGCCAAGAATTGGGACGTGCTCCCAATTAAGTGTGCAAAGTGATGTTCCACTTGAAATGCAGACGCTAGTGAAATCTCTTTTCAGACTTGAGACCCACCTAAGGATTCTTCCAAAGTATGGAAAAAAGAAAACATGTGACTTTGAACAGCAGCACTTAAAACACTACAATTGAGATGGCTGGACAACAAAAACATCAATGTGTAACCCTGCACAGGAGTACCTCTAAAGTCTCTCCTCAATGAATATATTAGTAACGATGGCCTAGCTTTGCAAGACCACCTTGCTTGAACCAACAAGGAGTGGACATCCTGACATGCAACCAACACCACGGTCAGCAAAGATTGTGAAGACATGGAATATGTGGGTATAAAACCAGCAATACAAATGGGGTCAAAAGCCTGAGGATGACAGCATAGCCATGATGTGTATCAATGCTACGCAGTGACAGTTGATCACAATACCGCTTGACAAAGCTACTGATAAGTTCAGCTATTTTTTTCTGTAGTGTTGGTTGTGGTTCTGCTGAAGACTGAGCTTAAAGTCCGAGGCAGGATCGGAGCAGGCAATGTAGTTGGCCAATGCACGACTAGGTCCCGCCTGCACGATCCAGTCAATTTAAACTAAAACTGACCAATAGCACACACTGGCCAAACACGGGGACCATTTCAGTCACTCCAACTATGGTTCGGCAGGCAAGTCTCTAGACAATCTGCATCATCAGTACCTTTAATTCAGCATACACAGTCTCCATTCCCACCCCCCTCGGTTCCCAGTCAAGAAGCTCCACTCCTAAGCTTGGAGCGCCAACCAACCATGTGGCATTCTGCCTCCCGGCCTCATACGAACCCTCCCTGGCTTAAGTTGAGTGATCACCCATTTTCCAATGTGAGGTAGGGGACAATGCCTCTAAACTGCATAGAAGACATCCATCTTGGCACATCCAATGATCACGCTATTCACTTGGGAGACCTTGTTCTTGCCTCCCGGCCACAGGGACGAAACAAGACACACCTTGTCAACATTGGCCACAGCACTGAATAGCAGTCATTGGTTGCACATCACTGTTCTCCAATTGCTTGAGATGACTTCATGCTGCCTGGGTAGCAGCCTTTCAGCTAGGGATCTGAGGCCATCTATGACCATGAGCAGCACATCAATTTTTTCCCCATATTGCATCCTGAAATGCCTGCTTTTCCAGCCTCCACCATCTGTTCAAGCCTGCAATTCTCTCCTGCCATCAGTTCTTCATGCCATCTTCTGCCCTCCACAAACTCTCCATGGTGCCTATTGGCATTGTCTAGCGCATAAAAGGACCCATCCCCACGCAAACTTGGCCTGATCTGTCTAGAAATATAACAGCATTTACATCAGAATTAGAGAATTGTTTGTTTCATTTTGGGGATTTGACCCTGCAAGATTAGTCAGAATTTTTGGAGGTTCTGACATTGCTTCAACTACAGAAAGAAAAAAGAATTCTTTTTCCATTTATGGAAAGCTCAAAATATTGGACTTCAGCAGTTTGAGGTACCAAAAGGTCCTGCTGAAACAGGGGACTAGGATTATGCCAGTAAACTGTAAAAGTAATCTTAAACTGGGACGTTAATCTAGAGCCATCGTATCAGGGATCACTTTCCTCAAAATTGATTCCCCAGAATTAAATAATATGTGCTTTACCCCCCAAAACAATGGAACTGAGGAAATCTTAAGTATATTTTAAGCCTACCACTAAAATATGCCAAACCAGACCAGGCCAAACAAACTACCGGCCAAGCCAGATAATGGTAGTCTTGTTGATCCACAGCTAGGTTGTGTATACTTTCTTTTAGGTCTGGACTACAGAATTTAAGGTTGTGAGAACAATCTGTCAGGCTGTGTGGCTGCAAACTAGGCGTTTTCTAGTTAAGTAACTGGGGGGGGGGAATTAGTAAACGTCTGGAAAGGTTGACATATCTTCTTGGGATGCAGGTCTAAAGGCATGTACTTCTTTCCTTCATAAAACTTTCTGAGATTTTCCTTCTGGATCTGGCTACTGATCATCAGCACTCTGGCAACAGATTGGAGAATTTGGAGCAGAGGGCCATTCTGCAACCAGAAAATGAAGTGAAAGGGTTACTTCTTGCAGACGCTATTAAAAATATATATTTTAAACAACATCATCAGCATCCAGTGTTCCAGCAGCAAACCGGCAGCTTACATGCTCCATTTTAAAGCAGTAGTTGGGGAATCCACAAAACTGGATTCCCCCAACTATGTTGCGCAAGCAGGAGGAGAACAACCAGCAACCACTAG
Organism: Paroedura picta; assembly: GCF_049243985.1. NCBI lineage: Eukaryota > Metazoa > Chordata > Lepidosauria > Squamata > Gekkonidae > Paroedura > Paroedura picta. The sequence continues at coordinate 123,588,236 of NC_135373.1, read as the reverse complement.
CAAAATAGCTGTGCATAACCAAAGTAGCCAGAAGTAGTTTGATCCATCTCCAGCGCCCACCCTTGTGCCCACCTCCCTTTCCCATCTCCCTGGAATGGGGGCTTATTTTGTAGCAGCTGCCTGGAGCAACCAATATGTGTTGCTTCATCCAGGCAGAGAGAAAAAATTCAACCCACCACCTCCCTTTCCCTGGAATGGGCCTTTTTTCTGTAGCAGCTGCCTGGAGCAACAAATATGTGTTGCTTCATCCAGGCAGAGAAAAAAAATTTCAACCCACCAGTTGGTGCACAAAGCATGCCTCTCAACACCCCCCCCCAAAAAAAAATCAGGAAAATAATTACTTTTGTTGATCTTAAAGTCTAATTTCAAAACAGGGTGGCATTAAAATATTAAGACGGATATAGCAACAGAGAATTTTTAATTTAAAAAAGAGATCGCTTGCATTGGTTTACCTTTAAAACTGGGAGAAAGGTGATTCGCTGCTGACTGCCGTAACTGACAGGCAGGGGGAGACTTGCAGGTATAGCGTCTTCTCTGCCATTTTAATCAGCCGTGCCGAGTGACAGGAAGTGTGAGAAAGCAGAAGTAGTAAGCAAGAGCGCGAGGTGGTGAGAAATGGCAGGGGGCGTAATTTTTAATAGTGTTAAGCAATTGCGCTGGCTTAATGTTCCAAGATGTGCGGAATGACCCAGAGATTAACTGGGCTCCACAGAGCCTACATACTCTGTGAGCCCTCATCACTAAGGGCTTCCTGGTGCACAGGAAGGGGCAGAGCCTCTTCCTTCCCACTTCCCCTTGGCATACATCCTGGAATGGACATCTACTCCTGCCTCAAACCACCTTTCTTTTCCACACCAAGCCCTCACACCACTAAACCAGGCTCTCTCAACCAGGGTTTTAGGAACCCCTGGGATTTATTGAGGGCCCTGGGACAATTTTCTGAATGGAAGGTAGTTAATTTTGTAAATATTCTTAAAATTTGTTCAACATTTATTGGGTGTTATGACCGCATATGGTTATGTCGATCTCTCCCTCCCCACCAAAATGGTCAATGATGGGCCCACAAAAGGCATGTACATGGCTACACTTCTCAACCACTTTTTGCATGATCCACTTCTGGGGTTCCTCCAAGTCTGAAGAACATTTCAGGGGGTTCTCAATGGCAAAAACGTTGAGTAAGGCTGTGGTAAACACTAGTTCTCCTTGGGAGAAGGCTTGGATGTTCCTTGCCTGCATTAGGTATTAGTAAGTTTCACGCAGGCGGGAAGGGGCTGGCCTCTCCCCTCTTTCCTTCCCAATTCCAGCTCCTGCCTTAGAAGCCAGTGATATTTCTGCAGGTTGGAAGGGGAACTAAGCTTGGAAGGTAGGCTGGTGGGGGGGGGGGTTAACTCCTTTTCTTCTCCCCTCACTCCTGCCTTAAAAACTGGTCATAGCCCATTCGCAGTCCCTCGTCCACCAAGTTGAGGCCAATGTGCCCTTTGCCCCGCACTGCCCCACCCACCATTGCTACTGCAACATTACAGAAGCAGTGAACACAAAACTTGGACCCATATTACTAACTTTACAACTATAAATGTTTGGGAGCAAAAGTGATTGTGCACATCACAGTGGGGAATTGTGGGAGATTTTTGTTTTATATTGGGGGGAAGAGTTCCATTGGAGCTCTGCGTGAACACAGAAGGTCACACCACAATCCCTTTAATAAAATCTCCTGGAATGCAAATGTAACAATAAAACCCAGTATGTTGTTTACAGTCTCCACTCTGATTTTGTAGCCGCGCTTCAATATGTTCCCCCTCCCAAACGGTCATTCCCTCAGTCTCGTTCAAATCCACCTGTGGTTTTTACTTATAGTTGAAAGTGTCACAATTGGTTTTCTGTCGTGGTTCGGTCCTTGGTGGCTTGGGAACCGGACCGAACCCCGCCATCAGAGGCGCCCGCGATCACGGAGGTAGGGCATGGTGATCATAGGCAAGCCGGCAGCTGGGCGCCCCACCCGATCGTTGAGGTGGCAATGGCCGCTAAAGAACCTCAATGTCCCCCTCCACCTTTTGACAAGGGCCCGGAGATGGCCCTTTGTTCCAGGAAAATGGGCCATCAGGAACCCCGGAAAACCTCGCATATGTGCATGAGTCATGATTGTATCAGCATGTTCCCTCCGCAAGTACTGGGTGGGGCAATACAGCCTAAGGAGGTGGGTTTTGTATAAAAGGGAGCTTCCACCTGGAGTTCAGTGGAAGCTCTTACTCCATACCAGCGGACTCCACGTTGCTGAAAATAAAGCTTGTTCCTGTTGTATCGTTCACCAGGCCTGGCGTGACGTTTTCTTCAAAGGGGCACCCTGTTTTTTCAGTTAGCAAGCGGGTCCCCGACATCGTAAGAGCTTACGATGGAGGCGCTCCGGCAACCGCGATCCCTGAACGCCAAGCAGATGAGGTGGGCGGAGTTCTTTTCGCGGTACAATTTCAAGCTTGGTCACATCCCCGGCAAAGAGAATTTCCTCGCGGACGCCCTCTCCCGTCTGCCGCATTATGGGGAGGGGTACGCTCCCTGCACCAGGTCCGTGTTTGGTGAGGAGCAGCTGGGACGGGGGGTCGTCACTAGGCGTCGGGCCAGGGAGGAATGGGAGCCCGACCCGGCGACCGCCCCGCTCCGAGACCGCCTAGTGGCAGCCTACGGGACAGACGAGGAGCTGGCTGAGCTCCGGGACTCTTTGATTTTGGACTCCGGTCTCTGGCGGAGGGGGGAGGCTGTCTACGTCCCGGAAGGGCTACGACGGGAAGCCCTCAGCCTCTGCCACGATGCTAAGACCGCCGGGCACTTCGGTTTCGTAAAATCCTGGAAGTTGGCCCGGCGGCGGTTTTGGTGGCCCAGTCTGCGGCGGGACACAAAAGCTTACGTCAGTGGTTGTCCTGTCTGCCTGACCTGCAAGCCGGGGGTTGGCAAGCCGAAAGGTCTGCTGCACCCGCTCGAGGTCCCGACCCGGCCGTGGTCAGTGATCTCCATGGACTTTATAACAGACTTGCCTCCCAGCAAGGGGAAAACGGTGATCTGGGTGGTGGTAGATCTATTTTCCAAACAGGCCCATTTCATTCCTTGCGCCAGTGTCCCCAATGCTTCACAATTGGCTCGGATGTTCCTGGATCACGTGTTCCGACTGCACGGGCTGCCGGACAAGGTGATTTCCGATCGGGGCTCACAATTCGTGTCCCGGTTTTGGCAAGCTTTCCTGCGCCTGTTAGACATCGAGCAAGGGCTGAGCTCCGCTTACCACCCCCAGACGGACGGGCAGACCGAGCGGGTTAATCAAGTACTGGAGCAGTACTTGCGGTGTTTCGGTTCCTATCATCAAGACACCTGGGTGCCCCTGCTCCCCCTGGCCGAGTTCGCGTACAACAACGCAGACCACAGCAGCACGGAGATGTCGCCTTTTGCCGTCGTCTACGGGACAGACCTGAGACACTTCCCGGAGCTTGGAGAGGTCCCCGCCCGGGAATCGGCCGACCTTCGCGAGTGGGGGAAGCGTGCCGGGAGCTGCTGGAAGTCGCTGCAGGAGCAGCTCCACAAAGTCAAGGCAGCGCAGAAAGAGGACGCCGACCGGAAGAGACGACCAGCTGAAGAGATCCGACCGGGGGATCGAGTTTACCTTTCCACCCGGAACCTACGGTTGAATTTGCCCAGCAAGAAGCTAGGCCCTCGGTTTTTGGGGCCTTTCGAGGTCTTGGCCCCGATCAACGAAGTTTCGGTCAAGCTCAAGCTCCCCAAGAACCTCCGGCACATCCATCCCGTCTTTCACGTGAGCCTTCTAAAAAAAACTCCGGACGGTGACGTTTGGCACCCCGTGGTTTCCCCGCCAGCGCCCGAGGTCCTGCCGGGGGGGGAGCACCACGAGGTGGCGGATATCCTGGACTCTAGACTCCACAGGGGGAAGTTGCAGTACCTCGTGGAATGGAAGGACTTCGCTTTGGGGGACCGGGAATGGGTCTGGGCAGCGGACGTCCTTGCGCCCCGACTCACTGAACGTTTCCACAAGCGGTATCCTGGCCGTCCCGGGGGGTTGGAGAACGGACCTTTGGGGGGGCAGAATGTCGTGGTTCGGTCCTTGGTGGCTTGGGAACCGGACCGAACCCCGCCATCAGAGGCGCCCGCGATCACGGAGGTAGGGCATGGTGATCATAGGCAAGCCGGCAGCTGGGCGCCCCACCCGATCGTTGAGGTGGCAATGGCCGCTAAAGAACCTCAATGTCCCCCTCCACCTTTTGACAAGGGCCCGGAGATGGCCCTTTGTTCCAGGAAAATGGGCCATCAGGAACCCCGGAAAACCTCGCATATGTGCATGAGTCATGATTGTATCAGCATGTTCCCTCCGCAAGTACTGGGTGGGGCAATACAGCCTAAGGAGGTGGGTTTTGTATAAAAGGGAGCTTCCACCTGGAGTTCAGTGGAAGCTCTTACTCCATACCAGCGGACTCCACGTTGCTGAAAATAAAGCTTGTTCCTGTTGTATCGTTCACCAGGCCTGGCGTGACGTTTTCTTCAAAGGGGCACCCTGTTTTTTCAGTTAGCAAGCGGGTCCCCGACATTTTCCCAATGCACTACTTGCTCAAGCATCACGTACAAATTCCTCTCCAGAGGGGCCTATCCGGCAGCAGTCATGCCAGCTGCTCACAGGGGAACAGGTGGCACGTTAGGGAGAACTGCATCCAGGGTGCTGCAGCATTCAAATCCTTTGCACGTAGCTACTATTAAAGTCCTTTTTCAACTTAAGGATTATACTTTTTACACATAAACCTATCATTCACCATTTTACGGCCACAAATTCCCTTTTCAATTGTTGAGCAAGTGCCAAAAACACTTTTGCCACATTTCACCATAGGTATACTGACCAACACTGTAGGGGCGTTATGCGGACAAAACGGCAAAGACAACAACACTGCACACAAGGCACGCTGCTGCACACTTAGTGAAGTACTTTGTACATGATGGGGCAGGATTTTGGGGCAGGCTTGTCAATTGTGGGCTGCTGAAAAGCATTCTCCTGTAGGCCACTAATATGCACCCCATCATTTAAATGGAAAAAAACCAAGCACATCCAAACAATCGCAGGTATGCAACTTCCCCAGAGACATTTTAATCCTCTCAAAAAGTCACATTATAATCTGTATTCAATTATAAATTTTAATAATTGTTAATATGAGTTTTTCTGAGCAGATATAATCAGCCTAGCTGCCAGGCAATGTTGGGAGGCTTAAATTGACCCCAGCTGGCAACTGCTGACTGAAGTCAGAGTCTACCAAGAATGTCAACAGTGAAGCGGAGCCAAAGAGCTCAAGGTGAGAACTGGCGATTGAGAGTGATGAAGATTGCTGATCAGAGGAAAGCACTGAGGTTGACCAAGAATCCATAATGTACAAGTATTACCAGCTCAATATCTATAATCTGACTGGCCAAAATCCAAGTGCAACCAGTTTTGTCATTGAATACAACAGAATATTCAGACGAAATTTGTTATGGATGTCCTAAGGTTGAAGAAAAAAATGTTTGTACCATCCTGGGCCAGACTGTACTTTTAAAAAAATTAGAGGCACTGTGTAACCAGATTAAGGACTAGTGAGTTCTCCTTCTTGTGAGGTTTTTTAGCAGACTAGATAGTCATCTAACAGAAATGATTTTATTAACTTAGGGAGATTGTGGATGGGTGGGCAGGAAGGAATGTGCCAGTGTTTGTCTCACGTGGCCCTTCCATACCCAGAGAATTGCTGATTGCCTCTGCAGGATGGTAGGTGAATTCCCTCCAAGGCCAGGGTGGGCAGCTAGTTGGGAGTTCCTGCATTGTGCAGGGGGTTGGATTAGAAGACCCTCAAAGTCCCTTCCTACTCTGATTTTGTGACTACAAATTGTTAATTCTTCAGAGTCAGAAAGCTTTGAATGACAGGCTGCTCCAAGAGATCTGATTGGTTATCAACTGAACAGAGACTTTAGAACTGAATGCTGAGGATTCAGTCCAGTAGCAGCCCTAGCTAAGAAGTAGCAAAGACTGTTCCAGAATTCAGTCCTTATTGAGAGCAGTTTGTAACAGACAGAACTGGGGAAAGTTGTTAAGGACAAGTGGGTAGTTAGATTGAGACCTTCACATGGGACAAAGGAGATAGATTTCAAGAGAATTTCCATACCCAGTCAAACAGACTTGGCTACAAGGAGCAGACCTCCTGAGTCTGTTAAAAACTCAAGACAAGTACTGGTGCTTCAACAGAATGGGTTCAGTTACTAGAAAAGTTCATCAGCCCTTTAGAAACCAAAGGAGTTAAAATACTCCAAGGTACTATACTAGAGTTGAGGGACAACACTGGAACAAAAGCCTCTTGATATATTTAAGTCACTATGAAAAGCTTAAGAACTAAAGTCTGTGCTTGTATTCGTTTTATTTCAGAAATTTCAGCCCCTGATTACACCTGACCTTTCCCCTCTAAATATTATTTTTTGAATTTCAAAATGCTTTAAGTGCCACTTGAGTTGTTTAAGGCTGTCTTGAGGTCTTTACTCTTCCCTCAAGTTCCTAGGCTGAGCCAACAGCCAAATATTGTACCATGACAGATTGTGACAGCCAGAGCTTTTCAGAAAAGAAATTTCAAGTGTGACTTATTCACAGAAGTATAAAAATGGAGGGAAAATATTGCCTCTGAGAAAGGGACTTGGACGGCCATGGATGTCTTATTTTGGCTTCTAGATATTCACTTTGAACAAGTTTTCTTTTGGAGGTAGAAGGGTGTTGCAATTCCATTGTACATTCCCCATTCTCCGGCCTCCATATACATTGCTGGGAAATATGGACATTCTGCTTTTAAAAGCTATAAACATGCTTCTTCTTTAAGCCTTTAGGACATATACTCAACAATACAGTCTTTATCAACTAACATTTTGTAGGAAATCACTTGTAAGTAAGCCACACAGTTCTGGGTGTTGGATACGCATGGAATGCCAACATGAAATCTTGAAGCAACTTTATCCACACTTCTTCAGACAGCCTGATTTTATGATCCTCTTTTCCTTTGGAAAATACTGCAAAAAAGCAAATGAGGGCTTTCTACCATTTTGAAGCAGTAAAAGGTAAAGGTGCAAGCACAGAGTCATGTCTGACCCTTGGGGTGACGCCCTCTAGCGTTTTCATGGCAGACTCAATACGGGGTGGTTTGCCAGTGCCGTCCCCAGTCATTACCGTTTACCCTCCAGAAAGCTGGGTACTCATTTTACCGAACTCGGAAGGATGGAAGGCTGTCAACCTTGAGCCGGCTGCTGGGATCGAACTCCCAGCTTCATGGGCAGAGCTTTCAGACTGCATGACTGCTGCCTTACCACTCTGCGCCACAAGAGGCTCTTTTGAAGCAGTAGAAAAGAACAAAAGCCCAGTAGCACTTAGACTCACAGAATCTGATTTCATGTGTCCCTGCTCACTGTAAGATGTAACTAGAATGTGGATTGATCTCCGACATTAGCAGGTGAATAACAGCAGGCATGAGTGGGTTAAATATGATATACAGAGGGATAGTATGCATGAAAAAAATCAACATTGATGAGGCAGGAAACTTAAGTCTAGATTGAGTCCAGGAAGATGTACTGAGTTGCAATTCAGCACTTTTAGCAGACTTAACATAGCTACACATCTTGATCTACCTCCAACTTAGGACCTTGCAGAATTTCCACAGAAAGATTTCTTACATAGTTCCAATTTTAAAGAAACCCTTTATAAAGTTATGTTATAGTGATATATACCATTAGTATTGTCCTCCAGATTTATTAGCTAAAACATGACACTTCCAATAAGTGCTGGAAATGTAGTCAACATGAAGGGACATTTTATCCTACCTAATGGAATTTATAAGAAAGCCAACAAAAAAAATTATAGATGATTTTAAAAATTAATCTATAAATGATACCAGAGGTTTTTCCTTTGGGATTTAGGCACAAACAGCTTGAAAAGAGAGATTGAACTTTGCTTTTAAATATGACAACTGCAACAAGATTATCAGCACAGAAGGAGAAACTTTAAAGATTGGTTGTTGGAATTTGCTGAGTTGGCTAAACTCAGGTCTTTAATTGAATTTATTAAGTATATAAGTATATATTAATTGCCAAGACCGTTGACTTTTTTACATGAAAAGAGAAAAAATGAACTAACGATTTGCAGGTTTGAGGATTCAGAGAATGATTTCGAGGATTGTTTTAGATATGAAAAGTGTTTTGTGGTATAAAGTAATGTTATAAATTTGAATCATATTAAGTTGGTAAATATATGTCTCTGTCAAGAAATTTAGACATTGCGCTGTTGTTTTCTTTATTCCTATTTGTTTTTCATCTGCATTCTTATTTATTTTTAATTTCTAATAAAAATACTTCACAAAAAGGAAGCTTTCATAGCAGCAGCTAAGCAAGCATAGTTCCAAGAATGGGTAAAACTCCTACACCAACTCCCTAAGAACATTAAAGGTTTGCTGTCTCCTTTACTATCCTTTGAAAAATAAAAGTTAATCCCCATCTTTCCGATACCCTTGTTTGACTACTCTCTGCTCTGAAACGTATAAGCAAACAAAGTCAGCGCCTTTCCTGTTTCCTTCACTGTCCTATATCAAAGTTCAATTCTTTCAGCCCTAACAAATAAACACCTTCGTTTCAATACCCTTATTAAGCTGTCTAAATTCTTATTATTATTAAAACAAATAAAATGAAGGAGAGAAAAAAAAGAAAATAAAGGATGACTCTCGTCCCAGTTTCCCTCACGGACTTTTAAAAAGAAATAAATTTTTAAAAATCACCCCTAAAGTTCAGTTTAATATTCCCCTAGTTGTCCTTTTGCCTTAACTCAGGCTATAAAGTAAAAGAAAATAAAGAAAACCTTTAATAAATTTAGCTAAAATTCCATGCTCTCCCACCCCCTCGAGACGCCCAAGCAACTGAACGAAAACGCCTCAGAACGGAGAACAAAAGCACAACGGGGCGTACCATTTCCGAAAGGGGGGGAGATAAAAAAAGAGCGCTCCTCAAAACCCTTCAAGAAACTTCCCAGCTCCCGCCAACAAACCACGGCCCGATAATTTCCCGTGTTCCCCTTTACATAAACTCTTCATCCCGCGATCGTTTTTGCAATCCTACCGCTGCCGTTTTCGCCCGACCTCACCGTCCTCCCCCGTATTGAGCTTGGCTTGGAACAACTCGCCTCCTGGAGAAAGGCGAGGTTGCGAGTTGCGGGCGCCGAGGTCCTACGGGGTTTCAGAGCCTTCAAGCAGGGGCGGAGGGAGGCTATTAACCTTTGCTGTTCCGGACGGGCTGCAATAATTGCGCGCGCCGTTTGGGGGGGCTGTTAATGGTCAATGAAATGGAGCGGAGGGCATGCAGCGCTATGCACAATTATTGGAGCCTGAAATCTTAGTTGCTGTTTTGCAGAATGCACGCCAAGGAAATAAATGAGCAAGGCATCCGGGAAGTGTTTGCAGCAAATGTGCACGGAGTTTTCTTCCTCTGATTCGTTGCAATGGTTTTTTTGCACGTAGCGAGCCTGAGGAGGTCCCGATCCCGCGACCCACTTTGATGCCTGTTCGCATCAGGGAACTTAAGCGTGCGGGCCCCTCCTTGAGATGGCTTTCCGGACAGATCCAGTAGAACAGGGGTGGTCAAACTGTAGTTTTCCAGATGTCCGTGGACTACGATTCTCATGAGCCCCTCCAAGACATGTTAGCAGGGGCTCATGGGAATTGCAGTCCATAGACATCTGAAGAGGCCCAGTTTGGCCACCTTGCAATAGAACAAAATTTGAGTCCAAGGGCACTTTTAAGATGGGCAAAACGTGTGCATGCGCTCTTCTTCAGTTACAAGAGAGCCTTACTTCTGAGGTGATGTGCAGAAAATGCACCAGTTTGCACTACACAAATGCACTACACAAACCATGAAAAGCTCCAGATGCACGTACCCACAAATTAAGCGTCTAAGGAGAGGACTTTTTTTCCTTTATAGCTTTGGCACCCATATATTGGCAGCCAGCGGAGAGTCAGGTTAGAATCACTATATACTGCTGTTTAGTGGATGAGCTAGGGCTAGTTGCCTAGCCTACCTCACAGGGCTGTTGGAGAGAAAGGCGGGATAGAAATGAAGTGTTCTATTTAAGGTGACCTAACGGCCAAGTTAAGAGCCTCTTGTGGCGCAGAGTGGTAAGGCAGCCGTCTGAAAGCTCTGCCCATGAGGCTGGGAGTTCGATCCCAGCAGCCGGCTCAACGTTGACTCAGCCTTCCATCCTTCCGAGGTCGGTAAAATGAGTACCCAGCTTGCTTGCTGGGGGGTAAATGGTAATGACTGGGGAAGGCACTGGCAAACCACCCCGTATTGAGTCTGCCACGAAAACGCTAGAGGGCGTCACCCCAAGGGTCAGACATGACCTGGTGCTTGCACAGGGGATATCTTTACCTTTACCTTTAACAGCCAAGTTACTTCAAATAGAAGTTATTACATGTTGCTTATAAGAACCTGCGCTTGAGGTCTGAGGCAGTATCGGAATCCCGTTCCACTGACTGGCTTGTGGGTGACTGGCCTCCCCACGGGAGCTAGTGGATTCAAAGGTAGTTGCCACTCCCCGATTTGACAGCACGCAGCTAAATCCTCTAGAGCAGGGGTAGTCAACCTGTGGTCCTCCAGATGTCCATGGACTACAATTCCCATGAGCCCCTGCCGGCATTTGCAACATAAGCCGTAGCAATTGCACACCCAGAACTGGGGAGTTAACATGTAGATACTATTAATTTTTTAAAATTAAATTCTAACAGAAGGTTTCTTTTGTTTTTGTACTAACAATTTAATTTTTTCCTTTTGTTGGATTTTTAGAAAGCATCTCCTGGTCTGGATTTATACATAAGCTTCTGAGTGCGTGTGTGTGTGTTTGTGTTGTACTATATATTACTGAGGAAGGCATTGCAGCTAAAACTTGTGGGTCTTATTGGTCATGGGGTATAGTCATCAGTTGTGTATGTGATATCATCAATTCTGACATTATGGAAAGCTCAATTTGATGACCTGTGAAGGTTGATATTCAGACCTTGTTTTTTAACGTTAGCCATTACGCCACTTAATAAATATATATTTTATTTGCTGTGACTTGGCCCTTACCACACTGTACGTACAGTTTGGATGGAGTTTCCCCTCCCTTTCCCTTTCCCTTTCTTTGTATTCTGTTTAAGGGACAGGACATTGTGCCACAGGCCAGTCGGCATCCTTAATTACGAGAATTAGTCTGCTTATGGCGGACTTACAAGGACCAGAGAGACTCGAGTTCAAATCCTCACTCTGTAATAGAGTTCACTGGGTGCCTTGGGGCCGGTATATTCTGTCTAGGCCTAGCCTACTGGCATTCATTTCTTTAAAAATGGAACAACTTTGCATAACAGCTGCTTGGAAGAAAGACGAGATAAGGATGCAGCATATAGATCAGTGATAAACAGTTCTTTTGTGGGTTTTCTCATGACAGCATGAACTGGAACTTGAAAAGATGACTTCAGAGATTGTTTAGAAATTGTTGTTTTTCTGGAAGTCTGCTCTTGCTGAATGTTTTTCCCCCACCCACCTCGGATGCCAGATATTGGCAGAGTTATTACAGTAATATGAATCACTAAATGCCCTGATTCCAGTGGAATGAGCAATCCTAAAATTATTTACAAGGGATAGATTTCTGTAGGCAGCCATATTGCTCTGCAGCAGTTGAACAAAGTTTGAGCTTGATTTTAAAATAAATATTAAAGGTGACGTTGGACCCAAACTTTGCTCTGCTGTTTTACTCCTAAATGGCTACCCACATGAACCTATTTGTGTGGAAATAGGCAGGTGAAACTTTCCCACCTGGCGTTTGGTCGAGGCCAATACCAGCACAAGTGGACATCAGAATGGGACCCCTCCCCTCTCGTCTAACCCTGGAGATAAAATCCAATCGAGGACTATTCTGAATCACAAGGACAGTGCCAGAGCATTTTAAGTAGGGTACTGAGTTTCTAAATTTTAATAGTTACTTGTAAATGGTTTTATATTTATTATATGTACTGGTTTTTACTGCTGCTAGCCACCCCAAGAGGGTGATGGCCGATGGATGGATGGATGGATGGATGGATGGATGGATGGATGGATGGGTGGATGGATGGATGGATGGATGGGTGGGTGGGTGGATTTTAAAATAAATATTAAAGGTGGTGTTGGATGGATGGATGCACGGATGGGTGGGTGGGTGGATAAATAGAAAAACAAATAAAATAAACATTAGCTGGTAAATCATGTCCTATTAAGTAGTTCATTAAGGGCCAGGATTTTTCCCCTCCAAGCACCTGGCCATCTAGACCTGTCCTGTTATTTTGTTTTCTGTGGGACACATCGATCTGACGCCCTCTTGCTCATAAAAAAAGAGAAGCTGAGCATCACCAGATACCAGCATCAGCTCTGCATCTAAAATCAAAACGCAACGTAGATTCCCTCAGGACTTTACATCAAGTCCAAAAATCCTTCTTTTCCTTCTTAATTTTCTTTATTAACAATCACATCCAGCCTGAAGAAGAAGAAGAAGAAGAAGAAGAAGAAGAAGAAGAAGAAGAAGAAGAAGAAGAAGAAGAGTTGGTTCTTATATGCCACTTTTCTCTACCCAAAGGAGTCTCAAAGCGGCTTCCCTTTCCTCTCCCCACAACAGACCCCCTGTGAGGGAGGTGAGTCTGAGAGAGCCCTGATATTCATGCTTGGTCAGAACAGGTTTCTCAGTGCTGTGGTGAGCCTAAGGTCACCTAGCTGGCTACATGTGGGGAAGGAGCAGGAATCAAACCCGGATTACCAGATTAGAAGTCTGCACTCCTAACCACTACACCAAGCTGGAGAACTAGAAAGCATGGACACTTATGTATCATTTCCCTCGTCCTAATAAAAGACAACCACCTTACGCCCCCCCCACACACACACACACTTCTGGTGGTCAAGGTGTACTGGCAGCCCTATTGCCCAACTTTGTGAAACATTGGGTTGCCAGGTGACCCCTAGCCATCATTGGGGGAGGCTGGGGGGGGGGTAGGATAGCCAGATCCAGGCTGGGAAATCCCTAAAGATCTGGGGAGGGTGCCTCTGTAAGGGAGGGGTTCAGTGGGGCACAATGTGACACAATCCACCCTCACGAGCATCCATTTTCTCCAGGGGAACCGATCTCTGTAGTCCGGAAAAGAGCTGTAATCCAGGGGGATCCCCAGGCCCCACCTGGAGGCTGGCATCCCTACTGAAACCGCTTTTAACTTGTTGCAGCAGGTAATTCCCTTTCTTAAGACATACCTGGGCTGTCTTGCTGACCTACGAAAACATACACCCAGAAGAGAAGGGGCGTTCCCTTCAAACAGTGCAAGAACCAGCTGAGCTGTCCCTTGTCTTCCCTTCTGACCTGCTTTCACCGTGATATTTCGATAGGGCGACTCCTGGACATGCAATCTGGAGACGTGGTTGAGAGAGATAAAAACCCAACATGTCTTGTTACTGCTGATTAAAGTATTTAACTGAAATACGCTATTTATAGTCTGGCAGGAACATGATAAACACAGATCTGAAGATCATGTTTGTGCAACGCTAGAATACTCTCCACACAAAACCCCAAACACTCCCTAGAAGCTGAAAGGATTAAACTGGACCTGTCATGCTGTGGTCACATCATAAGACAAGAGTCATCGGAAAAGACAATAATGCTAGGAAAAGTTGGGGGGAGCAGGAAAGGAAGCAGACCCAACCAGAGATGGAGTGAAATTTGATTGCGAGACATGAGGGAGGCAGGTTAACAGTAGGACGTTGTGGGGGTCGCCATAGGTCAGAGGTGCCTTGATGGCATTCTGGGGGTCGCCATAGGTCAGAGGTGACTTGATGGCATTTAACACAGATAGCTTGGTGGAGTGATTAGGACCACTTCTAATCTGGTGAGCCGAGTTTGATTCCCTGCTCCTCCCCCACATGCAGCCAGCTGGGTGACTTTGGGACAATCACAGTTCTCTTAGGGCTCTCTCAGCCTCACCTCCCTCACAGGGTGTCTGTTGTGGGGAGAGGAAAGGGAAGGCGATTGGAAGCCCCTTTTAGATGGCTTCTGGCAGAGAAAAGGGGCATATCAGAACTAATTCTTCTTCTTCTTCAGTAATATCAGGGCTCTCTCAGCCCCACCTCCCTTACAGGGTGTCTGTTGTGGGGAGAGGAAAGGGAAGGTGACTGTAAGCTAGAGACTGCTTCAGGTAGAGAAAAGCGACATATTTCAGCTTTTCTCAACTTTGTTACCATCAAGAAACCCCTGGAATATTCTTCAGGCTTCGAGAAATCCAGAAGTGGCATGATTGTTTAGAATACGGTTGGGAAGCAGAGCTGTGGACACGCCCACCTGGGGTCCCTCCCCTGCCCACCCCTCCAGGCCCATCACTGGCCATTTGGGGGGAGGGTGGCAGGTGAACGTGACCATACACGGTCATATCACCTAACAAATGTTTAACAATATATCTGACTAAATCGGGCTTCTTTCTGCCTTCCAGGTCAGAGCTTCAAACTCCTTGAGATCTGGAAGTATGGACTGCAGTGTGGTACACCATAGACTCCATCTTCCAAAACGTCCTTCAGGTAAAGTAAGATGGATAGCCATGATAGCCTGTCGGTAACAGCAGAAAGGAGCAAGAGTTTCATGGAGTGAGAACCGCAATTCAAATATTGTGGACTCTTAATGGTTTTGGCCAGGATCCATCCTGCTACTGGATCATTTAAGTGGTCCAATCAGTTGGAACTTGGAGAACTCACACTGGGCCCATCACAGGTAACCCTACAGGGTGTATACGTTCAGGTGATGGCCTGTTGAGTTAGTTCAGTTGGTGCAATATAATAAAGAGCTGTTGTTTTGCCACATGAGCGACTTTGCACCTTATTGAACCCATTACTCAATAAGGACCTTAAACTTTGTGGCAGGGGGTGACCTTTCATGAGTCACTGCTTGGTTCTTCAGATAACAGATTTATGAAGATCTGAGCAGTTGCTCATGAAAGCTGGTACAGAGTCACAAATTCTGTGTGTTTACGGTGGTACTGGAGTTTAGCTCTTTTCTACGTTTTCTGCAGGGAAGCTGATCTCTGTAGTGTGGAGAAGAGCTGTAATGCTGGGGGATCCCCAAACCCCACCTAAGATGCTGGATTAGATGGACCCCTGGGCTAAATAAGCAGGGCTCTTCTAATGTTCTTAGGACGCTGGACTAGATGGACCACTGGTCTGATCCAGCAAGGCTCTTCTGATGTTCTTAGGATGCTGGACTAGATGGACCCCTGGTCTGATCCAGCAGGGCTCTTCTGATGTTCTTAGGATGCTGAGCTAGATGGACCACTGGTCTGATCCAGCAAGGCTCTTCTGATGTTCTTAGGATGCTGGACTAGATGGACCCCTGGTCTGATCCAGCAGGGCTCTTCTGATGTTCTTAGGATGCTGGACTAGATGGACCCCTGGTCTGATCCAGCAGGGCTCTTCTGATGTTCTTAGGATGCTGGACTAGATGGACCCCTGGTCTGATCCAGCAGTGCTCTTCTGATGTTCTTAGGATGCTGGACTAGATGGACCCCCGGGTCTGATCCAGCAGGGCTCTTCTGATGTTCTTAGGATGCTGGACTAGATGGGCCCCTGGTCTGATCCAGCAGGGCTCTTCTAATGTTCTTAGGATGCTGGACTAGATGGACCCCTGGTCTGATCCAGCAGGGCTCTTCTGATGTTCTTAGGATGCTGGACTAGATGGACTTCTAGCTGATTCAGAAGGGCTTTTCGTATGTTCTTAAGATGCTGGACTAGAGCCTGATCCAGGAGGGCTGTTCTTATATCCTTAAAAATATTGATCTGGATGAACCCCTGGGCTGATCCAGGAAAGCTCCTCTTATGTTTTTCAAATACTCGATTAGGTGGAGAGTTCAGGCTTGATTTAACGTAGAACCCCCCGACTCATCTTTCTGGGCAGCCCACGGTATCTGTAAAGCCATCCTCCCATGCCACATTCCAAAGGAATCAGCTTTCATCCTATCTATCTAAAAGTAATAAAAGGGAATATTGGGACATGAATCTACTTAATCAGGGTCGCCGCTTCTTTGTCTGTTTAGCAGTCCAAGAACTAGCAGAAATGTCCACTCGGGGCTAAGCTTACTCACAAGGTGCTCACCGCAGGTTGATGCCACTTCCTGCAAATTACTGTTAATAACTCTTGGGCAGGAACAGGACTTCCTGGAGGGAGTGCAGTTAACACCTGAGGAGAATCGTTTCAGCCCTCTGCAGACTCGAAAGGCCGGGGGCGGGTGGGATGTCAGATAGTCTGACTGAAGTGGTGACAGTTCCCAGATGGTTATCGAAACCTTCTCGTCTCTTCTGCCATTAGTCAGACCGAGGGCTTTCTGAGAAGGAGAGAAAACTCTTTTCCTCTCAGTTTGGTGTAGTGGTTAGGATCGGCGGCCTCTAATCCGGAGAGCCGGGTTTGATTCCGCACTGTTCCCCACGCAGCCAGCTGGGTGACCTTGAGCTCATCACAGTCCCGTTAGAGCTGTTTTCACAGAGCAGTTCTCTTAGAGCTCTCTCAGCCTCACTTACCTCACAAGCGTGTCTGTTGAGGGGAGAGAAAGGGAAGGTGATCGCATGCCACTTGAAGACTCCTTTGGGGAGTGAAAAGCGGGGTATAAAAACCAACTCTTCTTCTTCACTGGGGAGGGGTTTTGAAAAGACATGACCTGCTTTTGGTTGGGATTGCTCATTCTGACGTGGAGAACTTTCCAGCCTACTGAAGGGGCCAAAGGTAAGATTTGATTGTTGTTGGCGTCTAGTAGTTAAAATATGTGCAATGTACTCTAGATCAGTGGTCCCCAACCTTTTTATCAACGTGGAGGAGTCTTGACAATTTTAGTGAGACCTTGGGGGGGGGGTAGTCTTTTGCCAAGGGACGTTGCCACCGCTGCCGCCTGAGCCCCTGCTCCACTTGCTTTCCCGCTGGTGCCCCTGACTTCCCACCGCCCACTGGAGGGCGCTGCCAGCAGCAGCTGCACAGTGCCACACCGGGGGGGGGGGAGCCCCAGCCATGGTGGCCACTGGAGAGCACCAAAGGTGAGCCGGCAGCAGAGTGGCAGGGCAGCCCCTGAGGCAGCAACTGGAGAGGAGGAGGAGCCTCGGCCCAGTACCAACTGATCTACGGACCAGTACCATCTCCGGACCGGGGGTTGGGGTCAGCTGCTCTAGATGATTTGGATTCAGACATTGCTCCAGTGTCCTTTGCAGCGTCTCAATCGTGCTTCCAGTCTGGGTTTCAAATTCTACCCGGAAGCTCTCTGAGTGACCTTGGGCCAGTCATTCTCTCTGAGCCTGTCCCACCTCACAAGGTTGTTGCAAAGATAGAATAGGAAGGGGAGTACGGTGTGTGCTGCTCCAGGCTCAAAGGGGGCAGGGTAAAAAAATGGACTGACTCTTAAGGGAAAAGCCGTCCATGAATCTGGCACATTTATCAAAGGGATTGGCCACTGAATTGCAGAAGGCTTTTAGAACGGAGTCCACTGGCTGTTGTGGGTTTTCTGGCCTGTGTGGCCACGGCCTGGGGATTTTAGCCCCTGACAGTGGAACACAGAGAAGTGTGTCTTTCCGTGTCCTCCCTCAGTTATTGGTGAAACATCAGGGGCTAAAACTACCAGACGGAGGCCACACAGGCCAGAAAACCCACAACAGCCAGGCTGGGAATTCTTGGCGGAAATGCCATCTTTGAGTAAGTCAGGAGGGCTACCAGCCGCCACGTTTGGAAATGAATAGTCCTTTTATCATTTCATCCTTCTTCTGAGCCTTTCAGTTTTTAACTGTCTCTGCTTTCTGTTAGTTCTTGGGCGTTTTATGATGTTCATTTATCTCTGTAGTATCAACTGGACTGGAGACTCTCTGCCGGGGGAAATATGGGAGGTATTGAAATGTACACAATCAAAGTCAGGAGTTCTGCCTGGATACTGGCCTCAGGCCCCGCAACATAAACATTCAGGGGCCGTCTTCATCTAATGGGGATGGGGGTCTTGGGGGCAAGGTAGGGTGGAAAGCCAGCTTGGTGTAGTGGTTAGGAGTGCAGACATCTGGTGAGCCGGGTTTGATTCCCCGCTCCTCCCTTACATGCAACCAGCTGGGTGACCTTGGGCTCGCCACAGCACCGACAAAGCTGTTCTGATCGAGCAGGAATATCAGAGCTCTCTCACCTGCCTCGCAGGGTGTCTGTTGTGGGGAGAGGAAAGGGAAGGCGAATGGAAGCCGCTTTGAGCCTCCTTCAGGTAGAGAAAAGCGGCATAGAAGAACCAACTCTTCTTCTTCTTCAGTAATATCAGGGCTCTCTCAGCCTCACCTGCCTCACAGGGTGTCTGTTGTGGGGAGAGGAAAGGGAAGGGGATTGTAAGCCGCTTTGAGACTCCTTCTGGTAGAGAAAAGCGGCATATAAGAACCAACTCTTCTCTTCTAAAAGGATTTATTTTCAGCTTGGGTGAATTGCAAGCTGCACCCTGCAAGAGGCATCCTGCTTTATCTGCACCCCCCACTCCCAATGTATGCACAAGATCCTTAAGGGAGACAGGTACCCTCTTCACCCCAAAAAGCTTTGGAGAAGATGAGCCCCCCCCCCAAAAAAAGGTGTCCTTTTAGACCCAACCTCCCAGCTTTCTCCTGTGAAATCCCCGCAGCTCTGAGTTAGTGGATCTGCAATTCAACCATTTCCTGATAGGTTGTCCCTGCTTTTCCACGTTATGCTTGGGAAAGCTGAAATACCAGGCTCCTCAGTAGGCTAGGAAACTGAAGCACGACATATTTTCAGACTCAAAAGCATCTGGATTTTTAATTCTGGGGATGAGCTCTGAAAAACCTAACCTTCTCTCTGACTGGTTGTCCATGTTCTGCCAAGTTAGAAACAGGAAAGCTGAACTGCCAGTTTGATGGAGTGGTTAGGAGTGCGGACTTCTAACCTGGCATACCGGGTTCGATTCTGCGCTCCCCCACATGCATCCAGCTGGGTGACCTTGGGCTAGTCATAGCACTGATAAAGCTGTTCTGACCGAGCAGTGATATCAGGGCTCTCTCATTCTCACCCACCCCACAGGGTGTCTGTTGTGGGGAGAGGAAAGGGAAGGCAACTATAAGCTGCTTTGAGACTCCTTCGGGTAGAGAAAAGTGGCATATAAGAACCAACTCTTCTTCTAATAGACTAGATTAGGAAACAAAAACATGGCATATACCAATTCCAAAAGTACGACTCTGAAGAATGTGTATTTTTAAATCTGCCGCATGATGGGACGTGTACACACCCAAGTATTGGTCAGCGTATGCATACAAGATTTCATGCTCCCTTGTGGTTAAATGTTTAAGAGCAGCTGATGTGAATCTAAAGAACCAGGTTTGACTCCCCTTTCCTCCCCATGCAGCCAGTGGGGTGACCTTGTGCTAGTCACAGTTCTCTTAGAGCTGTTCTTGCAGATAAGTTCTCTCAGAGCTGTCTGTCGTGGGGAGAGGAAGGGAAAGGAGTTCATAAGCCGCTGTGGGACTTGAAAAGTGGGTTTTAAAAACCAGTTCTTCTGATCAAATCTTAACCAGTTCTACCTGCCCCGAATAGCCTAACAAGAAAAGGCTGGCCAGGTGACTACAGCACCTGAATGGTATGGTTTTTCCCCCCCATCTCCTTTCTGCAGCCCATCAGCAATTTGTGGCCTCGGCAGGGACACTTTATTCGAAAGAATTAACCACACGCTTTAACCGCAGAGATGAAAATGAAAGTATTGCAGAATGTAAAAGTGCTCAGCAAGCAATGCCCTCAGCCACCCAGAGGTGTGTCCGTTCAGACTTCAAACGTTTCTTTCGGGCAGGGGGGAGATGGGAATCTCCTTTTCTCCGGCTCTCGAAACTCACAACCTTTTAAAACTCCCAGCTTTCCCCGCCCCTTGGCTCCCTGAAACCACAACCAACCATGAAGGGAAACTGAATTGAATGACTCAGAAGAGTTTCTCAGAACAAAGCAAGAAAAAAAAAGGAAATAATTCCCCCCCCCCCTCTGGACCTTGAGAACCGGTGAGGGGCATTTAATGATTAAGAACATCAGGAGAGCCCTGCTGAGTCAGACCAGGGGTCCATCTAGTCCAGCCTCCTGTCTCACACAGTGGCCAGCCAGTTCCTCTGGAGGGCCAACAACAGAGCAGAGAGTACAGTGCGTGCAGTAAAAGGACTCTTCTTACATTACAATGGCATGTGAGCATAGATTTTATGAAAGAGCAGGGTTTGTCAAGCGCATGGGGGGAGCCATGTGGGCATACATCTGTAAGCAAATGAGCTTTATGCATTGGCACAGCCTTTCCCAACTTTTTTACCATTGAGAAACCCCTGAAACAATCTTCTGGCTCTGAGAAGCCCCAGAAGTGGCACCATCGTGCAGAATATGGCTGGGAAGCAGAGCTGTGGACACGCCCACCCAGGGCCCCTCCCCTTCTCACCCCCCTCCAGGCCCACCTTGGCCATTTTGGGAGGGAGGGCGAGTTGACTTGACCATATATGGTCATCAATGTTTAACAAATATATTGAAAAATTAACTCCCTCCCAATCAGGAAACCCTTCCAGGGCTGCCAAGAAATCCTGGGGTCTCACAAAACCCTGGTTGAGAAAGCCTGCCTGAGCAACAGTTAGGGTTGCTAAACCTTGGGAAGTTCTGGGACACTTTGGGGATGGGACCTGGGGGAGGTGTTAGGATCCCAGTGGGGCATTATGCCCAAGAGTCCACCTCCCAAATCTGCCATTTTCTCCAAAGCTGGTCTCCATCATCTGGAGATCCGTTCTAATACTGGAGAATCTCCAGATGCCACCTGGAGGTTGGAAACCCTGGCTCCCGTGGGGTCTGCTGGCCAGCATGCCCCTTTCCCACACTGATGCTCCAAAGTGCATTGACTGGGTACGCTGAAAAGGCCCCTCCAGGTCCGGTTTCGAATGCTCGCTGCTGTGTTTCCGCTGGCACACCTTTTTCTTCCTTTGCAGACAAATGTCCCCCTCCTCTCGCCGTTGAGCTTGCTGAATTCTTTGCAGAGTCGTATAAGGTTGGCACAGAGGTGAAGTACGAATGTGAGAAAGGCTACAAGAGGAAAAGCGGGCAGGCGCGGTTCATTAAGTGCAGCTCTGAGCAGGACGGGTTCGGCCGGTGGACCACTGTGGAGTGCATAGGTGAGGAGCTGCAGTTCCAAGTGCGTTTTGGTGCTCCATCCCCCTCTTTGGTTTGTGGGGACTTTAGGATTTGGCTCAGTGCTCAGGCCCTCCAGAGGAACAGAGCTGCAGAGTCACAGAGCATTTTGAAAGTATTCCGTTATTTGTGGACTAGGGACAAAGCCCGTTGCAGCCAGGAATACAATGGGTGCTAGAGCGTCAGGGCAGGAGCAGGCCTGGGCCTCGAGCAGATGGAGGGCCAGGCAGCAGCGAGGCATTGGGTGGAGGTGCTCTCCCCCCCACCCCCGGGCTTCCTCCACGTCTCCTCACAGTGGCTGCCCTCCCCTCCAGCGCTGAGGATAGGGCTCCCCCCACCCAATTACTATGCACTGGCTGCCTGCCTTCCTGGTGGCAGGCATGGGCCTAGCTGGCCTGCACAGCTGCCCGAGCGGGAAGCTCGGAGGTGGGCACAGATGAGGCCAGGGCTGTGCCTCCCCCCAAGTCCCAGCACAGCCACCCAAGCTGGATGCTCAGAGGTGGGAGAGGCTGGGGCTGTGCCCACCCCAACTCCCAACTGCTGGCTCAGCTGCCTGAGGAGAGTCCAGCGAGATCCCGCCTCTACAGGGGCTCTCTCTGCCCCACTTCACTCCACTAGACTACAAAACCTAACCTATCCCCCTCTGCAGGATCTTATAGAGCAGGGGTAGTCAACCTGTGGTCCTCCAGATGTCCATGGACTACAATTCCCATGAGCCCCTGCCAGCATTTGCTGGCAGGGGCTCATGGGAATTGTAGTCCATGGACATCTGGAGGACCACAGGTTGACTACCCCTGTTATAGAGCAATCGCCTCACCACCTCCCCTCAGTCCCAACAGGTCCAGCAAGTGGGTGTTTTCAGATGGACCAGACTAGTCCAGTTATTCTCTTCACCACTAGGTGGCGGTGGAGAGAGGTCTCCAGGTCCTGGAGCTACTAGTGCCTCTGGGTTTTGGTTTTCAGTTTTTAATTAGTATCTTAGTTCAGTGGTCCCCAAGCTTTTTATTACCGGGGGCCACTCAACGCCGGGGACCACTCTCCGGGGACCACTCAATGCCTTTTACTGATGCCCAGTGGGGGGGTAGTTTACTCCTCTACTCTCAGCCACTGCCCTAACGCTCTCTGATCGCTATGGTAATGTTTAAACATCCCTTCAAAATAAGATACAGACACGCCACAACAATGAACCTAAGGAACATTTTATTTTCATGGAAATTTTAACTCATGACAATGGCAAATCCATGGGAACCCTGAGCTTGTTTCTCTGCAACGAGATAGTCCCGTCTGGGAGTGATGGGAGACAAGGACACCCAAAGTGTGTTGTAAAGGGCTGGGGGGGGATGAAGTAAAGGGCCGGGGGGGGGGGGAGAAGGTGTCCTTCGTGGCCCACCTCCAATTAGTCGAAGGACCACATGTGGTCCGCAGCCCACAGGTTGGGGATCGCTATCTTAGCTGGTAGGTTAGATTCAAGTGGGGAGCACAACAAAATCAGAGTCCTGTGGCACCTCTAAGACCAACAAAGGTTTATTCCAGCCGTGAGCTTTCGAGTGCAAGCACTCTTCCTCAGAGATTTCATGTCATGTAATAAAATAAATACTCAGCAAAGAGATTGGTGCCTCTGTGTTAATTTGGGGGGTGGGGGGAGGTTGGGTAGGGCGATTGTTTTTGGAGGGTGGGCAAGGTTTGGGAGGTTTAGGGTGGGATATTAGTGCAGCTGGGGAGAGAGAGCTAATTTGGTAGGTTAGTGGGATTTAGTCCCTCTCCGCGAGAGCATGGAGACAGGGGGACTGTTATCTGGGTGGGGGGGCTTGGTGGGGCCAGCATACCAACAGTGATGGGCCAGGGCCGATATGGCAGGGGGACGAGGCTGGACAATAGAAGAATTGGGAGCGCTGTAGTTCGCACTCAATCCTCTCCTAACCTACATCCCATCCCCAAATATGTGAAGGTGGAGGCTGGGGGGGGGTTCCGACCTTGATCCCATGCAATGCAAGGTCAATTAACAATAAGGCCTCGACTTCCTCTTTTCCTTTAGCCCTGCTTCCCCAAGCTTCAACTAAAAAAAAAGTCCAGGTATTTCCCAATCCAGAGCTGGAAACCCTACCTCCTAATGCCCTTTGCTTCCAACAATCCTTTCTTACCTGCAGTGGAATCACGGACAGCCCAACCCAGGCATTCATCAGGCTAGAATGCCTACCTTGTTTACAGAAATGCTTTCCTTTCTTTTTCCTGCCCAGTGGATCCCAACCTGCCTCTTCCCCCCTTGACACAGCCTACGACACAAACTGAGGAAGGGAATGAAAAGGCGGACGGCCTCCCAACCACTGGCCAGCCTCTGATGAAAGGTGAAATCGTGTCTTTGTCTTTTGCTTTTGCTGTGCTAACTGTGGAAGAAGATCGACATATCTGGGGGACCTTCCTGCTAGTGCCATAGCAATCCCTACCTAACCATTACACATTCTGAGGTTCTTCAAAGTATTACCACAGGACGGCCCTGCGAGAACACACTTTTCTCTCTCTGGTTCGTATTTGATCAGTTTGCTTTGGTTGTAGTCTGCCTATCTTAGGACTATAAGAGCCCCGCTGGATCAAACCAATGGTCCTTCTAGTCCATTGCTCTGGACAGCTAACAACAGGGCAAGGAGGCCGAGGCCTTCTTAAGAAATCAGAAGAGCCCTGCTGGGTCAGACCAGTGGCCAATTTATAGTGTCGAAATCCTGTCTCACACAGAGGTTAACCAGCCTTTTTTCAACCAGGGCTTCATGAAACCATGGCGTTTCTTGACGGCCCTGCAAGGGTTTCCCAAATGGGTGGGAGTTAATTATTAATATATTTTTAAAAATTTGTTAAACTTTTACTGGGCAACGTGACCATATATCAGTGGTTCTCAACATTCCTAATGCCGTGACCCTTTAATCCAGTTCCTCATGTTGTGGTCACCCCCAACCATGAAATTATGCAAGGGTTCTTTCGCAGAAATTAAACCAAATCTGACCAATGGCGTGAGGATCCATGGTTCATGATTGTATATAAATTGCTTTTCCCCTGGGGTTTCTCAGTTCAGCTCTGCCTCTTGACCCACCATGCCGATCTTGTTCTTTTCTGCTGCTCCAGACAGACTAATGCTCTATCTCGATCTACCCCGCAAGGCTGCTGTGTGGATGGCGCCCCCCCCCCTCCCCGGCCAAGCTGCTTGCCCTGCCACAACCCCTGTGAAAGGGTCGTTCAACCCCCACTGCCATATATGGTCATATTGACCCACCCTCCCCTCCCAAAGTGGCCAATGATCAGCCTGGAGGGGGTGGGAAGGCGTGTCCACAGCTCTGCTTCCCAACCACATTCTGCACGATTGCATGACTTCTGGGGTTTTGTGAAACCTCAAGAATGTTTCAGGGGTTTCTCAATTGTAAAAAAGTTGAGGAAGGCTTCTCTAGATGGCCAGCAACGGCATAGAGGCCAAGGTCTTGTGCTTACAGTGCCCCCTGGCTCTGGGATTCAGGGGATTAGTGCCCCTGAAGGTGGAGGTTCTGCTGAGTCACTCTGGCCAGGAGCCACTGACAGCCTTGTCCTCCATGAATCTGCCCTTCTACTCCCTCTCTGATTCCTCCCTATTCCAACATCTGGTGGAGCCGTGTGGTTATAAATCACTATCAGTAATAGTGGGCGTGATAGTGATTAATTGCAGAGGTTTCTTTTTTAATCGCAACTTTAACTTGTTATTTATAGCTGTTCATTTTATTGGTTTTATTGAGTTTTTAGATGGTATAAATCGCCCCGAGACGGTATTCCGAGAGGGGCGGTATGTAAATCCCTAAGTAAATAAATAATAAGGACAAGCGAATGCAACATTCAGGAGTTAGCAAGACACTTCAGCTCCTAACTGAAAGGAACATCATGCTTCATTTCCCCTTCCACCCTGTTCACCGGTAGGTTTCTGTGGAGTCCTCAACCCCCCAAAGCAGGTGAAGGCTGTGTCGACGACCTACACGGTGGGCCAGGAACTGCAGTACCGGTGCAGGGACGGATACCAAGCCAGGAGTCCTATCTTTGGAAGGAGCACATGTCAGAATGTCAACAAACAAATAGTTTGGAGCAAGTTGCGGCTGCGTTGCACCAATGACACCACGTCCTTTGGAGAGGACATCCGCTCAGAAATGGGTAAAGTGATGACTATTTATTTATTCATTTATTGTTAAATTTATATATTGTTAAATTTCTTTCCCGCCACCAATTGGTGGCCAGGTTACAACATGAACTGTAATTGACTCATCTGATTACAATGAAGTGTAATTGACTCATCGGACTACAATGAACTGTAATTGACTCAGACTACAATGAACGGTAAATGACTCATCCAAGACCTTATGGGTTGTCCGAGATCCTGAAGAGCAGTGGATGGCCCAGGATTCAAAGGGAAATTGTTCTTTATCCAAGAGATTAAAATGTGGAATTCTCTGCCAGGGGATGTAGTGATGGCCACAGGCACAAAGGGCTTTAAATGGGGAATAGCCAGATTTGTGGGGGAGAGGTGTAACAGCAGCTCCTAGCCATGGGGACTGAAGGGCAACTTCACACTCTGAAGCGCAATGCCTCTGAATCCCAGGGCCAGGAGGCAACATCAAGGGAAGGCCTTGGCCTCTCTGCCCCATTGTTGGGCCTTCAAAGAAACTGGCTGGCCATTGTGTGAGACAGAATGCTAGATTAAATGAATCAATGATCTGATCCAGCAGGGCCAATGTTCTTATGAAGGCCTTGGCCCCTGTGCCCTGCGGTTGGCCCTCCAGAGGAACTGTGAGACAGGATGCTGGCCTAACAGGACCACTGGACTGATTCCCAGTCTGCCCCCTCAACATCTCTAAACATGGGTAGTAGAGCTGGGGTCAACCTCCTCTAGAGCAAGGGTAGTCAACCGGTGGTCCTCCAGATGTTCATGGACTCCAATTCCCATGAGCCCCTGCCAGCAAACGCTGGCAGGGGCTCATGGGAATTGTAGTCCATGAACATCTGGAGGACCACCGGTTGACTACCCCTTCTCTAGAGAGCTGCTGAAAACCATTGACCAGTTGGTCTGGTCTTGTATACCGACAATGCCTTTGCCGTTTGGTAGTGCTTGTCCACACAAACACAGCCCTAACCCATCCGTCTGGTTCCTGATGTGCCGTGTTTCAAGAGGTTTTATCCCTTGAGGTTTTGCCCAGCATTTGGAAGCATGCTACAAACACAGCCCGTCTTTCTTTCTCTCTTTAGGCACTCCCCATGTCCCCATTCATGAAGTTGTCACAGCTACTGAAACTGGGACAGGAGGACACCCAAGACTCACCAGTTCTGCAGCTCTGATTTACACTGCCTCAGGTACCCACGATGCAGTTCGGGGCGGTTCCCCCATTTTCACTCCTTCTCAATATTGGTTCTCTCTGGGGGTTTGCCTTCTTTTACTCCACAAGATTAAGTGGGGTGGAATTTTGAAAAGTCCAACCCATGTGTGGGTAGAGGAATTAAGCCCCCCTCTCTTGGGTAAATCTGAGTTAGGGCTGTGGAAGCCTGAAATCTGTTGGAATAGGCAAGATCTGTAGTATGCATGATTCAAAAAGATTTTGGAAGAGATGTGCAGTCTATTTAGATCAGGAACTTCCTGGTATTTTCCAAATAATCTCCCACATTCTGATTGGCTCGATTGGTGACTTCCTGTTCTCTTGAGATCACTTCTTTCCTATTTGCCTTCAGATGAGGAACAATTAGTCGGTTAGACTGCTAAGTCTCTCTCTCTCTCTCTCTCTCTAAAGTTGTTTCAATTCTCAAAAAACTTATTTATTCCCTAAGCAGGTGGTGCTATACCCCTTTGCATATTTAAACTCTGCCTACAACATTTACCCTTTCAAAACACTGATTCAATCATGGATCTCCCGACATCTTCTGTCCTGACCTGATGTAAGATGTTATTTTTTTAATTGACTTCATTTATTCCTTGCTTTCCTCCTCACTGGGGACCCCAAGAACATCCTTTCATACATTTTACATTTACAACAAACCTGTCAGGTAGATCAGGCTGAGAATATGCAATTGATTCGGAAAGAAGAAGGAAAAGGAGGAGTCCCCAGTGTTCTCCAAAGCCTTCCTTGGTTTCCACAAATTGTTTTGAGATTGTGAGTCTTCTGAGTGGCTGCCAGGGAACTGCTTAAAATAACACTGTTGCAGGCAGTAGCCATACTATCATGTTGGGTTTCTTCTCCCTTATTCTATTCTCCAAATGTACTTTTAAAATCACTCCTCCTTGGTACTTGGGCATTCTGTGTGTGTGTGTGTGTAGTTCCACCCCCTGCAGCAGCCATTTTGTGGCTGGTTCCATGTCCTGTGGCAGCCATTTTGTGGTTGTGTCTGTGGTGTTTGGCTCCTCTGTACAGTGGAGGTGGAAGTGGGTCCGTGGTCTGCCTGAAGGCCACAGAAATACAGCAGGCAGGAAGTCTCCCACACCTCCTTTAAGGGGTAGAAACAGCCAGGCAGGGAAAAACTTCAACTTATCAACGGCTGAGAGTCCTGACTACCAACAGCCCAGATTCAGGAGGACAGCCATGATGGTCTGAAGCCACAGAACAATGTTTGAGTCTGAACAGCCTGGCACAGTAGTTAAGAGCAACAGACTCTAATCTGGGTTTGATTTCCCCACTCCTCTTCCACATACAGCCTGCTGGGTGACCTTGGGCCAGTCACAGTTCTCTCAGAGCTCTCTCAGCCTCAACTGCTTCACGGGGTACCTGCTGTAGCTAGGAGAATGGGAGGGTGATAGCAAGCTGCTTTGGTATCTATGTGACCCATGTGACCTGGAAGTCTAATATTTGAGCAAAATATGATACAAGCCATATTTACCATAGAGGTAAATGGTATGACATCTACCATAGAGGTAAGATGGTATGACATCTAAGTCATATGGGCAGTAAGGTAAGCACTCGGGAGAACTGCATAGAATCCTAGAGTGGGAAGGGGCCATCCAGCCCAACCCCTTAATCAAGGCAGGATCAGCCTGAAACATCCAGGAGAAGGATCTGTCCAGCCGCTGCTTGAAGACAGCCAGTGAGGGGGAGCTCCCCACCTCCTTAGGCAGCCCATTCCCCTGCTGAACTAGACTCCTAGAATCCTAGAGTGGGAAAGGGGTCACAAAGGCCATCTAGTCTCACCCCCTGCTCAAGGCAGAGTCAACCTAAAGCATCCAGGATAAGGATCTGTCTAGCTGCTGCTTGAAGATGGCCAGTGATGGCCAGACCTCTCTCCCCGGCTGGTTTGTGAGCTATAATCCAATGCTCTGACCACGTCTAATCTGGAAAATATTTAAATTGTTTTATGTCTTGGCAGTTGTTTTTGCAATCTCTGTGATGCCTGCCCTATGATGAAGAGCGGCCTCAAGAAATCTGGGGTAAGTGTCTAACAATGGCGCCTTTTGTGGTTAAAAGAATCCCGTCATGTATGTAGAGATCCATAAGCTATTGCTGCCGAAAGCAAGATAGGCCGGGTTAACGCATGCAGGGGAATTAGATGGTGGAGCCCTGACGTGGTAGAACAGACTGTACCACAGGGAAGGGTTTCCAGTACAATCAAAGAAGCTCTTTTGGTGGATATGGGAGAGAGGGCCTTTTCAGTGGCAGCCCCGTGGCTATGGAACAAGTTTCCCCAGGGAGTTCCACCTGGCCCCCCTTCCCTGATGATCTTCAAGAGGCATTTTTATTTAGGGCCAACGTTTGGTTAAGTTTACTAACAGTCCCAAGGAGTGGTTTTAAACTTGTATGTTTTAAAATCTATTTTATTTGCCATTTTTTCCTCTATGTTCTTAAGCCTTCTTGAGCTCTGTTAAGGGAGAGAGGTGGCTAACAAATGATTAAATTAAATGAATGGTCCACCACCTGCAGCCTGAAGGGCATGAACATATTGGAATCATGACCTCAGTCATCTTGTTTACCCTCACTGACCTTAATTTTGGCTGGAGTTCTGCTGTGCTCGGATCCTTGCTCAGTCTTTATTTTTTTTTGCTGAAGAGTTCTTTTGCGCTCAGAAGCTTGCACAGTTTTATGTCACTTTGGGTTGGTCCTGCTGCAGAGTTTTCAGCGGCGGATGCTTATAATCAATAAGGTGGGGAGGGAATCGTTGCCGTGTCTTTTCCACCCCCCCACCTCCTAATAATTTTGTGTCTTGCTATAGAGTACAGAAGAGACCCAGGACTGAGGAAAAGCTACATGATTCATCACAGTGATTTCACATCTGCAAAACGTAACCTATCTAACAAAACAAAATTTGGAAGCCTGCATCCTGATATAGAAAGAAAGGATATCATTTTTTAAAAATATATCATAGGGGTTGATTCTGCAGTATTGGGATGGGGAGTGACTTCTACAGCGGATATTGCCCTAGAGCAGGGGTGGCCAAAACTGTGGCTCTCCAGAGGTCCACGGACTACAATTACCATGAGCCCCTGCATGCAGAGGCTCATGGTAACTGTAGTCCATGGACCTCTGGAAAGCCACAGTTTGGCCACCCCTGCCATAGAGTCTACAATGCAAAGCAACCATTTTGTCCAGGGGAATGGAAATCTCTGGTCTGGAGATGTGTTCTTATTTTGGGAGATCTGTAGGCCCACCTGGAAATCGACAAACCTACAGAATTTGGGGAGGCCTCCAAGCCTGTATTATAGCTTTCAGCGGCTATCAAGGTGCCAGGGAGTTTATTAGATATAGCAATGGTTTGAGTTTCTGAGCTCTGTGATCAAAAGAATCTCTGGCTTTTGTAGGAACGTGGCTGCAAGCTCTCTTGCTGTTGGCCCCTTGACTCCGGAACACCCTACGGCTGTTTCCCTGCTGCCTAGCAAAAGTACTGAACGCAGGAGAAAATATTTATCCTCTTCCAGGTTTTTTTTTAATCATTGTTAATTTTGTTCTTTCTTATCTTCCTGTTCTTTTGATTCAAAGGCCAACTTTGTAGCTCTTGTAATGTGGGTTTATGGATGTTTTTCCGTATTACTGGCTAACTTCCTAAAGAACAGAATCTATCATTTTTCTTCTCTGTTGCTAATTCTTGGTGCATTTCTTACACTGCTAATTCTGTTCTTGCTCTTAACAAGTCATCCAAGGGAGCGTTGCCAGACCTCCCCTCCCTCCACCCAGTGGTGGCGAGGGTCCCCTACTGCCAGTAGGGAGATTTATCCTGAAAAATAGGGATATCCATCCAATAGGAAGCAACGTGACTAGATTACTGCCTATGTGACCTGGCAGTAAGAACACATCCAGGATGTTGGGAGGATGGGGGGAAAAACTCTGGTATTTGGGCCAAAACTCTATGGTAGAAGCCAAATTTACCATTGAGGTTTTGCCCAAATACCAGAGCATCAACTGACATCTTGAACCTGATGACATCACTTCCAGGTTATGTGGGTGGAGATATGGACATCTTACTGTATGGAAAATGGACCTCCCTGCTTCTCCCAGTAAGTGCCCATCCCCTCTGCTTTGTCAGGAGGGACTTGCAACCCTATTCCAAGGGGGCAGAGTGTCTGGGAATGTGACAAAAACGGCTGACTTCATTTTGCTTAAACTATGTTGTACCTTTATTGCTGTGTGACCCGTAATTGGGCAGGGGGGTGGAACTAGGTGGCTTGTATGGCCCCTTCCAACTCTATGATTCTATAATCTGTTCCAAAGAACATTCGATTTTTGCTTTGTACTTATCGACAGCTGCAAGGCTGGTTTTTCCCAAAGTCTTGAAATGGAAGTTTAGCCTGCTAAAGAAAGAAGACTGCCTAAATAAAGTTAAAGAAATGTATAAGTCATTAAACTGAGTTGCACGAACCCCAAGATCCAGAGAAGTTTATGAGAATTTGGGATCCTGTGACATTGAAAATCGGAAATGTATAAACTAGTAAATACTTTCCTTTCTTAGTATCAAACTCTGGTTGAAATTTTCTTTTTTTGTCAACTTGTGTAATATTGGGTATCTTTCTTCTTGCATGATTTATAACCTTATTCATTTCTGTACATGCATCTGGATGCTAGCTTTATCCATTGGTTTTTGCGGTAAAATATTTAAAAAATAACAAAACTGCGTGCCATTCTGAAGGCTGTGATTCTTTTAAATAAAGAACTGAATTTCATATTTTGTTGTCTTTGTTGAAACCCTTTAGGGGTCATACCGTCTAAGCCCTCCAACTATTTCTTTTGAGAATACCGATGACCAGGGCAGAGTCTGCACTTACTTTCTTTATTCCATTGTCAATCCTGTTGAATTCAGATCGCTTTGAACTCGGGTCTTCCTCTTTCCCCCCCTCCCCATTGAAACAGGAAAATCTTCTGCACGTGGTTAAGATAGTTCAGAAGGTGGGAGGGAGCCAAGCCTCTTTCTTTCTTTTCTTGAAGGGGGGGGGGGAGAGGAGCCAAGCAGGGAGCCTCTTTCTTTTCTTGGAGGGGTGGGGGAGAGGATCGAAAAAGGCAGAGGAGGGAGGAAAAATCCAGGACCGACAGAAGTTGAGAGAAATTAAGGGCTTCTCCTTTAAGGCAAGTGTGTCACATGACCAGGTGTAGCCTATCAGAGGTTCTCTACCACTGAGCTTTCTTTCCCAATCTGGATATTGAGGATTAAAAGTACTCTGAGATACCGCACAATAAAGGTAGGGTCACTCCGGATCAATCCTTCTTGCTGCAGAAGGAAAATTTAAATCGCCCAAAATCCAAACGGAAATCGCATTCTGTGTAGAGAGCAGGGACTGAATCGACCTGGGGTTGGAATAAAAGCTCTGTGCAGTTTACACCCAGGTTAAAAAGATCAGGAGAGACAGACCTACAGTTAGTCAGTTAGGCTGCTAGGACTATCCATCTCCCCTCTTTACAAATTCGTTTGTCTTTAAGCAACTGGTGCTCTCGCCCTCATCTGCATAATTAAACTCTGCCAAGCCATGCGCCCCTGCCCATCCCAATGGACTGACACTTTGGGAGCTCCTCATGTTCTCTCTCTGGCTGTTCCAGCCTGTGTCCAGTCATATAATTGCAGCCAGAAAGACCAGCTGGCGGTTTGCGGGGTCGGAGCGGGGGAGGAAAACATTATATAAATGACATCAAAAGACTAGTAATTTTCCTTGGTGGTAACTACAGACAGATCAGATAGACCCGGCAAGCATTTGGGTGGGTGCAACAATCTCACTGTTCCAGTTATTACATGAACTGGCGGATCTTGCAGTTCCTTGGAATGACCCCTTTGATGCTAAAAGACAGACAGGTATTTATTCTTTTTCAAGTCGAGAGCAAGGAAAACCTTGCAAATCAAACTTTGATTTGATTCACATGCTCTTGTCTGATGAAAGAGGGAAGGCCGAAGGACTTAGAATCATAGAATCATGTTGGAAGGGACATCCTGGGTCATCTAGTCCAACCCCCTGCTCTCACAACCCTATTGCTCATCCACTGTCACCTGCCACCCCCTTGAACCTTCACAGAATCAGCCTCTCTGTCAGATGGCTATCCAGCCTTTGTTTAAAAATCTCCAAAGATGGAGAACCCACCACCTCCCGAGGAAGCCTGTTCCACTGAGAAAACACTCTGACTGTCAGGAACGTCTTCTGGATGTTTAGATGGAATTTCTTTTGAATTAATTTCATCCCATTGGTTCTGGTCCATTCGTCCAGGGCAAGAGAGAAGAACTCTGTTCCACCGTCTATATGGCAGCCTTTTAAATACTTGAAGATGTTTATCAGATCCCTTGGGTTTGTCTAGTTTGGAGAAGAGGAATTGGAGGAGGGGACCTCTTAGAGGAAGGAAGAGAAGGCGCTGGCCAGATAGGACCATTGGTCTGATCCAGCAGGGCTCTTCTTAGGCGCTTAGGAAAGCCTCTTTGCCCTGCTGTTGACAGCCAGAGGAACTACAGCCTAGAGATCTCCAGGGTAACAACTAATCACCAGACAACAGTAGTCTGAGGATGCACTGCAGTTCCAGGGGATCCCCAGGTCCCTCCTGGAGGCTGGCATCCCTAGGCTACAGACATCAGTTCCCCTGGCAGAAAATAGCAACTATGGTATTGTATCCCTCAAGGGTCCCTTCCCTCCCAACCTTTGCCCATCCCAGGCTCCACCTCCAAAATCTCCAGGAATATCTCAACCATAGATCCAGAGCAGGGAAATTAGCCAGCCCCATCCCTCCATTTAGATCTCGGGCTTCAGCTTGAGATATTTGACACCAAACAGCTTGGAGAAGAGGTGACCTACAAATTGGGTTAATGTAAGCTCTGGGATGGAGCTCTGCGTTGGGAGATACCTGGAGGTTTTTGAGTGGAGAGCAGACTATGGGGAAAGGCTGGAACTCAACAGAGAATGACCCCATAGAATCGACCCATCAAAGCGGCCATTTTCTCCGGGGGAACTGATCATGGTCTACTGAAGATGGTGTGTACCAGCGGGAAATTTCCGGGTGGCCCTGGGAGGTTGGCAACCCTGCTTGTTACCACTTGAAGGACGTGGCCAGTGTCTTATTCCCGGGGGCAATCACTGTGAAAGAGCAAGACAGATTTCAGCTGATACAGCTCAGCCAGCTCCTCCTCCAGCTCACCCAGATTGAGCTCTTCTACCCTGTTCTCATTGTTTGCGGCAATGGCGGCCCAGGACCTCAGGTGGTTGTTGTCTATGTAACAGCAGGCCGCAGACCAGACGTGGCTGGGTTTGTTCACCCTCCCGCCGGCTATGTAGTTGTTCCCCGGCACCGCCCCCACCACGGCAAAGGTTTTCTTGCACCCTTGGGTGTACCTCCGCGTAGTCCTATGCTCATACTTGTTCCAGGAGCCACTGTTGAGCTTGATAAATTGAGGCACGATGTTGGTCAAGGTGAAGGTGGATTGTTTGGCATCCAGGTTGGGCTGGTGACCGTTGGGATTCAGGTGGCCCCGGTTGTAACCGATCAGGTGCTTGTAATCTTGGTGGATGGCCTGGCTGTACTGAAGCTGTGCCTTTGTAGCCCAGGATTTTCGGAGGAGGGCCCCTTCAGAAGTCATTTCAGGTTGCAACCATAAATCGACAAGCTAAGAAGAAGAAGAAGAAGAAGAAGAAGAAGAAGAAGAGTTGGTTCTTATCTGCTGCTTTTCTCTACCTGAAGGAGTCTCAAAGCGGCTTACAGTCACCTTCCCTTTCCTCTCCCCACAACAGACACCCTGTGAGGGAGGGGAGGCTGAGAGAGCCCTGAGATTACTGAAGAAGAAGAGTTGGTTCTTATTTGCTGCTTTTCTCTACCTGAAGGAGTCTCAAAGCAGCTTACAGTCACCTTCCCTTTCCTCTCCCCACAACAGACACCCTGTGAGGGAGGGGAGGCTGAGAGAGCCCTGAGATTACTGAAGAAGAAGAAGAGTTGGTTCTTATATGCTGCTTTTCTCTACTCGAAGGAGTCTCAGAGCGGATTAAAGTCACCTTCCCTTTCCTCTCCCCACCACAGACACCCTGTGAGGAAGGGGAGGCTGAGAGAACCCTGACATTCCTGCTCAGTCAGAACAACTGTATCAGTGTTGTGGTGAGCCCAAGGTCACCCAGCTGGCTACATGTGGGGAAGCAGGGAATCAAATCCGACTTGCCAGTTTAGAAGTCTGCACTCCTAACCAAGCTGGAAGACAGGAGAGACACAGGGAGCTGGAGTTAAAATAACAATAGAGTGTTTTCTGCATTCTAATTTTCCTTGCCTGTCAGTTCCTGCGACATCATCATCATAATTTATTTGGTTTATATCCCATCCCTTACTAAGCATCTCGGGGCGGGTAAAAGCACTGCTAAAATCATCATCATCATTCGTTCCTCTTAAATAAAACAGTAAAGCCACTTGGAGGCCATCCCTGTCTGGAATCGGGGCCAACAGCGATTGGCCCCTCACCCAGACTGACAACCACTCCAGCCAGCCAGCCAGTCAAGTGAGGGACCAATCAGCAGGCGCAAACCCTCACGACTGCTTGGAGCTCCAGCCTGACCTGCCCCCCCCCCACTCACCACTTGCCTCGCTGGAGCTCCCACCCCGACCTCCCCTCCACATGCAACCAGCTGGGTGACCATGGGCTAGTCACAGCCCTGATAGTGCTGTTCTCACAGAGCAGTAATATCAGCGCTCTCTCAGGCCCAACTACCCCACAGGGTGTCTGTTGTAGGGAGAGGAAAGGGAAGGCGACTGTAAGCCACTTTGAGACTCCTTCAGGTAGGGAAAAGCAGCATTTAAGAACCAACTCTTCTTCTTCCACCCGTCTTCTAAAGTTGCCAGCTCCAGGTTCAGAAATACTTGGCTATTTTGGGGGCGGAGCCTAAGGAGGGCAGAGTTTGGGAGGGGCTTCAGCTGCATATAGTGCCAATAAAGTCCACCTTCCAAAGCAGCCATTCTCTTCAGGGGAGACTGATCTTGATCATTTGGAGATCAATTGTAATAGCTGAAAATCTCCAGGTACCTCCTGGAGGTTGGCAACCCTAGCTGAGGGCAGGGACCAGCCAGAGGTGTGCCAAGGCTTCAAGGCACTCCTTC
Organism: Paroedura picta; assembly: GCF_049243985.1. Classification (NCBI taxonomy): domain Eukaryota; kingdom Metazoa; phylum Chordata; class Lepidosauria; order Squamata; family Gekkonidae; genus Paroedura; species Paroedura picta. The sequence goes on along the minus strand of NC_135373.1, from coordinate 123,552,476 downwards.
CCCCATCTTACCTGAGGTTCCACCAACCATTTACTGGGTCTCTTTGCCCGCCCAGGTATGTAGATGTAGGCCGAATAGACAGGAATGCGGTTTTCTTGGTCGTACAGCGTTGCGTAACGGTACTGGTTTTTGTAACGCTGGCAGATTGGAACCATGTAGGAGGCCATGAGTCCAATTCGTGGAGGGGTTTCCTGGAAGAAAAACTGGGGGCAGGTATCTTCGAACGATTCCACCACCTCTGCCTCCCCTGGAGTGGTGTGCCAGCCCACACAGACGAAAAGAAGCAGCAGCAACATGGTGGACACTGACCACTAAGAGAGGCAAAACAAAACACAAATTCAAGAAAATGTGGCTTCCGGAGGTGGGAGGGTGTGTGTTTTGGGCAGGCGGTTGTCCTGGCTGGATTATTTTTGTCCTTCTCTTTTCCAAGGGCCAATTTAGATGTGACACTTTCTCTGTGGCGGCTACAAGGACAATGCTGCCATTTTGAAATGTTCTGAGGGCCTGCAGCATGGTTAGGCTGAGGGGGTTCTTGTACCTTCAGATTCAGTTTATTATGGTTATCTAAAGGTAAAGTTAAAGGTATCCCCTGTGCAAGCACCGAGTCATGTCTGACCCTTGGGGTGACGCCCTCCAGCGTTTTCATGGCAGACTCAATACGGGGTGGTTTGCCAGTGCCTTCCCCAGTCATTACCGTTTACCCCCAGCAAGCAAGCTGGGTCCTCATTTTACCGACCTCGAAAGGATGGAAGGCTGAGTCAACCCTGAGCCGGCTGCTGGGACTGAACTCCCAGACTCATGGGCAGAGCTTTCAGACGGCTGCCTTACCACTCTGCGCCACAAGAGGCTCTTTTTCTAGAAACAGCTAAAGGTAAAGGTATCCCCTGTGCAAGCACCGAGTCATGTCTGACCCTTAGGGTGATGCCCTCTAGCGTTTTCATGGCAGACTCAATACGGGGTGGTTTGCCAGTGCCTTCCCCAGTCATTACCGTTTACCCCCCAGCAAGCTGGGTACTCATTTTACCGACCTCGGAAGGATGGAAGGCTGAGTCGACCTTGAGCCGGCTGCTGGGACTGAACTCCCAGACTCATGGGCAGAGCTTTCAGACGGCTGCCTTACCACTCTGCACCACAAGAGGCTCTTATGGTTATCTAGCCAGGTAATAATACTATAAAACGTTTTTATAGCGATCTAATAAAGACTACAGGTAGTTTTGCGGAATGATAATCCAATAACCACTAGTAGAGAGAAAAACTCTACAAATATCTGAAAATTCGACAAAGCCTTTGAACAGATTAAGAAAGCGAATGATATAAAATGACTAAGAGGAAAACTATTTTTGAATTACCTGATTAGACAATAATATTTAATCAAAATAAATAAAAATTAAATAAAAATTGATAAAATGCATACAAATAGATGCTTAAAATCATTGAATGTTTTGTATTCATTTGACGTAGCTTAATTGTTCTTACACAGAATTTTGCAACTGTTCTAGTGAGTTGAGGATTAATCCCGGAGAGAAATTTCCTCAGCTGCTTTTAAACTGCTGGAATAGCTCAGGGGCAAACATTTCAGCACTTGATTGTGGGAGGGGGGGGGGTTGTGCCTTATTCAACCATGATCTGGGCCCTCATAGAATTAGTAATGTTTTATTGTATTTATTTAATTAATTTGTTCCCCACCTTTCTTCCCCGCAGGGACCCAAAGTAGATTTTTTTCCTCCTCCATTTTATTCTCACAACAACCCAGTGAGGTAGGCTACACTGAGAGATTGTACGATTAGAACCCCTGTCTCCCAGCTACTAGACAGACACTCTTAACAGCAATGCTACACTGGCTCTCATAATCCCATTTTTCACTGCGTTTGTCATCCTTGTGGCCACCATGAGGACCCGGTCACTTCTAAATTGGCGCCCAAAAAACGGTCCTGTGTTGCCAGATAAATTCAGCCTCTCATGAGCAGTAATCGTATTTAATTCGGGTGCTGACTGCAAAGAATTCTTAACTTTCCTCTGAGCTGCAAAGCGAAGATAAGATAAGCATTGATTAATACCAGAAAAGTCACCAGCTGCTCCACTGGGCCTCCAGCGATCTCTGGGGGAGGTTAGAAGATCTCTCTTGCCACTGGCTGCTTTATGTGCAGACAGGGAAGGTACAAAGTTCAGTGGTTGAGGATCTGCTTGGCTCGCAAAGGGTCCCAGGCTCAAACCCCAGAATCTCCAGTTGAAAAGGTCCAGGTGGCAGTGATGGAAAAGACTTCAGCCTGAGACCCTGGAGAACTGTGGGAAGGGGCGTAGCTCAAGTGGGAAAGCCTCTGCTTGGCATGCAGAAGTCCCGGGTTCAATCCCTGGCATCTGCAAGTGGTAGAAACCTGCTAACACTCCAAGTACACAATGCCAACCTCGATACACTCTAAGGCAGCTTCATACGTCATGTCTGGTAGACAGAATTTCGGCCCGCCAAAGGGAGCATTTTCTGCTCAGAGTGGCAGCTCCTGCCCAGGGTCTCCGTCTTTCCCATCCCCTGCTGCCTGGCCTTTTCTAACTGGAGATGCCGGGGATTGAACCTGCGACCTTCTGCAGGCAAAGCAGATGCTCTCCCACTGATCCACAGCCCCTGTTCTCCGTTTTCTGTTTTGGTTACCTACCACAGAATCATGCAGCCAATCCCGCTGAAGTTCAATCCTGCTGGCCAGAGATCTTAACAGCTTTCCAGATTTACCAGAAGGAAACAATCTCCTGTAAACAGCATCTGTCTTAATGACAGCCATTGTGAGTCCTGCTAAAACAGTTCCCTTTCTCCTCCCGCAACCGCTGACTTCTTACGAATGTCACTCACTGCTTTGACCCGCTACCGCCTCTCTTTTTCAGGAGAGGCTCGAACGAGGGTTTTTAAATAGAGAAGGAAACTGTTTTACCTCTTGGAAAGCGTATGCTGGGTGGGTTGATTTTTGCCTTCAGGGAGAACCTGAAAGTGCAAGGTTTCGACTTGGGCATTCTGCTTAAATAGCATTCTGGCAAAAGAGGAGGCTATTGTAGGGGATGGACTTCCCCTGCTGGTTGTTTGAAGGATGTCCTCATAGGGGTGGGACCAGGGTCCAAATGGGAATGTGGCTTTTTCAGAACAGGGATTTCTCAAGGTGCGAATCCTTTCCCTGGCAAAGGCCCTGTTTTACGGGGGAAAGGTACGTATTTAACATCTGTGGCTACCTTGTTGAGAAACGGCACAGATAAGTGAGTAACCAAACACAGAACAATTTATTCTTTTCAGCCTCCTTTTTCTCACAACCCTGGCCTGGAAATTTGTCAGAAGTTATATATGTATAACCTGCTGTAATGTCGTAATGCCGTTCCCCCCCACCAGCATGTTGCCTCCTGGTGTAACCCTGGGGGAGACAGATATTTGGGGTATACCTTATCAGGAAGAAAAGGCGCAATTTCCCCAGAAAGACTGGAGGCCTAAAGCTGTAAGGAGAAGCCCTCTCCCCTCAGAAGCACTCCTTTGTATAAAAAATATCTTAACCATAGGCCCTCAAATAATATTGAAAGGGCCATGTAGGCGGCCCTGTCCGGTCCCGGACAGCCACCCCGCCCGGGTGATGTCCAGATCAGCGGGCCAATCTGGATGTGCCCAGTAAAGCTGAGTGTCTTCAGATTGGGCCAGCCCCTGGAGTGCCCGCCTCCAGGAGCCGAGCACATGGTCCAATCCGGATTGGATGGCTGTGCCACCCAGACACCACGTGGACCACGGGCCCTCCAGTGAGGAGGCCACGCACCTGGGGAAGCCCCCCTCGTTGGGGGAAAGGGGGCCGGGGATGGTTTCCCCACGGCCCACCAAGCACACCTGGCTACAGGGAAGCCGTGGGCTCACTGGGGGGGCAGGGGGCTGAGGGTCGCTTCAGGCACACTTGGTGTGCCACAGGGAAACAGCCACAGCAGAGCGGGCCCTTTCAAAGCCCGTTCTTATGAACGGGCTTTGAAGCTAGTCTATTAATATTTTAGGTAGGAAAGGTTATTATACTAATTACTGGAAGGTGGGATTGTGTTTATATCAATTGTCTGTTGTTCTGGATTTTGACTGCTGCTGGGATTATTGGAAATGAAGGTTATATGCTATTAGCCAGAAGCTGTAAGGAGAAGCCCTCTCCCCTCAGAATCACTCCTTTGTTTGAAAACTATCTATTAACATTCGAGGGATTCTGCTGCTGTTTGTCTCCTGATGCCTTCCATGTGAATGCAAAGATAGCAGAGACTTCTGTGAGGGACAGAAGATCTTCCAAGACAGCCCAGCTGCAAGTTGGTGCTTCTTCAAGGGACTGCCTTAACAGAGGTCAGAAGGTCTGCCCGAATACAACAGGCCTAAATTGTTAACTCTTGGTTGCTGTGAGATGTGTTGAATATTGTTCCAAAGATGGTTGTTGTTAGATGTGTTGAATATTGTTCCAAAGATGATATCTCTTGAAGTTGGGTTATAGTTATTTTCATAAATGCAAGAGTCACAAGATGGGATCACACGGTCATAGATTTCTTTTTGAAATACAAAGAAATTATTTTTGATATTGTTGTTTAAACTGAATAGGTTACACTGGCACTGGGATTCAGAGGTTGACTGCCTCTGAATGTGGAGGCTCCTTCTAATCCCCATGATGAGCAGCCTCTGATTATGTTTAGTGACTTTTTAAACCTGGCTGTGGCTGCCACCATCACTGCCTCTTCCCCTGGGCCAGTCACACCCTCTCCACTTAACCTGCCTTGTTGTGAAGACAGAATAGGAGGAGGGAGAATCAGATACAATAGTTATTATCTTTATATTTCTCCCTTCTCCAAAACCTGAGGGTGGATTACGTCAATTAGAGACATTAGCTTAAGTTCCCCGGAAGGGGAAAGTGGAGAAAAAGAAAAGAAACAGGACATTTCACAGTGAGATGCGTCCTCCTCATACTCTTGGAGGGTGGGATGCAGCCCCCAGACGGGGAATTCCCTGCAGTCCTCTAAAATGGGAGTAATCTGGCCCCATATCCATGGGAAGAACCTATGAGCCGGGGGGGGGGGTGGTTTCTAGGCTGGCCTCCTCTTATCTGCATTCAGCCATCAGCCTGCCATTAATCATGTGCGAGACATACACAGGCCTGCAAAATGCTTTACAGTCTTTATTGTGTGTGAGCTCCCAACAGCCCTGTGAGGTAGGCTGGTAAGCGGTTCAATTTGACAGATAACAAAATAAAAGCGGAGAAATAGTAGAGCTTCCCCCCCCACTCCAATCCCATGCCCTGCTCTGATCCAGAGAGCTTTCTGAGTGCTCCAGTGGGAGGGTTACCAACCCCCAGGTGTTGCCTGGAGATCTGGAATGGCAACTGGCTTCCAGATAACAGAGATCAGTTCTCCTGGAGAAAATGGCTGCTTTGGGGGGTGAACTCTATGACATTGTTCTCCAGCAATGTCCCTCCTCTTCCCAAATACCACCTTACCTCCACAGTTTTCAAAAATTTCCCAACCCAGAGCTGGCAACGTTATCCAGTGTGCTGTTTAAAGTCAGATTGCCAGCTCTGGATTTGGGGATGGACCTTTGGGGCAAAGTGATGTTTGGGGAGGGGAGGGTCTTCAGTCAGGCTGTCCTGCCGTAGAGCCCACCCTTCAAATCAGGGGTAGTCAAACTGCGGCCCTCCAGATGTCCTTGGACTACAATTCCCACGAGCCCCTGCCAGCATTTGCTGGCAGCGGCTTGTGGGAATTGTAGTCCATGGACATCTGGAGGGCCGCAGTTTGACTACCCCTGCTCCAAATCATCTATTTCCTCCAGGGGGACTGATTTTGGTCATCTGGAGATCAGCTGAAATACTCGGAGATCTCCAGGCCCCACCTGGAAGTTGGCACCCCTGCATCTAAGCTCCCTCACATACATGCCTCCTTATTCAGGTCACACCCCTGTGCGCAAGGAAGCCTGAAGAGCATGGGAACTCTCTCTAGGCACCGGAATACTTCTGCCTACAAGGAATTGTGGGAGGAATGCTGGGGGGAAATGCTAATATCTTGGTTTATTGGCCATAAAAATATTGCAAAGGAACCTGGATATGGTTGCTAACTTCCCCATGCAAAAGTGAAGAGGACTTGTCAGACTTGTAGGAAGCAAACAAACAAACCAACAAGTGGGCTATGCAAGTAAAGTCAACAAAAAAAAGCCCCCTTTAATTCAAAAAATAAAGTATGCCAGAATGCGGACCAGATATTAAGCACTTTCGAACGTATTTTCTTCAGTGGCAACTCAACTAGAAATATTACAAATATTTTTTTCAACGTTCATACAGGACCGAGATTCGTAGCAATCTTCACAGCGCAGTTCAAGAGAAAATTCTTCAGAAAATATATAGAATAGAATCTTATTCCAATTTGTTTCAGGGGGCAAGCAAGGGGGCGGATATGCGCAGTTTCTAGGCTGCTGCCACGGTTGCTTGTCCCCCAACCTAATACTGGTCCTGCATGAAAATTAAAAAGATCTTTGTCCTATTTCCAGTTGATTTGCCACTGAAGAACGTACGTCTGAAAACGTGTAATAACCGAGCTCTATTCTGGCATACTTCATTTTTTGAAGAAAAGAGGATGTGATTTATTGACTTTACTTGTGGAGCTTGTTTGTTAACGTCCATATGCAGCCTGGGGACCTCCAGGGTTACAGCTCATCAACAGAGGGCAGTAGTCTGAAGATGCACTGCAATTCCAGGGGATCCCCAGGTCCCTCCTGGAGGCTGGCATCCCTAGACTACAGACATCAGTTCCCCAGGCAAAAATGGCAACTTTGAAGGGTGGTGTCTATGGTATTGTAGCCAGCAAAGGTCCCTTTCCCTCCCCAACCTTTGCCCATCCCAGGCTCCACCTCCAAATTCTCCAGGAATATCCCAACCCTGAGTTGGTAACCATAGATCCAGAGCAGGGACATTAGCCAGCCCCATCCCTCCATTTGGATCTCAGGCTTCAGCTTGAGATATTTGACACCAACAGCTTTGAGAAGAGGAGACCTACAAATTGGGTTAATGTAAGCTCTGGGACAAAGCTCTGTGTTGGGAGATACCTGGAGGTTTCTTGAGTGGAGAGCAGAGTATGGGGAGAGGCGGAAACTTAACAGAGCATAACCCCACAGAGTCAATCTGCCAAGGCAGCCATTTTGATGTGGAACATCTACTGTCGCGGTCCCCCAAACGGATGTCTATGGACATGACATCCGTAGAATCCTGCCCACAGGGACCGTGCCAGTAAATGGACAGCGGAGCAAAAGCACTAAGGCATGCTCAATGCTCTGGCATCATAGCCACCACCAGTCTTCCAAGGCTGCTCCCTCCGGAGGGTGGGGGCAGCCTCAGGAGACTGGCAGGGCGGGGACAGCACAGCCAGCAGTTAAGGAGAGGGGATGGGGAGTGGGGGGAGGAGGGAGGGGGCAGGGAACAAGGATTCTCACCCCTTACGTGGATGTTCCACATAAGGGGCCAGAATCTTGGTTGGTAGATTTTTTTCTCCAAGGGAACTGATCTTGGTCATCTGAAGATGTTCTGTAAGAACGGGAGCTTTCCGGGTAGCCCCTGGAAGTTGGCAACCCCGTACGGAGCTTGTTAGCTCTTGAAGGTCACGGCCAGTGTCTTATTGACGGGGGCAGTCACTGTGAAAGAGCGAGATGCTGTTCCGCTGATACAGCTCAGCCAGTTTCTCCTCCAGCTGACCCAAGGTGAGCTCTTCTACCTGGTCCTTATCATTCGTGGCGATGATACCCCAGGACCTCAGGTGGTTGTTGTCTATGTAACAGCAGGCCGCAGACCAGACGTGGCTGGGTTTGTTCACCCTCCCGCCGGCTATGTAGTTGTTCCCCGGCACCGCCCCCACCACGGCAAAGGTTTCCTTGCACCCTTGGGTGTTCCTCTGCATCGTCTGCTGCTCATAGTTGTTCCAGGTGCCGCCGTTGAGCTTGATAAACTGAGGCACGATGTTGGTCAAGGTGAAGGTGGACTTTTTGGCTTCTGGGTCAGGCTGGTGACTGTTGGGATTCAGGTGGCCCCGGTTGTAATCGATCAGGTTCTTGTAATCTTGCAGGACAGCCTGGCTTTCCTCAAGCGCAGCCTTCGTGGTACGGGATTTTTGGAGGAGGGCCCCTTCAGAAGTCATTTCTGGTTGCAACCATAAATCGACAAGCTTTGAAAAAGAAGACGAAGAAGAAGAGTTGGTTCTTATATGCCGCTTTTGTCTACCGGAAGGACTCTCAAAGTGACTTCCAATTGCCTTCCCTTTCCTCCCCCCACAACAGACATCCTGTGAGGGAGGTGAGGCTGAGAGAGCCCTGATAGTACTGAAGAAGAAGAAGAGTTGGTTCTTATATGCCACTTTTCTGTACCCGAAGGAGTCTCAAAGCGGCTTACAGTCGCCTTCCCTTTCCTCTCCCCACAACAGACACCCTGTGAGGGAGGTGAGGCTGAGAGAGCCCTGATAGTACTGAAGAAGAAGAAGAGTTGGTTCTTATATGCCACTTTTCTGTACCCGAAGGAGTCTCAAAGCGGCTTACAGTCGCCTTCCCTTCCTCTCCCCACAACAGACACCCTGTGAGGGAGGTGAGGCTGAGAGAGCCCTGATAGTACTGAAGAAGAAGAAGAGTTGGTTCTTATATGCCACTTTTCTCTACCCGAAGGAGTCTCAAAGCGGCTTACAGTCGCCTTCCCTTTCCTCTCCCCACCACAGACACCCTGTGAAGGCTGAGAGAGCTGAGAATACTGAAAAAGAAGAGTTGGTTCTTCTGTGCTTCTTTTCTCTTCCCAAAGGTCCTGGTATTACTGCTTGATCAGAACAGCTTTATCAGTGCTGTGAGAAGCCCAAGGTCACCCAGCTGGCTGCATGTGGAGGAGTGCAGAATCAAATGTACCTCCACACTCTTAACCACTACACCAAGCTGGACAACAGGAGAGTCACAGAGAACCAGAGTTAAAATAACAGTGGAGTGTAAGAGCTTTTCTGCTTTCTTATGTTCCTTGCCTTTCACTTCCTGGGGCTTTCTTCTTCGTATTATTATTTATTTGATTTATATTCTGCCCCTCCCTTAGCATCTTGTGGTGGGCAGCAGCACAGTTAAAATGCATCCTAATTACAGCAAAAACATTATAAATCCATAATTAGTCTAAAACCTTTATAAGACTAGGATTATTGACCTCTAGTTACCAAAATGGTGCTTTTAGGAGCGACAGGTAACAACAGGTGTATATTAGTTCTGAACATGTCTGGCTCCCTCTACTGGCCCATTCAATATTACAACATTGTATTGACTGGGGTTTTAATGGATATTTTATGGGGTTTGTTGTCTGGATTGATTTTTGTACCCCGCCGCAAGCCAGTCTCCAAGAGCGGCGAGATATAAATCCAATTAATAATAACAACAAAAACAACAACACTAATTCTGCAAGAATATTTGCTAATGAGACGGAACCCAGAAAAAGAGAAGTGAAGAATAATAAATGCAAGGTTTAATTCTTTCCATGAAGATCCCAGCCTATAAAGGCTTAATGCCCGGCATAGTCAGCGTACTTTACTGTCTAGTCTAGTCAGGTGGGAGCTAGTTTGAAAGAGCCAGTCAGTCAGCTGAGAGACACTCAAGCCGGAGAGATTGAAGGAGAATCTGGATTCAGTGGAGAACAGTTGTGACAACGCAGGAGAACAAAACAGGGACAGTCTGAGGAGTTTGGGGGGCAGAAATCCAAACTCTGGCTCGTAGTAGGGGAGAGTCTTCTGGGGGTTGGGAGGGGAGGGACTTCAGCTGCATAAAGGTAAAGGTAAAGGTATCCCCTGTGCAAGCACCGAGTCATGTCTGACCCTTGGGGTGACGCCCTCCAGCGTTTTCATGGCAGACTCAATTTGGGGTGGTTTGCCAGTGCCTTCCCCAGCCATTCAGCTGCATATAATGCCATAAAGTCCACCTTTCAAAGTAGCCATTCTCTTCAGGGGGGGGGGGCTGATCTTAATCATCTGGAATTGTAATAGCAGAAGGTCTCCAGATACCTCCTGGAGGTTGGGAAGTCTATCCGGGCAGGGACCAGCCAGAGGTGTGCCAAGGCTTAAGGCACACCTTCCCCGTCTTACCTGAGGTTCCACCATCCAGTTACTTGGTCTCTTTCCCTGCCCAGGGTTGTAGATGTAGGCCGAATAGACGGGAATGCGGTTTTCTTGGTCGTACAGCGTTGCGTAACGGTACTGGTTTTTGTAACGCTGGCAGATTGGAACCATGTAGGAGGCCGTGAGTCCGATTCGTGGAGGGGTCTCTCTGAAGAAAAACTGGGGGCAGGTATCTTCGAACGATTCCACCACCTCTGCCTCCCCTGGAGTGGTGTGCCAGCCCACACAGACGAAAAGAAGCAGCAACAACATGGTGGACACCGACCCTTAAGAGAGGCAAAAAGCACAAATTCAACAACATGTGGCTTCCGGAGGTGGGAGGGTGTGTATTTGGGGCAGGCGGTTGTCCTGGCTGGATTATTTTTGTCCTTCTCTTTTCCAAGGGCCAATCTAGATGTGACACTTTCTCTGTGGCGGCTACAAGGACAGTACCGCCAATTTGAAGACTTTTTAAAATCTTAGAGGGCCCACGGCATGGTTAGACTGAGGGGTTCTTGTACTGTCAGTTTCAGATTCAAAATAATTATAAATGAAAAAATAGCCCAGGGGCAAAGATTTCAGCACTTTATAAGTCAGGTGGTGCCTCATTCAACCATAGAATCATAGAATCATAGAATCATAGAGTTGGAAGGGGCCACACAGGCCATCTAGTCCAACCCCCTGCTCAACGCAGGATCAGCCCAGAGCATCCTAAAGCATCCAAGAAAAGTGTGTATCCAACCTTTGCTTGAAGACCGCCAGTGAAGGGGAGCTCACCACCTCCTTAGGCAGCCCATTCCACTGCTGAACTACTCTGACTGTGAAAAACTTTTTCCTGATATCTAGCCATGCTGTGGGCTCCCATAGCATTTTTTATATTTTATTATATTTTTAAATATTCATTTGTACCCCCCCCCCCTTTTCTCCCCTATGGGAACCAAAGTAGCTTTGTTTTCTTCTCCTCTTTAATCTCACAACAACCTGATGAAGCTGCACTGAGAGACTGTGAGATCTGAACCCGCATCTCCCAAATACTAGGCCAACACTCTCAACAGCTATTAAAAGATAATAGTGAGGGAGAATGAGGCACTGGAAGCTTTGAGTTAAAAATTAGTAGTTGTACAGTTTTTAGTTCTATTGATAGTTATCAAAGCATATAAAGGTAAAGGTAAAGGTATCCCCTGTGCAAGCACCGGGTCATGTCTGACCCTTGGGGTGACGCCCTCCAGCATTTTCATGGCAGACTCAATACGGGGTGGTTTGCCAGTGCCTTCCCCAGTCATTACCGTTTACCCCCCAGCAAGCAAGCTGGGTACTCATTTTACCGACCTCGGAAGGATGGAAGGCTGAGTCAACCTTGAGCCGGCTGCTGGGATCGAACTCCCAGCCTCATGGGCAGAGCTTCAGACAGCAAGCCTGCTGCTTTACCACTCTGCGCCACAAGAGGCTCAAAGCATATATTAGTATATAAATTCTAAACTTATGACATTAATTTCTTGAAAGGTCCAGGTTTTGATGACCTTTGGATGTTGGCATTCCTGGCAGACAAATGCTGTGAATACCATGGTCAGCCAAAGTTACCAACGAGATAGTTTTAGAGAGGAACAAGCGCAAACCAACTATGTCATTAGAAGGGAAAATAATGTGAAAAATATTAGAAGGGAAAATAGAAGGGAAAATAAAGCTCACATACTTTGGACACATCGTGTAATCAAACTCGTTGGAGAAATCATTAATGCTCGGCATGGTCAGCAGCAAAAGGAAACGTGATCGCCAAAGAATCCGCTGGCTCAACACGATCAAAGCCGATAAGGGATGACCATGAACCAACTAAAAGAAGCAGTTAGAGACAGGGGCGCATGGCGAAGACTTTCCTACAGAATTGCCAAGGGTCGGACACGACTGAACGGATAAAATCAACATCAACATCATTCCTGGCAGGGAAAACTAGAGGGGGGTGGGGGTCATACCCACTGGGCAGCTGTTCTCTGTCTCTTCCCCTACCCCCATGATTTATTCTCAGGGGGCTTAATTGTTCAGAGTGAGCCGGCTGAGCAGAAGGGGAAGATATAGCATAACAAGCTGCAAAGTGAAGATAAGCATTGATAAATACCAGAAAAGTCACCAGCTGCCCAACCCAGGAGTGGTTTGAGGATCTGCAGGGCCTGTAACACCAGAACCAGTTTAAGGATTCACGGGGCCCTGGCAGAATACAATTGCTGCATGAACAGCCAGCCCAGGGGCAGAGGAAAGGGGTGTCACTCCGGGGATCCTTAAAGAGGGAAAGGAGGGGAGGAGACACAGACCTGAACCATGGGGGGGAAGATACTATGCGGGGCCTTGGAAGCGCGATGCCCGTAGCACGTGCTACATCCTGGCTCACCCTCGCTTCCAGCAGTCTCAGGGGAAGATTTAAAGATCTCTTGCCACTGGCTGCTTTGTGTGCGGAGAGGGAAGGGCTGTAGCTCCTTGGAAGAAGTTCCTGACCGTTAGAGCGGTTCCTCAGTGGAACAGGCTTCCTCGGGAGGTGGTGGGTTCTCCATCCTTGGAGATTTTAAAGCAGACGCTGGAGAGCCATCTAACAGAAATGCTGATCCTATGAACTTAGGCAGATTGTCAGTGGGTGGGCAGAAGAGCATATTCTGGGCATGGAATTGGGGTCACTGTGTTGGACAGGTAGTTTTGAATTCCCTGCATTCTGCAGGGGGTTGGACTAGATGGCCCTGGAGGTCCCTTCCCACTCTATGATTCTATAAAGCTCTGCTTGGCCTGCAGAAGGTCCCAGGTTCAGTCCCCAGCTTCTTCACTTTAAACGGCCCAGGTGATGGGAAAGACCTCAGCCTGAGACCTGGGGAGGGGCCATGAAGTGCCTCTGCTAGGCATGCAGAGGTCAGGCCCTGGCATCTGCAGGTGGTCGATGGCTGGAAACATCTCTGTCTTAGACCCTGGAAAGCTGCTGACAATCTAAGTAGACAATACCAGCCTTGATTTATTGGCAGCCTCATGTGTCATGTCCGGTAGGTAGACAGTCAGAATTTCAGCCCGCCAAAGGCAGTGCTGCCTGCTCAGAGTGGCAGCTGCCGTCCAGTGTCTCCGTCTTTCCCATCCCCTGCTGCCTGACCTTTTTTAACTGGAGATGCCTGGGATTGAACCTGCGACCTTCTGCAGGCAAAGCAGATGTTTTCCCATTGAGCCACACAGCCTGTTCCCCAGTTTCTGTTTTGGTTTCCTACCACAGAATCATGCAGCCAATCCAACCAGTGATCTTAACAGCTTTCCAGATTTATCAGAAGGAAACAATCTCCTGGAAACAGCATCCGTCTTAATGACAGCCATTGTGGGTCCTGCTAAAACAGTTCCCTTTCTCCTCCCCCAACCGCTGACTTCTTATGAATGTCACTCCCTTCTTTGACCCGCTACCGCCTCTCTTTTTCAGGAGAGGCTCAAACGAGGGTTTTTAAAAAGAGAAGGAAACTGTTTTACCTCTTGGAAAGCGTATGCCGGGTGGGTTGATTTTTGTCTTCAGGGAGAACCTGAAAGTGCAAGGTTTCGACCGCTTAAATAGCGTTCCTGCAAAAGAGGAGGTTATCGAAGGAGATGAACTTCCCCAGCTGGTTGTTTGGAGGACGTTCTCACGGGGGGTGGGACCGGGGTCCAAATGACAATGCGGCTTTTTTGCAAGAGGGATTTCTCAAGGTCCGAATCCTTTTCCTGGCAAAGGGCCTGTTTTTACAGGGGAAAGATGTATATTTAACATCTGTGGCCACCTTGCTGAGAAACGGCACAGATGAGCTGGTAAGCAAGCATACAACAATTGATTCTTTTCAGCCTCCTTTTTCTCGCAACCCTTGCCTGGAAATGTGTCAAAAGTTATAGATGTACTATAACGTGCTGTAATGTTGTCATCGCCCCCCCCCCCCACACACCAGCATGGTTCCTCCTGGCATTGGCATTCAGAGGTTGACTGCCTCTGAATGTGGAGGCTCCTTCTAATCCCCATGATGAGCAGCCTCTGATATACCTCCGTGATTCTGTTTAGTGACTTTTTAAATCTGGCTGTGGCTGCCACCATCACTGCCTCTTCCCCTGGGCCAGTCACACCCTCTCCACTTAACCTGCCTTGTTGTGCAGACAGAATAGGAGGAGGGAGAATCAGATACAATAGTTATTATCTTTATATGTCTCCCTTCCCCAAAGGCCGAGGGTGGATTACGTCAATTAGAGACATTAGCTTAAGTTCCCCGGAAGGGGAAAGTGGAGAAAAAGAAAAGAAACAGGACATAACACAGTGAGATGCGTCCTCCTCATACTCTTGGAGAGTGGGATGCAGCCCCCAGACGGGGAATTCCCTGCAGTCCTCTAAAATGGGAGTAATCTGGCCCCATATCCATGGGAAGAACCTATGAGCGGGGGGGGGGGGGGGGGGGTTCTTAGTCTGGCCTCCTCTTAAAAGGTGACCAGATTTTAACATTGGTAAAGAGGGACACCATTGACCGGGGGGGAGGGGGGGTATTGATTAAAAGTTTGGTCTATATGGAGCAACAAAAATTTTCATAGAAAGCAAAAATGGTATTGTAATATATATATTTTAATTTCAACATAAGTACAATTTGCCAGGTGCCCCCAGATGTCCCTCCAAAAGTGGGACAATCTGGTCATCTTATCCTTTGACCTCCATTCAGCCATCAGCCTGCCTTTCATCATGTGCAAGATATACGCAGGCTTGCAAGGGTGCTTTACGCTCTTCACTGTGCGTGCGCTAACAACAACCCTGTGAGGTAGGCTGGTAACCAGTTCCATTTGACAGACAACAAAATAAGAGTGGAGAAATAGTAGAGCCCCCCCCCCGCACCCAAATCTCATGTACTTCTCTGATGCTGAGAGCTCTGTGAGTGCTCCAGTGGGAGGGTTACCAACCTCCAGGTGGAGCCTGGAGATCTGGAATGGCAACTGGCTTCCAGATAACAGAGATCAGTTCTCCTGGAAAAAATAGCTGCTTGGGGGGGGGGGTGAACTCTATGACACTGTTCCCCAGCAATGTCCCTCCTCTTCCCAAATGCCACCTTATTATTATTATTATTATTATTATTATTATTATTATTATTATTATTATTATTATTATTATTATTATTATTATTATCATCATCTTTCGGTTTATTGCCCGCCACTCCCTTACGGCTCGTGGCGGGTTACAACATTTTAAAACCCTCAATAAAATCCATTAAAAACCCTCAGCAACAATTACAATATAACATTATCGGTTAGCAAGCTAACCTGGCAAGGTAGGCTAATCAACCTCCCCCTCCTACTACAAGCAGGTGGAGAGGGGATACTGATGGTACTAATCCCCAATCTCAATCCCAGGTCCCAGGTCCCCAGGGGGGCATAGATGTTAGCCTCGTCCTCAACCGTAAACCTGGCGGAAGAGCTTACCCCCAACATTTTCAGGAATTTCCCAACCCAGAGCTGGCAACGCTATCCAGTGTGATCTTTGAACTCAGATTGCCAGCTCTGGATTTAGGGAGGGAAACTTGGGGCAGAGTGGTGTTTGGGAGGGGAGGGTCTTCAGTCAGGATGTCCTGCCATACAGCCTACCCTCCAAATCATATATTTCCTCTAGGGCAGCGGTTCTCAACTTGGGTCGCAGTAGGGCAAGCAGCTTGGCGGGGGGGGGCACTGTTGCTGCTTCTCCTGCAGGTGCCCACACTTGGTATTCTTGGCTTCTCCCCCAACCTTCTCTCCAAGGGGGACCCAAATTGGTTCACATCCCTTTACTGATGTCTCCAAATCAATTTTGTCTGTGGGAGGGTGCCTGCACACGAAAGCTCATGCCTTGAATAAATCTTTGTTGGTCTTAAAGGTCCCCCTGGACTAGATTTTTGTTCTTCCAAATCACTGGTCTTTCGTTACTCGGTTTGTACCCCGCCCTTCTCTCCAAGGGGGTCCCAAAGTGGCCAACATCACTCCTCTTCCATTTCATCCCCACAACAGCCTTACGGGGTAGATCAAGACAGAGCATTTGTCTGTCTGGAGCAGCGGAAAAGAGCGAGGGTGGGACAAGAGGCAAGACTGGAGGAACCCCGGGCAACAGAGAAGAGGACTTGTCAGACTTATGGGAAACAAACAATCAAACAAGCTGACGAATGGGCTAAGCAAGTAAAGTCAATGAACAAAATCCTCTTTTATTCAGAAAATAAAGTACACCAGAACGCAGACCAGATATTACGCACTTTTGAATGTGTTTTCTTCAGTGGCAAGACAACCAGAAATATTACAAAGATATTTTTCAATGTTCATGCAGGACCAGTATTCGTTGGAATCTTCACACCGTAGTTCAAGAGAAAATTCTTCAGAAAATATATAGAACAGAATATTATTCCAAGTTGTTTCGGGGGGCGAGAAAGGGGGCCGACATGCGCGGTTTCTAGGCTGCTGACACGCTTGCTTGTCTCCCAACCTAATACCAGTCCTGCATTAAAAATAAAAAAATTTGTAATATTTCCAGTTGATTTGCCACTGAAGAAAATACATCTGAGAATGTTTAATAATCAGGCTCCGGCTATGCTTGGCTCCCCCCTCCCCTTCTGTACTCAACTAACCATGTGCAGAACACTTTTCTGTTTCAATGGGGTTGGGGAGAGATAGAGGAAGACCCGAGTTCAAATCGATCTGGATTCAGCATGATCCACAACGGAATAAACAGAGTAAGTGCAGATTCAGCCCTGGAGGTTTTCTGAGTGGAGAGGAGAGTAAGGGGAAATGCCCGAACTCAAGACAGCATAACCCTGCAGAGTCGACCCGCCAAGGCAGCCATTTTGATGTGGAACATCTACTGGCACGGTCCCCCAAACGGAAGTCTATGGACATGATGTATGTAGAGGCCCGTCCCCAGAGACCGTGCCAGTGGAAGGACAACGGCAGCAGCAACAAAGCACTAATGAATGATCAATGATCTGGCATAGTCACCGCCACAAGTCTTCTGAGGCCACTCCCGCCCTCCAGAGAGTGGGGGCAGCCTCAGGAGACAGGCAGTGAGGCCAGCCCAGCCAGCAAGTAAGGAGAGGGGGTGGGGTGAGGGGGCAGGGAACTAGGATTCTCACCCCTTATGTGGATGTTCCACATAAGGGGCCAGAATCTTGGTTGGTAGATTTTTTTCTCCAAGGGAACTGATCTTGGTCATCTGAAGATGTTCTGTAAGAACGGGAGCTTTCCAGGTGGCCCCTGGACATTGGCAACCCCGTATGGAGCTTGTTAACTCTTGAACGTCACGGCCAGTGTCTTATTGACGGGGGCAGTCAATGTCAAAGAGCAAGACACTGTTCTGCTGATACAGCTTAGTCAGTTTCTCCTCCAGCTGACCCAAGGTGAGCTCTTCTACCTGGTCCTTATCATTCGTGGCGATGATGGCCCAGGACCTCAGGTGGTTGTTGTCTATGTAACAGCATGCTGTAGACCAGACGTGGCTGGGTTTGTTCACCCTCCTGCCGGCTATGTAGTTGTTCCCCGGCACCGCGCCCACCACGGCAAAGGTTTCCTTGCACCCTTGGGTTTTTGTCTGCATCGTCTGCTGCTCATAGGTTTGCCAGGCACCGCCATTGAGTTTGGTAAATTGAGGCACGATGTTGGTCAAGGTGAAGGTGGACTTTTTGGCTTCTGGGTCAGGCTGGTGACTGTTGGGGTTCAGGTGGCCCCGGTTGTAATCGATCAGGTTCTTGTAATCTTGCAGGACAGCCTGGCTTTCCTCAAGCGCAGCCTTCGTGACATGGAATTTTTGGATGAGGTCCTCTTCAGAAATCATTTCAGGTCGCAACCCTGAACCGACAAGCTTTGAAAAATAAGAAGAAGAAGAGTTGGTTCTTATATGCGGCTTTTCCCTACCGGAAGGAGTCTCAAAGTGGCTCCTAGTCGCCTTCCCTTTCCTCTCCCCACAACAGACACTCTGTGAGGTGGGTGAGGCTGAGAGAGCCTCATGCTTGGTCAGAACAGCTTTATCAGTGCTGTGATTAGCTCAAGGTCACCCAGCTGGCTGCATGTGGAGGAGGTGCGGGGAATCATTACAAATCGGCACTCCTAACCACTACACCAAGCTAGAAAACAGGAGAGTCACAGAAAGTTAAAATAACACTGGAGGATAAAGAGTTCTGCTTTCCTATTTTCCTTGCCTGTGACTTCCTGGGAGTTCAAGGGATGATCTTCTTCCTCTTATTATTATTTATGATTTGATTTATATTCTGCCCCTCACTTAGCATTAATTACTGTAAGATCATTATAAATTCATAATTAGTCTAAAACCAAGGCCATTTAGAAGACTAGGATTACTTGACCTCAAGTCACCAAAATGGCCACCTGGTGCTTTTAGGAGCGACAGGTGACAACAGGTGTATATTAGTTCTGGACGTGTCTGGCTCCCACTACTGGCCCATTCAACATTACATCATTGTATTTATTGGGGTTTTAATGGGTATTTTGTGGGGTTTGTAGTCTGGATTGATTTTTGTACCCCGCCGCAAGCCAGTCTCCAAGAGCGGCGAGATATAAATCCAATTAATAATAACAACAAAAACGACGACAACAATTCTGTAGGAATATTTGCTAATGAGACGGAACCCAGAAAAAGAGAAGTGAAGAATAATAAATGCAAGGCTTAATTCTTTCCATGAAGATCCCAGCCTATAAAGGCTTAATGCCAGGCATAGTCAGCGTACTTTACTGACTGTCTAGTCTAGTCATGTGGGAGCTAGTTTGAAAGAGCCAGTCAGTCAGCTGAGAGACACTCAAGCCAGAGAGATTGAAGGAGACTCTGGATTCAGTGGAGAACAATTGTGACAGTGCAGGAGAACAAAACAGGGACAGGCTTTGAAGGAGTTTGGGGGGAAGAAATCCAAACTCTGGTGCCTAGTTGGGGAGAGTCTTCCGGGGGTTAGGAGGGGAGGGACTTCGGCTACATATATTGCCATAAAGTCCACCTTACAAAGCAGCCATTCTTTTCGGGGGGAACTGATCTTAATCATCTGGAGATCAATTGTAATAACAGAATATCTCTAGGTACCTCCTGGAGGTTGGCAACCCTTGCTCAGCGGAGGGACCAGCCAGAGGCTTCAAGACACTCCTTCCCCCGTCTTACCTGAGGTTCCACCATCCAATTATCGGTTCTCTTTGCCCGCCCAGGGTTGTAGATGTAGGCCGAGTAGATGGGAATGCGTTTTTTTTGGTCGTATAGCGTTGCGTAACGGTACTGGTTTTTGTAACGCTGGCAGATTGGAACCATGTAGGAGGCCGTGAGACTGATTTTTGGAGGGGTCTTTCTGAAGAAATACCGGGGGCAGGTTTCTTCAAACGATTTCACCACCTCTGCCTCCCCTGGAGTGGTTTGCCAGCCCACACAGAAGAAAAGAAGAACCAGCAACATGGTGGACACTGACCACTAAGAGAGGCAAAAAAAAAAAAAAACAACCACAAATTCAACAACATGTGGCTTCCGGAGGTGGGAGGGTGTGTATTTGGGGCAGGTGGTTGTCCTGGCTGGATTATATTTGCCCTTCTCTTTTCCAAGGGCCAAAGTGACGCTTTCTCTGTGGTGGCTACAAGGACATCTGGGTCAGAAAAATCAAAAGCATGCCTACTAGATGGGGGATACGCTTCTAGGTAACTGTGTGTGAACGAGACCTTGGGGTACTTGTGGATTGTAAGCTAAACATGAGCAGGCAGTGTGATGCAGCGGTAAAAAAGGCAAGTGCCATTTTGGGCTGTATCAACAGAGGCATCACATCAAAATCACAAGATGTCATAGTCCCATTGTATACGGCACTGGTCAGACCACACCTGGAGTACTGTGTGCAGTTCTGGAGGCCTCACTTCAAGAAGGACGTAGATAAAATTGAAAGGGTACAGAGGAGTACGACGAGGATGATCTGGGGACCAAGCCCTAGGAAGATAGGTTGAGGGACTTGGGAATGTTCAGCCTAGAGAAAAGGAGGTTGAGAGGGGACATGATAGCCCTCTTTAAGTATTTGAAAGGTTGTCACTTGGAGGAGGGCAGGATGCTGTTCCCATTGGCTGCAGAGGAAAGGACACGCAGTAATGGGTTTAAACTACAAGTACAAGGATATAGGCTAGATATCAGGAAAAAAAATTTCACAGTCAGAGTAGTTCAGCAGTGGAATAGGCTGCCTAAGGAGGTGGTGAGCTCCCCCTCACTGGCAGTCTTCAAGCAAAGGTTGGATACACACTTTTCTTGGATGCTTTAGGATGTTTTGGGCTGATCCTGCGTTGAGCAGGGGGTTGGACTAGATGGCCTGTATGGCCCTTTCCAACTCTATGATTCTATGATTTTATCATTCTACTAGTAATTAAGCCCGCTGTAGCTGCAATACAGCGGGCGCTAGCGGGGCAGCGCAGGGCCCCCGAGCAGGCAGGCCGAGGGGCAGGGAGTGACGGCGAGCCGCGCTGTGCGCAGCTCACAATGGCTGGCGTGGCGGCGTCCTGAGGCGCCAGGCCGCCGGGCAGGGAGCAACCTAAGCTCTCTTGCCGGTGGGCGGCCAATCGGAGGGCCCAATTGTCAATCTGGAGGAAGGGGCCAATCGGCACCCTTCCTCATCACGGACAGAGCCCGCCCTAACTCCTCCCCCTTAGCCCTTACCACATTATTTAGTCTGGGCGGTTTTAAGATGATTCTAATCCGCTCCAACTTTCTCTCAGAGGAACATTAAGAATTCTTTGCAGTCAGCACCTGTTAAATACAATTACTACTTTGCAGTCAGCACCTGGCTTCCTGGCGATGGGGGGATTTTCCTTTGTGGTGCCGCCCAACTACCTCGCATGTTTCTTTGAGGAGCAGGGGTCCGGAGCTCTGGGCCGCTCTCCAGGGTCATGGTGGACTCAAGTGTAGGCTGCTGCCGAGCAGTAGGGCAATCCAGACTAGAGAGTCAGAATCCTGGTCACCAGATGGGTTACTGCAAAAATTTGCATTTCAGTTGCCCTACCTGAGTGAGCAGAGGTGTGACATAACCAGTCTGGATGACTTCAGACTCATTGAGGGAGAACCATTCTTCGGGAGAAAATGGATCCTTTGGAAGGTGGACTTTGATATGTTAGACCCTACTGAGGTCCCTATCCTGCACAAGCTCCATCATAAAGTCTCTAGGAGTCTCCCAAGCTGGAAGTAGCAACCCTAAGAACATCAGAAGAGCCCTGCTGGATCAGACCAGATGTCCATCTAGTCCAGCCTCCTAAGAACATCAGAAGAGCCCTGCTGGATCAGACCAGGGGTCCATCTAGTCCAGCATCCTAAGAACATCAGAAGAGCCCTGCTGGATCAGACCAGGGGTCCATCTAGTCCAGCATCCTAAGAACACCAGAAGAGCCCTGCTGGGTCAGACCAGGGGTCCATCTAGTCCAGCAACGTAAGAACATCAGAAGAGCCCTGCTGGATCGGACTAGTGGTCCATCTAGTCTAGCATCCTGTCTCTCACAGTGGCCTCAACCAGTTTCTCTTGAGGTCCAACAACAGGGCAGAGGAGCCGAGGACTTCAAAACAACATCAGAAGAGCCCTGCTGGATCAGGCCAGGGGTCCATCTAGTCTAGTATCCTGTCTCACACAGTGTCCAACCAGTTCCTCTGGAAGGTTAACAACAAGGCATTTAAAGCAGTTTATTTCTGTGGCCATCACTGGATCCTCTGGCAGTGATTTCCACATTTTAATAACTCTCGGTGTAAAGGCATATTTCCTCATGTCTGCACCGAATCGACTGCCTATCAGCTTGGGTATTTATCTGTTGGGATTTTATTGTGTGGTTTTATTGTATGGTTTTATTCAGGGTTTTATGCTGTAACTCGCCTCGAGCCCCCGGGGAGAGGCGAGTAACAAATCTAAATAGTAATAATAGTAATAATAGTAATAATAGTAATTCTAGTCCAAGATATTGCAGTGAAAAACTGGACAGTCACTGGAAAACCCTCTGGGAGATATCCAGAAGAACAAAAGAGAAGTTAAGCAAATTATGGGTAAGCCAGCCAATATGTCGATGAGAGATTTGCATAAATGTCTGGGAAACTGCAAAGTGGGTGGTAGTGGTGGTTTATAGTAATTTAAAATTTAGGACGGAAACTACTTCTGCTGGAGGAAGTGTAGCCAGACAGGACATGGCTGCAACAAAAACGCCTGTACTGGTCACCGATTGTATTCCGGATCAAGTGTAAGGCGCTGGTTTGCCATACACTGCCCGGACCTTGTGTACCTAAGGGAGTGTCTCTCCAAATATGCCCCCAGAAGAGCCTTGTGCTCAGCCAACGTGAACAGGCTAGTGGTCCCCGGCCCCAGAGAAATTTGGCTGGCCTCGATCAGAGCCGGGTAGAATGAGTGTCCAGAAAACATCAGGCCCTTCATGGAACTCAGTGAGTTCCCCAGGATCTGTAAAGGAGTGCTCTTCTTCCAGGCCTACAGCTGATGCCAGTAAGAGATTAAATATCAGCATCTGGCTTCCTTCCTGCATCACACCCAAACCCTGTGTTCTGGCTTCTACTCCCATGGGCAGAGTTTGTAGAATTGGTTTTCATGTACTGCTGAATATACATTGTTCCTCGCCCTGGTTCCATTTCATTGGAGAGGGCAGTCTTCTCAGAGTTTTGCCAAGCTCATAGAGAAACTGACAGTGGTTGGGGCGAACCTGGGATCTTCTGGGTGCTGAGCAGGAACTCTCCCACTGAGCCACATTCCGTTCGGGAATCACTGGTGAGCCTGTTTCAACGGGAAGGAGATTCTCGCTCAGAGAATGCAAAGCCAGCAATTCCAGAACGAAAGTGAATCCCATATGTCTATAAACACATTGGAAATGGAAAGCAGCCGACTGCTCAATACAGTCCAATGTCTTTATCCAACAATGATTGGTTTCCCTTTCTCACAACCGAGGAACTGCGGAATTCCCCAGGGCAAAAGCATCAAACATAGCTCATCAAAAAAAACCTCATCAAACATGCTATACGCGCATATTATGTTTCCGTGAGTCAGTTACTTGTCTTCTTCTGTCATCCCCAGATTTAAACCACTGTGTGCCCCACACCTGAATTTATAACTGTTTCCTCTTTTTTTCACATTGATCACAGAGGAGGAGGGACAAAAGTTAATTTCAGTGGCTATTAGCCGTGGCAATTGCGTGGAACTTCCATGTTCAGAAGCACTAAGCCTCAGAATTCCAGAGCCAAGAGCCAACATCAGGGGACGGCCTTGGTCTCTATGCCCAGAGGAATTGGTTGGCCACTGCTGGACAAGATGGACCTCTGGCCTGATCCAGCAGGGCTCTTCTGATGTTTTTACAATGGTGGACTAGATGGAGCCAAGGATCTCCTAATGTTCAAATGAAGATCTTGGATGCTCTCCCCTGTTGTTGGCCCTGGACTTGCTATGCAGTGAAGTACAACATTTCAGCCCCATCAGGGACCTTTAGGAGCTTAAACAATTCAGGAGGGCCTGTAAAACACAATGGGATGCCGGCCACCCTAACTGAAATTCCATCTCTAGATAGAAAACACCTCCAAGTTCTGTTCAACCCCCATAGGTTAAATCATGAGGTTTTGATGCTAATATTAATGGCTTTTCATCTTAACTTATCCATGGTTTCCATGGTCCCTCTTAATATTTGTGAAACTGCCTTGGGGGTGGAGCGAGTCTGGGGTGTCCGAGTTGAAATAGGGCCAATCAGCAAAAGCTGGCCGCGCCCTGATTGGCCCGGGCCCTACGGCTCCCGCCCTCCGTCACTGCCTGCCAGCCCAACATCCTCGCCATCGCTCCACTGTTCCACCCGCCAGCCTACTGCCACGGACCGCAGCGCTAGCCAAGTGGCCTTCCCACCCACCGCTTTACACGCGGCTGTTCCACCGTCAAACGCCCGCTCACACCACCCCCTAAGGAGCCGGGACCCTCGCCACCTGCCAGCCCACTGCCCAGCAACAGCCCAGAGACATTTAGACAGGGGGGGGGGAGACAAAGAGCCATGCTGCCTGAGGAAGCCACATCCCCCTGCTGCCGGCCAACTTCCAAGACATGCTGCCACATTCCCCCCTCGACAGTGGGAAAGACTTTGACCACAAGCAGAGCAGGGCTGCCTCCGACAGCTGCGAGACATTGAGACTGACATTGGGGCGGCGGGGGGGGGGGGGAGAGACATGCTGCCTGGGGAAGCCATACCTGGCCCCTACTGGTCAACTTCCAAGGCATGGAGGGCAGCCAGATTGTCCCCCCTCTCGATAGGACTGCCCGCTGAGAGGTCCACGACATTCGACTTTTGGCCTGGCTGAGCTACACAGAGAGAGAAAGAGACACACACACACACAGACGACGGAAGATATTTCAACCGACGGCAGAGTGAGATGGCCTGTGGGACCCAGGAGACTTTTAAGCGATGTAGAGGGGCAGGAGACGTGGGGGGGGGAGAGGTATGCTGCCTGGGGAAGCCCCTGCTGGCCCATTTCCAAGACAGACAGCAGGGCAAAATGGGAGAGATGGGGGGGAGGAGGAGAAAGACAGAGAGCCACCTGGAGAGATTGATGGAGGGATTTTCCGGAGGGACCCCCCCACACACACCAAACTCACCCCTGTTCAGAGAACACATGCGGCCTCCTCTCCAACCCTCCCTGCCCCTACTTGAGTCACTGCTGCAGGCTTTCTTTCTCTTTCTATCCTTCTCTTCCCGTGTCCTTCTCTCCCTCCCTTTCTCTCCCTCTCTTTCTCCCCATATATTCCTCTCTCTCCTTCTGACTCCCTTTCTCCTTTTTCCCTCCCATACTTCCTTTCTTTCCATCTCTCCACTTTCCTTTCTCTCACTCTTCTTTCTCCACCTTCCTCCCATCCTAGTGCCCGCCGTATTTCAGGCTACGGCGAGCTATTAAATCCAGTTGTCAATCATTGTTTTTAAGTTTCCTGTCAACAGCCCTGAGCCATTCATTCATTCATCCATCTATCCATCCCTATAAGTCAGGGGTAGTCAAACTGCAGCCCTCCAGATGACCATGGACTACAATTCCCAGGAGCCCTTGCCAGCAAATGCTGGCAGGGGCTCCTGGGAATTGTAGTCCATGGACATCTGGAGGGCCGCAGTTTGACTCCCCCTGCTATAAGTAGACTATCCAGGATCCAGTGCAAAGTCTTTACATTATGGTCAGCAAATAAAAGGTTAATGGCTCCTTTATCTCCTGGAAGTATGAGGGGGACCCCCCCCCCCTGCAAATTCCTGGCTTTATGCAAACACTGTCCCTTGTTAGCTTGAAGGACTGTTCCAAACTCAGGTAAGGGGGGGGGAGCAGAAATCTTGTTCTAACCGTGCTGGAGGGAGGGAAGATGTCCTAAGCTTTCCAGTTATAACAGATGCAGTGTTTGGAAAGCCTGCACTGATACATGCAATTGGCAGGTTTGGGTTGGGTCATTTCTCAAAGCAAAAGGAGAGACTCTTTCCTGGCCACCCCTTTCTCTGTGGGGTTGGTATGTTCTGAGGCGATATCTGTGCGGGAAGGGAACAAGCTGCAGTTTCAGTTTTGTCCCAAGTAGGGGAGGATTGAGGGGTGGTTTGGCTGGGAAGGGTTTTAACTCGCTCTGAAATTTTTGGGTGCTCCGAGTCTACAGGAACTAATTTGTTTAGTAAAATTTAGGCCATTTTTGCAAACTTGAGCTTTTTAAAAACGACATTTAAAAAGGAACTTAAAAAAAGTTGCTGTGTTACTTTATTTTATTTGTTTGATTACTATATTTTATTTATTAGGCAATAAGTGACAATTCTCCTTGGCAATGCAGGAAATTTTGCTGAATTTTTCCTAACACAGATGAGCAAAGTCAGTTCAGTTCTCGTATTGGGTTAGGTTTGTCCGTCCAGTTTTGAACTCAAACAATAAGGGCATTTTGCTTCTGGAATTCCTGCTGGTTTCAAGGAGGAAAGGAAAAGGGGGCAGAGAGGAAAACATTACTAAAATGTAAGCATCCAGAGCTATATGGGGTGCATAGGTAGATGGACAATTATTTTAAACAGACATGAACGGAGCTCCTATGTGCAAGACGCAGGGGTAGTCAAACTGCGGCCCTCCAGATGTCCATGGACTACAATTCCCAGGAGCCCTTGCCAGCATTCGCTGGCAGGGGCTCCTGGGAATTGTAGTCCATGGACATCTGGAGGGCCGCAGTTTGACTACCCCTGTGCAAGACTATAAATTAGGTGTGAGAACCAAGAAGGGGAGTTCATAGCTTAACACAGGGTTGAGGAGCTTCTCAAAAGTTTATGCCTGACTGCTACCAAAATAAATTCTTGGATTAGTGAGGAAAGCCTAATATTTCTTTTGAGATGAGATGAGATGTTAACTGCTTTCACGTGTGAGAAAAATGCAAGAGCATTGCAGAGTTGTTACCTAGTTCCCGCTCTCACGCTTAAAAAAAACAACTTGAACTGGTAAAATTTGGCCAGCCATGTTATTTCATTTTAATTAACAACCTGTTAACACTCAGTTGGGATAATCTAAAGCAGTGTTCCCCAACCCACAGTGGGTGGGGGGAGGCGCCGGTTCTGGCTCCAGCACGCCACTGGGCACGTCTCCCACAGTGTGACACTCGCTGGGCCGGGAGCAATTGGCTGCTTTGGTGGCTGAATCACTGAAGCCTAGGGGAGAGGGAGGCCCGTGGACCGGGAGGGGGGAAGAGGGAGAGCGGTGCTTACCACTGAACCAATTCCTAACAAATTTCATTGTCCCAATCAGTCACATTTGCTGTTGTTCAACCTAACCCTGTGTAAGGAAGAGCCCCCCCCCATTGGGAGTGGGGGTAGTCCCTTGCCACACGTCCCGTATGTTTATTTGTTTATTTATTATTTCGACTTATTGCCCGTCACTCTCATAACTAGCTCATGGCCGGTTACGACAGTCCAAGTTAAGAACCCCAGTAAAACACTTCTGGACATTCATGCGATACAGAACAGACTCCTGAACATGGTGGTCAACAACCCACTAACCCCCCCAAAAAATCTAATACAGGAGTGAGAGGCGAGTGCGCAGATCACATGGCGAGTGTTTACGCTCTTGACACGAGGGGCCCATCAGATCTTCCTCGCCACGCCGCCGGCCTCAACCACAGACCTGGCGGAAGAGCTCTGTTTTGCAGGCCCTGTGGAACGCTGGCCAGGCGCCCCTTATAAAAGCCGGGGTGCCTCATGGTTTTTTGTTTGCTTCCTGTTTAGCACTTTCAGCAGTTGAGGGAGATAGGACAACCTTGCTGGCTGCTTGCCCTCTATTGTGACATTGAGTTGAGCCAGAGCTGCCTCCGGGTTTGCGACCCTATATTTCCTTGAGCACTCATTGCTAACTAGAGAAAACAAAGAAACAGCGCCATTACTCCAAGGTCTCTGGATCAGGTCCCAATTGGTTGCCACCATGTAAGGAAAGAACCTCTTGTGGCGCAGAGTGGTAAGGCAGCAGTCATGCAGTCTGAAAGTTCTGCCCATGAGGCTGGGAGTTCAATCCCAGCAGCCGGCTCAAGGTTGACTCAGCCTTCCATCCTTCCGAGGTCGGTAAAATGAGTCCCCAGCTTGCTGGGGGGTAAACGGTCATGACTGGGGAAGGCACTGGCAAACCACCCCGTATAGAGTCTGCCATGAAAACGCTGGAGGGCATCGCCCCAAGGGTCAGACATGACTCGGTGCTTGCACAGGGGATACCTTTACCTTTATGTAAGGAAGGTTTAGGGGATCCGGCCTCAAACTTCCGTGGGCTCTACTGATTGCAAAGCACCAGGAACCACACTGAGACCAGATAGCTGAAAGAAGGAAAGGATTTACTTAAAAATCAAGCCAGAGTTACATAAAATCAGAGGATCAATAGAGACATGCAGTGTGACAGGAAGCAAAGGAAGACCCTGTGTAATCCTGTCCCACCACTACAGCTGGGAGATGGGCGAGGATTACTTTAATTGTGATTTTCTAGCAGGATCCCTCCCGATGGAAATTAGGACCTGCGGGAATGAGGCTGATCCCTGAAGAGCCGTTGTCATTTTTATCCAGTGTCGAAATTTTTGAAGCGTCGAAATAAAGCAACAGAAAAGATTTGGCCCTGCCCATTTGGCCCAGCGTTGTTTTGACTTGACCCGCACAGGAAGAGACTGGCCCTTAGATGTTATCATGGATCTTTCTGGGGAAGGCTTGACACACCCTTTGAGTCAGTGTCATGTGTTGGGGAAATTAGATGCGAGCTAGCCTTTGTGTTTGTGCTGGGGACCTAGAGGTGAGCCAGCCTGTCCTTACAGCATAGAATCACAGAATCATAGACTTGGAAGGGGCCATACAGGCCATCTAGTCCAACCCCCTGCTCAACGCAGGATCAGCCCTAAGCATCCTAAAGCATGCCACACATAATTCATATGCCAGTGACTAGAGACACTGCACTGCAATAGAAATAAAGATCTGTGTATCCAGGCTTTTAATACTAAGTTTGATCCTTTGAATCAACATTGCCCAAAAGCACAGCCTTTTTAAAAGGTCTGATTCATTTTTTATCAAATTGAAATTAAATTCTTAGGATTCAGCAAGAAGTCCAAACCTGAAGGATAAAAGCACCCTTGCTTGTTGTGTACCTGCTGTGGCTATTCTCTTCTTTGATAAACAATTAAACAGCTGTTCTAAAGGTAAAGGTAAAGGTATCCCCTGTGCAAGCACCGAGTCATGTCTGACCCTTGGGGTGACGCCCTCCAGCGTTTTCATGGCAGACTCAATACGGGGTGGTTTGCCAGTGCCTTCCCCAGTCATTACCGTTTACCCCCCAGCAAGCTGGGTACTCATTTTAGCGACCTCGGAAGGATGGAAGGCTGAGTCAACCTTGAGCCGGCTGCTGGGATTGAACTCCCAGCCTCATGGGCAAAGCTTTCAGACGGCTGCCTTACCACTCTGCGCCACAAGAGGCTCATAACAGCTGTTCTACTGCCTTATTAAAAAGCTGTTTTACCATCAGTTTAGTTCCAGTCCATAGCGTCGGTGGAGTCTGATTTCGCAAAAACAGAAAAGAGTCACCTGTTTTGTTCCGTTCAGAAATCCTGCAGCTTTGGATCTTTCCAAGAATTCAAAAAGTTCAATTCAACAATTGCCCATTAACTCAGCATCCATAATTATGCCCACTAACTTGTATTCTTTTGAAATTATTCTCTCCCCTTCCGGAAATTTCTATCAATCACATCTTCAGCATCATTTTTCACAGTCAGAGTAGTTCAGCAGTGGAATAGGCTGCCTAAGGAGGTGGTGAGCTCCCCCTCACTGGCGGTCTTCAAGCAAAGGTTGGATACACACTTTTCTTGGATGCTTTAGGATGCTTTGGGCTGATCCTGCGTTGAGCAGGGGGTTGGACTAGATGGCCTATATGGCCCCTTCCAACTCTATGATTCTATGATTCTATGAATCTATCATTTCTGGATGCTGAAATGATCTGGTGATGTAACCACATTGGGTTCATATTTATACATAAATAAAATTAAATTATAAATAAATAAAATAAAGGCAGTGCGGTGGAACCAGCCCACTTCTGCCTTGCAGGCCCAGTTCTGTCCTTGCCCACACTCTATTCTGGCTGGTTGTCAACTCCAGGTGGGTGGCAAGACAAACTCTGGGTAACCGCTGCCACCACCTGGCTAAAGTACAGGGTCACAGCTGGGGGAGCCAGGACCCCTAGCTGCCCCTTCCACCCCTGAGGCCTCACCTCTGTGGTCTCCCATAGCCCCAGCTCCTGAGCACTGTGGGGGGGGGGTGAGATACTGCAAGGGTCCATCCCTCTAGGTCTTCCTTTTGCACTTCTGTTAGCATTTCCAAGGCGGGGGGGGGTACTACATGGATCAGAGAACAATGGCCCACTTCCAATTTATAAAAGATTTAAGATAAGAGGTTTAAAAAGTAAATCTTTAACACAGCACTGAGTTAAGCCAAAGAGACCCAAAGCAACTGGATGAAACACAGTCCTTCTGTCCCTCTGCTAAACATACCCTATCTGGTGTTAAGTACAGGGCAGGCACCTTAGAATCATAGAATCATAGAGTTGGAAGGGGCCATACAGGCCATCTAGTCCAACCCCCTGCTCAACGCAGGATCAGCCCTAAGCATCCTAAAGCATCCACCTTTGCTTAAAGAGGTCCCAAAATCTCTCATTGCCTTGCTCACCTGTCCAAGATGGCAGCTCACCTCTTCTCCCAAGAGGAGGCTCCTTCCCTGATGATCAGCAGGCGAAGACCCTTCCTTCCTGTGATCAGGATCAGATAGACTCTCCTGTCCCCTCCCACAGGAAGCTCTTCACCTAGGAATCCTGGGAAGAAGAAGCTCTCCCTCCCCCCTATTCCAGGTACCAGTGCAAACCCCAGTCCCTTGATGCAGGGGTAGTCAACCTGTGGTCCTCCAGATGTTAATGGACTACAATTCCCATGAGCCCCCTGCCAGCAAATGCTGGCAGGGGGCTCATGGGAATTGTAGTCCATTAACATCTGGAGGACCACAGGTTGACTACCCCTGCCTTGATGTAATCCCAGTTAGCCACTACCAAGGCCAACTTGCCGTCCCACAAGTCCATTATCAGTTTCAGAACACCTGCACCTGTGTTCTTACGTCTGAAAGGCCCCACTCTGACGTCTGCAAACCAGCTGGAGTGTTGAAGGCAGATTTCACTCTGGTCTCTTCCTCCAGTTCCAGCTGCCAGCAACCCTTGCTCTGTTCTGGGAATGGTCCATTCCATTTCTCCTGGTTTTCTTCTGAAACCCACATCCCGCTGAGGTACCACTTTTCTCTGCCCCGGACTGACCAACTTACCAGCCATTCCAGATTCTCCCCCGGGTTCAGAGAAGTGAGCAAGAACAACTCTTAAGGTTCCCTTTGGTTCCATATTCCCTTCTCCCTTTCATGTCACATCCTGCACTACTACTTCTCTGTCAAGATCAGGTTTCCACCTACCCACGCAAACATCCCTGGTCCTTTCCCCATTCCTCTCAGGAACCCCACACTGCCTCCCAGGCCTCCTGCCTTTCCTGCTTCCAGACCACTTGCTCAGAGTCTCCGAAAACCCCACTTCCTGATTCCCAGCTACTTGGTGAACCGGTTCCTAAGGTCACTTTGACCTCATGGGAGGCTGATGAGGTTGGTTACACTGTGGGTTTTGGTGATCCGGCTTTCTTCCACAAAGCTGCCCTCAGGCATGGGAGTGGTCAGACTGGTCTTTGGGGGCCAATGTCTGACCTATGGGACAAGCCCCAACATTGTGAGTCTCTCCAGGGCAAAGCAGACATCTCTTGCGCTTATCAGCATGAAGCATTTTTACCCCACCCTGAGAACACTTTTTAAACATGGCCTTCGAAGCCATTCCGGCAGATCGGGAGGTGAAAGGCAGTGCAAGATGTAAGAAGAAAACTTGGCCAAGGAGCGAACAAGAGACACATCTTATTGTTACTGGGGCAAAAACAGAAGTGGGGCCCTCCGTCCTTGGATCATGTGGGGCGTCCGGTGGGAAACCAGGTGCATGCCTTGTCCATGGAGCAGCAGCGCCCCCTAGAGGAGCTTATCCTTGAAAAGTCTTCTAGTTGGCCTGCGCCTGTGGGGCCACAGCAGAAGACGGCTAATGAACTTGGGCATCACCTTGGAAAGAACCACGGAAGACAAAGCCCTCTTCCTTGGTACGGTTTTGAGCCTAGGGGCCCTATATGGCCAGAACGTTGGAGTAAAGTGCTGGCCAATTGACCAAGCTTCCACATTATGGGCATCTCCTCAGCCCAGAAGGCAAAGTTCATGCTCGTCAATGTGCATCAATTCGGATCCTCTTTTTGAACTTGCTTTTAAAGATTGGCTTGGATGTCAGGATGAGTGACCACAAGCACGACGCAACAGTGAAGCTTCCCCAACAAAGAGTTCATGCTGACCAGGTTCAAAATTTGCCTCTTTTGAATTCTATGCCATTTGCTTGGCCCAGCGGTCAACGAAAACCCAAAGTTGAGGGATGCCTGTTTCCCCTGAGAGACCAGTGACGGAATCTCTGCTTCAGCGTTCTCTTTGGGGTTCACTATGTCCACAGCAGCAAACACTGCCTGCATGCATCTGCCCATTACAGCCGCCAGGCTCTCCCTTCCCCTCCTGGTCTTCTGCAAGACGGACTCAAACCTCCATTTCTCCTTCTCCTGTCTCCTCGGCTGCCGTGATCTCATGATGCCAAAATTCGTTGCTCTCCTCTTGCTATGCCTGGTTTAGAAGTTGCTGGGCAACATAGACGAGCAGTACCACACGCCTCTTCTGATTCACCAGTTTGGTGTAGTGGTTAGGAGTGTGGATTTCTAATTGGGCAAGCTGGGTTTGATTCTGCACTCCCTCAGCCAGCTGGGTAAACTTGGGCTAGTCACAGCACTGATGAAGCTGTTCTGACCGAACAGTAATATGAGGGCTCTGTCAGCCTCCCCACCCTCACAGGGTGTCTGTTGTGGGGAGAGGAAGGGAAGGCAACTGTAGGCCGCTTTGAGACTCCTTCGGGGAGAGAAAAGCAGCATATAAGAACCAACTCTTCTTCTTCTTCAGTAATATCAGGGCTCTCTCAGCCTCACCTCCCTCACAGGGTGTCTGTTGTGGGAAGAAGGGAAAGTTACTGTAGACTGCCTTGAGACACATGAGGTCTACTGGGTAACCTTGTGTCAACCCAGTTCTCTCAGAGCTCACCTGCCTCAGGGTGTCTGCTGTGGGGAGAGGAATGGTGCGTGATTGAAGGCTGCTTTGAGACACATGAGGCCTACTGGGTGTCCTTAGGCTATTCACAATTCTCTCTGAGCTCTTAGATCCACCTGCCTCACAGGGTGTCTGCTGAGGGGAGCAGGGAATGTTATTTTAGGCTGTCTTGGGACACATGAGGCCTACTGGCTGACCTTGGGCAGTTCCCTTAGAGTTCACCTGCCTCACAGGGAGTTTGTTGTGGGGAGAGGAAGGGTGGGTGATTGAAAGCTGCTTTGAGATACATGAGCCCTACTGGCTGACCTTGGGCCAGTTGCAGTTCTGTTGGAGCGCTCTCAACCCCACCATGTCTGTGTTGTGGGAAGATGAAGGGTAGATGACTGTCAGCCACTCTGACACTCCTGATAGTAAAAAGCAGGATGTTGTTGTTGTTGTTAGGTGCGAAGTCGTGTCCAACCCATTGCGACCCCCATGGACAATGATCCTCCAGGCCTTCCTGTCCTCTACCATTCCCCGGAGTCCATTTAAGTTTGCACCGACTGCTTCAGTGACTCCATCCAGCCACCTCATTCTCTGTCATCCCCTTCTTCGTTTGCCCTCGATCGCTCCCAGCATTAGGCTCTTCTCCAGGGAGTCTTTCCTTCTCATGAGGTGGCCAAAGTATTTGAAAAAAAGCAGGATACAAAAAAAACAACTGTTCCCTTGGGGGGGGAGGGGGGCACTCCTGCTGGGCCTGACCTACTGAATTGGGACAAATTACTCTTTGTTTATCCTCACCTTTATCATCTGAGCCTCAACGGGGATGGAAATTTTATTTGTTTCATTATGTCTGTTTATTGCTTGCCTTTCTCACCAAGACTTGACACAGGTTACAAAGTGAAGAAAGGGATGGATAAAATGTAATTTTACAGATTAAAAACTGCCACAGACCAATGGGGGGGGGAATCAAGATACTTCTTGTCAACATCTTCCCTGCTTTTCCTTCTGCCCCAAGAGCACTTTTGCACTGACCCCCCCTTTCATATTTTTTGATAGAATGTACTTCCCGAGCTCCAAAGAGGGGCCAAAATCACCTTCTGTGTACTCCCCTTTTTATTGGTAAAACAAAATTTTTTTTTTAATATGCATCCAAACAAATTTCCATCTTTAATAGAATTCCACCTGGGGAGGGGGCAGGAGGTTTTGAGAGACAGCCAAACAGGCTTGGCTGTGTGTGTGTGTTTTTTTTTTGGGGGGGGGGGAGTTGTTCTCTGCAGTGGAACAGTCTGTATCCAACGAGGGGAGTGTTGACCCTCAAAAGCTTGTACCCTTGGCCTCTAGCTTGGTTATGCTTCTGCAAAATACCTTGATGGGCTTTGGTTGCTTCCCCATCAAATAGTTGGTGTTTCTGTTTTTTTTTTGGGGGGGGGCAGATAAATCATTTGAAAATTCAAATGGAACAGCCCAAGAACCTTGCTTGGGGATGCTGTTCTAAGTCTGGACTTTGCACTTTTGACTCCCTTTCTCTCTGAGGAGCCTGTGTTCTCCCTCGCCACCTCTCTTGTTCCTCTCTTCCTAGGATTCTCTCATTTGCACTGAGCTGCTTTTCCGGCTTCTTCCCCTCCCTCTCCCTCCGGGTGGAAATCCGATGCCATTGGCCCGGGTTAGGCTGTGTCCCTCCCTCTGAGGCTGGCTGACAGTGTGTGTACGAGGCGAGGCAGGGAAGCAGCGCTGCATTTCCTAGCGTCTTCCTCCTCTGTCTCTTTCTCTCAGCCCCTGCAAATGCAATTGGGAACAAAAGCAGAGGAGGAAGAGCTCCACAATGGCGTCCTCGCAGGCTGAGCCCTTGATAAAGCGTTCGGGAGGAGTTGGTGTCAGGGCTCCAGTGGCGCAATCGGTTAGCGCGCGGTACTTATACAGCAGTACACAGCAGAGCAATGCCGAGGTTGTGAGTTCGAGCCTCACCTGGAGCACATGTCTTTTGGGACCGCTGGCTTTTGGGCTACTTCCGCGCGGATGCCAGCTGTTTGCTTGCTCTGCAGAGCGCACATCTGCAAGGAAGAATTACCCAGCTGGCACATAACACGAAGGATGCTTGGTTGTCTGTAAAAGCAGTTGATAATAGGGAGAGACACACACGGTCCTTTGAAACGTGTTCATCTGATTGGAAGCCGCTGAGGAATGTTGTGGCAGCTGCTGAAGAGATTTGCATCCTATTTCTACACCGTTTCACTCTGTCCTGTTTAAATGCTGTTAGGCTTGGTTTCAGCTCTGTTTTACGTTTTTTTTTTTCAGATTTCTGTAACCCAAATGGAAATTTGACTTGCGCTATACGATCAGCCTTAAATCTCCATGCGAAAGGTGGCTTATAAATATGGGAAATCAATCAACAATCAATTACAGGTCAGGTAAGCTTGTTAGGAATGGAAAATAAGGAAAAAATCCCTATCAACATGTAGACGTTGTAGGAAGTGAGAAATAATTTGGGATTTAAACTTCTTATGTGTGATTTTTGTGTGTGGGGGGGTGGGAAATGTATCGTCCAGTCCAATGCAGGTGATTCTCAAAACTGTTGAAATTAGGAAATTAAAGAAGTGAGCAAACTCCCATGTATATTTATATTTTTATTGGTTGGCTGCCTTCCTTTCTTGCAGGGATTCTAAGTGTCACATAGTATAAGTTAAACAATCCATATGATGTAAAGGCTAACAAAGCAAGAGAGTATCAGGAAACCCTAGAATTGTTTATGGTTTTGAATACATTAAGATTGTACGTTCTTTGTTTCACTTACACTGATCAACTGATCAAAGAAATCATTAGAGAAGATAATAGAGATTAATTTGTGCATCAGTAGCTCCATAGCGGTTGTTTGTTATGGCGCATTGAGCAGGAGTCACTGCCACATATAAATTGGTGATGTTTTAGCCAATGCTGTAGTTGCTTATGACCCTTGTTTATAACATTTTCTTTGTCCAGTCGATGTGTGGGGAGATTGTATAGGTGTTTTCAAATTAGCAATTTGGCAAAGCATGAGACCATTATAATAACCTCTCATTTTAGAAACAAAGTGTCTAGCTCTTTTCATTGTGGATATATAACGAGAAAGGTATATCTCTGCAGGAACATTGCTACAGGATTTTTAAAAATTTAACTTGGGAAGACAATTTGATAGCCCATTCAGAATGCCACAACTAGGTTGTTATCAGAAGCTAGCTGGGGTATGCAAATTTCACCCATTCTGCAGTCATTCCATTGGCTGCCCATTTATTCCTTGGCTCAATGTATGGTATTGGCTGTCTCGTACATAGTCCTCCGTGGCCTTATGCTATGTTCTTCCATGTCAGCTTCACTCATGAGCAGGACCTTATGCGGGTGCTGTCCATGATGGGTGAGATCAATGCCTGTAACAAACAATGCCTGCAAATGCTTCTATCTCTTTTTTAGAAAGTTTGTATCTGGCCATAGTGCCACATCAAATAAACTTACATACACTTGGCAGACATCAGGAAAGGTGCCAGGAGGGTAGCACATTTATCACAGATTTAGAGGTTGGCATGATAAAATCTGTTGGCCAGAAAACTCAGAGTTAAATTTTGATTCATAATTACAAAAAAAAAGGCACGCATCCAACAAACAACCTTTAACCCCTAAACCTTTGTTAGTTGAATCAACACAAGACAGATTATTGCTATTCATAATTACTTTGGTGGTCTCCATCTAGTAGGTTTCACGTGCTACATTCATGGAGGTTTATGGCAACTGTGCCTTGGTTATTTCTGCAGCTGGGCATCCGGGAAGTTCCAGATGCTACTTTTTACAGTGGAAGCTGTGGATGAGAATATGATTTCTCAGCTTAATACAGTGTTCACATTGATATGTTTTTGTGGGTCATCCATGGACATTGGTGTGATCTTACAATGTATTTTGGTGGAGGATCGTTAATGAATACAAGAATCCACGAGGATTGGCGTATTTAACACTGTGTTCTTACCAGGGCAATATTCTTTGGTGTTAGTGGCTCATCTGTAGTCTTGGTTAAGTGTGACTTCATGGTGAGTTCAAGGTGACCAAACATAAAACACCATAAGGATTCATGAAGCTGCATGCCTTGGAACTATGTTTTCAGACCGTGACACCGCAAAGGGCTCAATGTGATTTTAATGTTGAGCGCTAGGGCCTTGGACAAAAACCCTGAGGAGCCATGCTTTGAAATGCTTTTGCTCCCTGATGTTGCCATGCAGGTGTAGATTATTTTTGTGTAGGAAGCTGTAGCCATGGACATATGTAATTTGATGGCGAGTATGGGCTGACCAGATGCAAAATCCCTGAGGATCCGTAAGGATCTGGGCTTTGGAACCATGTTTTTGCTCCATGGTGAGGCTATGAAGGTGTGGGTCTGTGATTTTTGTGGTGTATGCTGTGGCTGTTGATAGAAGAGATGATCTTCAAGTGAGCTTGGGGTGACCGGGTGTGAAAGCCCTGAGGATCTGTGCTTCAGAAAAATGTTTTTGCTCCCTGGCATTGTCACGAAGGTGTGGAACCGTGATTTTGTGGTATGTGCTGTAGAAGAGGTAATCTTCTGCTGAGTTTGGGGTGACCTGGTGCAAAAACCCTGAGGATCCATGAGGACCCCTGTTTTGGAACCATGTTTTTGTTCCCTGATGTTGCCACACAGGCATGGATTCTTGATTTGTGTGTTGGAGGCTGTGGCCATGGTCAGGATATGCGATTTGATGGTATGGGTTGACCAGATACAAAACCCCTGAGGATCAACAGAGTTGCACTTACCAGTAACTGTTGTTCATTGATGTCTTGTGTGCAGACACACATTGGGACTGCGCGAACGCAGGCCAGCCACAGAAAACCTCCTATAAGGGGGCGCATGCATGTGGCTTCCCACCGAAATGCACATGTGATCAGAGGAAGAGCACCCCCCTTGCCCTCAGTTCCGAACTGCCACCAGGAGCCCAGGTGAGAACATTCTGAACCAAGACAACCCAAGACAGAAGCTCACAGCGGGGAAGGAGGGAGGGCATGTGTGTCTGCACACAAGACGTCAACGAATGGCTACAGGTAAGTGCAACCCCGCCTTGTGATGCAGCCCCACATTGAGACTTTCACGAGCTGAATGACTGAGGAGGTGGGAAGAGCCCTCAGGAGAACAAGGACAGGAGAACCGCTCTCCCAAACTCCAGAATCCTTCCTGTCTTGGAGATCGATGGCATACACTTTCATGGTCTCCTCTCTTGCCCAGCAGATGTCCTTCAGGGGAACACTTTGATGGAAAGCAGCCAACAAACTCATCGCTCTGAGAGAGTGAGCTCTGACCCCAACAGGGCAAGGGAGTTTAGCAGCTAAAATAAGCAGCCTTGATCAGACACCATCCAGCAACTGATAGTGCTGAAAGATGCCTTCTTACCCTCATTAGGGCCCTAGTAACAAATGAATAAAGATTCCATTTTCCTAAAATCTCTTGTTCTGTGTAAATAATACTAAAGGGCCCTATGAACATGGAGGAAGTGTAAGGACATCCTGGACTCAGAGGTCAGCTCAGGAAAAACGGTAACGTGATCGGTTGGGACATATGGAACCCAGACACTACTTTGGGAAGGAAGCATGGGTCGGGACGCAGAGTGACCTTCCTGGGAAAGAACTGGAAAAAGGGAGGATCAGCACTTAGAGCACCTATCTCTCCCACAAATAGGGGGAAAATAGCATTCCCTGCGAATGGAGATGAGAAACCACTACACCCATACATTTAGTAAACACCATCAGGACTATGGCCAGCTCAAACAGGAGCATGGGATCCTCGGGGAAAGCGTAAAAATCGCCTGTCCGAGGATGGATATGTGGAAATAGGCATCCTTAAGATCAAGGACTGCAAACCAATCCCCCACGGTAAGACAACTCAATAACTGTAGGCAAGGAAACCATAGGAAAATGTGAGATAATCAGGAATTTATTAAGATCTCTCAGATCCAATATTAGCCAGAAGACACCATCCCTTTTCTCCACCAAAAAGAAACGAGAATGGAATCCAAAGCTAAGAAGACCATCCAGTACCTCCTCAATTGCTTTCTTGGCCACAAGTTCCAAGGAACTGAGCGTCCAACTCTGGAAAGTCATTGACATGTGTTTCCACTACTCAAAACCTGGAGAACATATATTACTGAAGTTGGTTCTTATATGCCACTTCTCTACCAGGAGTCTCAAAGTGGCTTAGTTACCTTCCCTTCCCCCCACAACAGAAAGCCTGTGAGGGAGGTGGGGCTGAGAGAGCCCTGATATTACTGAAGAAGAGTTGGTTCTTATATGCCTCTTTTCTCTACCTGAAGGAGTCTCACAATGGCTTACAATCGCCTTCCCTTTCCTCTCCCCACAACAGACAACCCGTGAGGGAGGTGAGGCTGAGAGAGCCCTGATATTACTGTTCGGTCAGAACAGCTTCATCAGTGCTGTGACTAGCCCAAGGTCACCCAGCTGGCTGCATGTGGGGGAGTGCAGACCCAGCCCGCCCAATTAGAAGTCCACACTCCTAACCACTACACCAAACTGGTGAATCAGAAGAGGCGTGTGGTACTGCTCGTCTATGTTGCCCAGCAACTTCTAAACCAGGCAGGGAATCAAACCCAACTTGCCAGATTAGAAGTACGCACTCCTAACCACTACACCAAGCTGGCTCAGTAACACAACTTCATAATTTACTGGAATAGCGTTCAGTGGACCTTTTCAGCAGCTTGTAACCATAAAGTATCCCCCCCCCCCAAGCTGTATTACACAGTCAAGCCCACCTGGGTTCTGTCCTCAGAGGCCTGTAAAGACTGTCAGTCCCACCTACTATTCAATTAAAAAAAACAGTCCTTTGTGCCTTCACAAGTCTTGACGTTAAACTGCATACATGCTTTTCATTAACTCTTAGCCCATTTTGGAATAGTGAAACGGTTGTCAAGTTTGAGTTAAACAGGGATAATGCAAAGCCCTAGGTTTCAGGGAATGTAATTTCTCTTTGCCCTCTTGAGTGCAAGGCTTGCATTTCCCACATAGTGCTTTTGGAATACCTTACAAATGTTTTTTAGAACCAAGGATACTATAAACTGGGTTGTGTTTATTCATAAATTATTTTTTTTAAGGAGTAGTAGGTTAGATGGTTTTTTCAGCATATGTGCTTGCTCAGAAAGGAAGTCATTTCATACTGTCATCACTTTCTTCCTCCTTACTGTGAAACGGTTCTTCTTCCACAAACATACAACTCTGCACTGACTTCTGGATAGCTTGTCTGTCTGCTGCAAAAACAAACAATTGACATCAGTCCATGAAACGGCTTGCAAACCAATCTATTCCAGTGTTCAGCAGTCCTAAGGCCCATGCTTTCTGGGCAAGGGCCTTCAAGCTCACATTATGCCCTGCCCTCTTGTTTTCCTGGGAAGCTTGTCTATTATTACGGATTCATCTTGGAAATGGTCATTATTGAGGTTCAAAAGCCACTTATACTTTTATTTTTGTCCATTCAAATGAAGCCCTTGCTTTAAAACAGCTAATTAGACTAGTTATGATCATGCAGGTTACAGGAAACAGTTATGTGAAACAAGGAAAAACATGCAAAATACATTATATTTTGCATAATTCTATATTTTGCCCATTCTAGTTTTGGTCAAAGGAACTACATGACATTCCACCAGCCCTTGGCTACACAAACTGAAGCATGTCTATGAGTTCTAGACTCTTGCTTTAAAAAATTCTAAGGAAGCGGAATACGACATCCTGGGCTGTATGCCACGATTCTTCACATCTGAACTATCACACTGAGCCTTCCTGGAAGCAGATTACCTAGTAGCATTTCTCTTCCAGCCATGCTTAAGGCAGCCTTTCTAGAAGAGACTTGATAGCTAGCATGAAGACAAAGCTTTAGATAATTTTAAAGGGACAGTGAATGTGTTGGGGGGGGGGGCGCACTTGCTAACTTTTAGGGGCTAAGATCTCCATTCCCCTTAAATGTTGCACTTTGGCTGCTGTCCCAGTTAAGATAAAGAGGTCCCTTCCAGAATGCCTCATTTTAACTTGGCCTAGTTTGCACAGCTAGTTACCTTCACTGGTACAATTGCGTAACAACGCCTGTAGCTGGTTCCTGTTGTAGTGAATTAAGAATTTCTGACATGTTCTTATCGTAGCTGGAGAAGGAGAGAAAAAATGAAGTCAGTAATTCCGCAAGTGAGGGAATACCTGACATTTAAACAGTTTTCTAGTCATTAATAATTGAGCCAAAACCTTGGGGTAGAATGACAGAGGTTCATAAGACATTTCTTCACTAATGGGAAATACAGAGGATGGAGAGGACAAAATATGCTGGCCAGCTGGGGAATCACCAGTGAAATAAAAACCTCTGAGCTGTTGAACATGACTGCTTGCAATCCATTGATGGGTTCAAGAGGCAACACAAAACTACTTTTGTATCTTTATCTGCTTTCTTTGGCCAGTCACAGTTCTAGGCCTAAAGTTCTGTAATCCAGACTTACTGTTCTTCTCAGAAGGCAGACCCCATAAAGTCTCTGACAGGTCCCAGAGCTCCAGACTAGACACATTGGGATGAAATTAATTCAAAAGAAATCTAAACATCTGGAAGAAGTTCCTGACAGTTAGAGCAGTGGAACAGACTTCCTCAGGAGGTGGTGGAAATTTTTAAACAGAGGCTGACGGAGATGCTGATTCTGTGAAGGTTCAAGAGGGTGGCAGGTTACAGTGGATGAGTGATGGGGTTGTGAGTGTCCTGCATAGTGCAGGGGGTTGGACTAGATGACCCAGGAGGTTCCTTCCAATTCTATAATTCTATTCTATGATCTGCCCACATGGTCAGAGGTGTTGATCCTTTCCTCTCTGCTGTCCTGACTAAACAAGAGAATTCAGACTGCCCAGTACAGGAGGACTTCAGAGAACATTGTAGCTGTACTGTTGAAATGGAAAACACCATAAAAAGGAACTCACCTCCCACATGCAGCGTATTAAAGGAACATGGATAACGTTGGTTCCTGCTCTCCAGGTGAGTTATAAAAGGCAGCGATGACCAGAGAAGCTGATGAAAATCTTTCCGGCAGCACAAAAGAACTATCCCTGTGTAGGCATTGAGATACTTCACTGGGGAAAAGAGGCAGGAGAGAATGAGGCTCCAGAGCTTAGTTCTGGAGGTGTGTGCATGTGTCACCTAAAAGATGGGATGTGAAAAAGACCATGTCTACTGACTCAGCAAGCTGATATTCGGACAAGGACCATCAGTCTGAACAGTCCTTGACAATTTAATCAACGATGCATATGGGAGCTCAACTAGTTTTTTTTCCTGAAGAATGGCATCTAGGAATTAAGGCTGCAGAGCTTAAGCTTTTTACAAAAAA
The DNA here is from genome assembly GCF_049243985.1 of Paroedura picta. Lineage (NCBI taxonomy): Eukaryota > Metazoa > Chordata > Lepidosauria > Squamata > Gekkonidae > Paroedura > Paroedura picta. Next base: position 123,510,300 of record NC_135373.1, on the reverse strand, counting down.
GGCTGCTGGACTGCTTTCACTTGCCCATTTCCTCCAAATAAAAAAAAAAAGTGTTGCCGAAGCCTGTGGCTATTAGATCGGCACAATGCAGGATAAAGGATTCAGTCTAAGTAAGAAATAGCAGTGTACATGGCTGAAATAGTGATGAAACAAATTCCTCAGCTGCTACACACCAATTATTAGTAGACCAGTGCCAAGGCAGGCCCTTTTGAGCTTGCCAGTAATCGCCATGGAGCAGCCAGGGCTCAAGTGAGTGCAGTGTCATCTGGGCAAGTTATCGCTATCCACCAGTGTATTTGTCTTCTCATTTCACATATGGTTCGAGGGATGTTTGCCTGGCCCCAACTCAGGCCAGGGCTTTTTCAGTCCTGGCCCAGACTTGGTGGAATGAGCTAAGGGTCCTGATGGAGCTTTCGAAGCTCTGCAGGGCCTGTAAGATGGTGCTCTTCGACCAGGTCTTTGTTTGAGGCTGGGGTGGTTAAGATCTGGGCTTCCCCCCTTGAGCAAATTAGATCAGTGTGGCTCCCTTGACCCTGCCCTCATGGTGTTACCTATCTGTTGAGCTTGGGGGGTAGGGGGTGGAATTGGTTATGTTTAATGGAGGGTATTAATGTGGGGATTTACACTGTTAGCCGCCACAAGCCAGGTTCCAGGAGTGGCGGGATGCAAGTTGAATAAATAAATCTCTAAGGGAGAGGGTCAGGCACGGACCTGCAAGTAACTTAGGGTGAAAGAGAGGGCAAGGACAGATTTCCCTGAAGATTTCACCTTCAAGGCCATACGCAGTCTGGGTCCTGAGTAGCTGAGCAACTGCCTTTCCGCCTAAGCCCCACTGACATCATTACACTCCACCATCAATAAACTGGTGATCCTTGGTCTCAGGGAGGCTTGCCTTGACCAGAGCCAGGGCTTTCTCTGTCCTAGCCCCAACCTGGTGGAATGAGCTCCCAGATAACATCAGGTCCCTGCCGGACCTTAAACAATTCCGCAAGGCCTGCAAACTGGAGCTCTTTCACCAGGCTTTTAGTCCAAGTGAGTGAGCTACCAAGAACCAGGGGTTCCTCATACTACCAACTACACTCACAAGGGAAATCTGAATCAGCAGTGCAGCAAAACTGAATCCCACTGTTGACCATTAAACTGGAGTGACAAAACAAATCATTCTATATTACTGTAGTATGAAAGTTTGTGCAAGTTTCTCCTGTTAAAAAAGTGTTATGCATTTCAAACCAAGGTGTTATATTGTATTATGAAACTGTTCCAATGTAAACCACACTAAGCCACAAGGGAGGGCAGGATATATAAATGCAATAAAAATAAATAAGGCAACCAGATGTAGCTGTTGGCTGCAAAGCCTAAGCAACCAGACCTGAGAAAGCAATGGAGCAGCAAGCCAGCCCAAAGTCCCCATGAATCCTTGCAATGACATTCTTCACTGTATTGTGCACAGCCCATTCATCGATGCATTGCTGAAAGCGCAGGTCTTCAGAGATAATCTCACAGAGGAAATACCTGTAGAAGTAATGAGACAGCATCTCGTCAGACCAACAGCTAATTGAGGGAGACGGAATCCTGGCAAAAGAACCATGGGAAATTACTTCCTGCTGTAGGAAGAAACACATCTGGATCACAAACCTACATCAGCCTCAAGCTTGTTTATACAGAAATGCAATCCTTTAATCTCTGTACTGTTTTTGACTCAAACACCTTCTAATTTCTTCATATCCAGGTAAATAAACGCCTTTGATGCTTTACTATAAGTTGTTTGATGTTACAATCTGTATAATGTTCCGTGTAAGTTATAGAATGTTTCAATGTAAACTGCCCAGAGCTGCAAAGAAATTGGCAGTATAGAGATCTAAATGAATGAATAAATAAATGGATAAATAAATAAATAATGGACACTGAATTAGAACTTCACTTTAAGTTTACACATTATCAAACTAGTCCAAAAGAGCTCTGCGTTTTGGGGAGAAAGAACGAAACCATATCAACATTTGGATAAATAGGTGAGAAATGTTTGATGGTCTCATTTATAAATCATCATGTCTTCCCGTTTTAAAAAAATCTATACACATGCAGTCAGGCAACTGAAAATTAAGTTACTGTTTCCAGGCCCAACAAACTAACTAATGGAATAAGAATATAACTTTAGCTGGGTAATTTTAGTTATATAATCCTATGTGTGTCAGCTGAACACACTCTATCAAATCACAACCACAAAGTATTGATTTGAGGATATTAAAAAAACGTGGCAAACACAAAATCCCAATAATCCTTTTCATAAAATAGAGATTTGTGCCTCGCACACACAGGAGTAGCCTACCTCTAAGTAGGACATACCACTAGCAAGCCATAAGGCAGAGCATTCATGAGCTGTGAGCACACTAGGCCCCCTACCAACTTCTTTCATTTGTCCTTAAATTGATAGCCAGCTATTTTTATGTTATTAGCTAGTAGGTCAGGCCTAGAAAAATTAACTTATTGTTTTTCCATTTGGTAGAAGTACCAGCCCGGTAAGCTGGAACGGAGAGGGACGTCGGTGGCCCTGGGACTGTGGGCCAGTGGGGAGAGGGAGGACCCACCAGGTCTCTTGCTACCCCAAGCATCTCGAGCTCCGGCCTAGGTGGGGCAGCGGGCCCCAAAGGCCAGGCACCGCCCCCAGGGGGCTTCAGCCGGCCTTTGACGGCCACGGGCAGCAGGGGCTATCTCCCTGCCCCGCCAAGCGCCCGCCGAGGCCAGTCCCGGGGCGGGGTGCTATCGCCCATTATATCGTCATACACAACGGGGTTTGCAGCTAGTTTCTTTATCACGCCTTTATTTAACCAAACTTCCCTCCCCCTCAATGCACATACCTTACCTGTTCTTAAACCGCACCATCTCTAAGCGTCTAAGACCGTTTCCATGGGATTTCCGGCAGCGTGGCTCCTGTTGCTCCTGGAAGCCGGAAGTCAGGCTGCCCAATGGGAGCACGGCCTCCCTTCACCGCAGCCAATCGTGACGCACCACACGAAGGCCAGAGGAGGAGAAAAAGGCAAAGACGGACAGGACTATTTCTCTACTTCGTAGGTTCCCGCCGAGGGGCGGGCTTGCGAGTGACCCCGCCCACTCCCGTCCGGGTGGTAGCCTCTCTGCGCATGCCTGCCGGCAACGAAATTGTTCCCCCGCCCCCTTCGAAACTAGATTGGTTTTTTGACATGTCCGTCAGGGTAGCGCGCGCCCCTGGGCTCCCTCTTCTGATTTCTACCGCGGGAAAGGGGGGAGGTCGCGCCGCGCATCTCCACGATAAACGCGCTGAGGCAGAAAAAGTCCGCTCCCTCGACCGCTGCTCCTAAAAAAAAAAAAGCTTGCTAACTTAATCTCTCCTTATATTTGAACTCTTAAACTTGCGGCTCCGTATTCTGAGGAACTGGGAGCCCATCTCGAGTAATGGTTCGAATCGTGCTCTGGACTCCCAAGTTTGTTCACCTCCTTCAGAGCCACACGGCTGCCCACCTCAAATCTGGGCTTGTTCCGTCACGCCAGAGCGGTCCCAGCTGAGCTGCCGCTCCGTCACAATGACCAATCCCGTCACAGAAGAGGGCGTCCTGACTGAGGCGGGTAGGCGGCCCATTGGCTGCGCGCCTGCCACTCTGGCGGGGAGGGCGCGAACGGGGCGGGGCTTGGGCGGCCGTTGGTCGCCTGGCGGTTGAGGCAGGCTTACTGGGCGCGCGTCGGTTGGTGCCTCAGGGCTGCCGCATGGAGGAGGCCGCCGCCGGAGCGGGGCCCTTCCCGGACAGCGAGGCCGAGAGCCGGCCGGTTCCGCCGGAGGAGAGTGGCGGGAAGGCGGCGCTCGACCTGCTGGGCAGCTGCGGCGGGTGCGGGCAGCGGCTCCAGAGCCGGCGGCCGAAGCTCTTGCCGTGCCTCCACTCGCTGTGCCAGCGCTGCCTGCCCGCCCCGCGCCGCTACGTCCCGCTCGCCTCGCCCTGCGAGCCCGGTGAGTTGGCGCCGGGGAGCGCGGAGACTCTGCCGGGGCTCTGACAGGACTGCCCTGTGAGAACAGCACTATCAGGGCTGTGACTGGCCCCAAGTCGCACAGCTGGCTGCAAGTGGAAGAGCGGAGAATCAAACTCAGTTTAGAATCAGTTTAGAGTTGGAAGGGGCCATGCAGGCCATCTAGTCCAACCCCCTGCTCAACGCAGGATTAGCCCTAAGCATCCTAAAGCATCCAAGAAAAGTGTGTATCCAACCTTTGCTTGAAGACTTCCAGTGAGGGGGAGCTCACTACCTCCTTAGGCAGCCTATTCCACTGCTGAACTAGAATCACAGAATCCTAGAGTGGGAAGGCCATAAAGGCCATCTAGTCCAACCCCCTGCTCAATGCAGGATCAGCCCTAAGCATCCAAGAAAAGTGTGTATCCAACCTTTGCTTGAAGACTGCCAGTGAGTTTTGTTAGTTTGCCTGATTAGAAGCCGCTGCTGTTAGCCGTTACACCACACTGGCTCTACGAGGGAATCAATCATTGTAGGCTAGAAATCAGTAGTAATTCTGGGCTGCACCTGGAGGTTGGACTGCTAGGTCCCCCCTGGCCACCAGGGGGCGGCGGGTAGAGTTGCCAGATATACATTAGGAAACTCCTGGAGATTTAGGGATGGAATCAGTGGGGTACAATGCCATGGAGCCCACCCTCCAAAGCATCCATTTTCTCCAGGGGGCTGTTCTCTGTTGGCGGGAGATGAATTGTCATTCCAAGGGATCCTCGGGTCCCACCTGGAGATTGGCATCCCTAATTGCAGACTTCCCTGGGAAAGAGCCTCATGCCATTGGCATGAGCAAGAGAGCACAGGGATGGCTGGATGGTTAGGTATTCTGCCCAGCCTGAGCTCCGAGTAGTAGAAATGGACCAGTCTAGGGAGACACCTTTGAATGGAAAAGAGCAAGAGTCCAGCAGCACCTTAAAGGCTAAAGATTTGTGGCAGGGGAGGCGCTTTTGTTAGTCACTGCTCACTGTCACAATGTGGCTGAGACGCTCGACCGGAAGGGACCCAAGGTTTCCATAAGGTGATATGATACACAGCATTGGTGGATGCAGGGGATTCATTGACTGAGACGGGGACAGGTCACCTCTGTAGGGGGTTTTATAAGGGGGGGTAAAAGGTGCGAATAAGAGCCTCTTGTGGTGCAGAGTGGTAATGCAGCAGACATGCAGTCTGAAAGCTCTGCCCATGAGGCTGGGAGTTTAATCCCAGTAGCCAGCTCAAGGTTGACTCAGCCTTCCATCTTTCTGAGGTTGGTAAAATGAGGACCCAGCTTGCTGGGGGGTAAATGGTAATGACTGGGGAAGGCACTGGCAAACCACCCCGTATTGAGTCTGCCATGAAAACGCTAGAGGGCGACACCCCAAGGGTCAAACATGACCCGGTGCTTGCACCTTTACCTTTAAAAGGTGCGAATAGTTGGGAGACATCTGGTCTGCTCTTACAGTTGTAAATTCCCAGCATCCAAGGACCAGTGGGGTGATAAGAGAAGGTTCTCACAGCGGGGGGAGGGAGATCTTCCCTGAACCATAAAGCTTGGCCAAAAGGCCTGGGAAGGTTGAGGGGGGTGGAGCTCAGCAAGTTGCTAACTCAACTCTCCTGGCTCAAGCAGGAGGAGGATATGACACTTCTTCACAGGCAGCCAGAATGAGAATCTATCTGTCCTCATCACAAGGTTGACAGATTTCCATTGTAGACCACTAAATGTGGTACCTTCCACGGGGCCATGTTAGTCTGCCTGTTTTCCCAGTTGTGAGTGAATACCTGTTCTCAAAGAAGCACATTTGTCCTGTGAATTTCTGTTGTAGCTTTCAGTGCTCAGTTGGAAGTAGGAGTCATAGCTATTTCTCATTTGAATGAAATGTTAATACTCAGAGTTTTCTTCTATTACCATGCAGGCAGCAACTCATATGTATTGTTCACTGTTAGCCGTAAAAGCCTCTTCAGAAATATAACTTCAAAAATATTACTGGAATAACTAAGTTTGTTACAAACAAACCTGTTGTTTTTCTCCTAGCAGTTGGTGTTGTACGTTGCCCAGTTTGTGGCCAGGAGTGCACAGAAAAGCATATTATAGATAACATTTTTGTGAAGGATACTACTGAGGTTCCTGGTAGCACAGTGGAAAAGTCAAATCAGGTGAGTGTGTATGGGGTACTCACATTTTAAAAGAAATCCATATCTTGCTAAAATAATGTGGAAAGGCAATCTATAGGCATTTGACTCTCTGGATCACAATGGTTATTCTTTAGATTGCATTTTTAAAAGGCTACCCAAGTTTAAAGTTGTTTGATTTCTGTTTTGGTTTAACTGTTTCATAGTGACATGGAATTGTTATTTCACCGAGAAGTTTCAACAAAATTATACGTGGATGAAAAATCTGATGGTTAAATTGGAATGCAAGATGCTGCATCTGGTACCTTTTGCTACCTGCAGTAATGCCATTACAATACAAAGATAATTTTCCTTTAATATAAAGTTTGAGTCCAATGGCATCTTTAAGACCAACAAAAGTTTAATTCTGGATAAAGCAAATTACTAAGATTACATTTATTTATTTAAAATACCATCTCTCCAGGGAACTAGCCTGAGGCATGTTTAAAAATAAAATGATTTTTTAAAAAGGCTACCATCTACTAAAACAGACCAGTTATCAATGAAATTCCAGTTTTTAAACCCTAGCCAGAGCATAAACACATAAGCCATTGACCATCTTAAAGCAGATTCAGGCTATTTAAAAAACATTGTAAAATGGTGTTAAAAGCCTGGGGCAACAGAAACATTTGAGCCTGATGCCTGAAAGAAAGTAATGTGGGAGCCAGGCAAGCCTCAAAGGGGAGGGTATTCCATAAGTGGGTTAACACCTTTCTTCTCATATTTTGCCAGGTTTGTACAAGCTGTGAAGACAATACAGGAACCAGTGGGTTTTGTGTGGAATGTGTGGAATGGTTATGCAAGACTTGCATAAAGGCTCATCAGAGAGTGAAATTCACAAAGGGCCATACAATCAGACAAAAAGAACACATCTCTTCATCAGGTAAATATTTTCATTTACAGCTCGAATGTACTTGGATTCTTTGAGGTACTTTGGGTTCTTTGTGGGGGGTGAATAAACAAGGACAAGGGTGACCTAGTAGATGAGGATGATTGCCTAAATTTCCAGAAAACATTTGATAGTTGTCATCAAAGGTTCCTAAGTAAACTCAGCAGTTATGGAATAAGAGGGGAAGTCCTCTTGTGGATTAAAAACAGGTTAATTGACAGGAAACAGAATGTGAGTCTAAATGGGTAGTTTTTACAGTGCAGGGTAATAAGTAGTGGGGTACTACAGGACTTGGTACTAGGTCCCGACGTATAATAGCATGTTCTAGTAAGCAATGAACTAGCTAAGTTTGCAGAGGACCCTAGGTTGTTCAACATGGTGAGAACCAGGGAAGACTGAGGCACTGTAGAGCAGTGGTCCCCAACCCCTGGTCCGGGGACTGGTACCTGTCCGTAGATCAGTCGGTACTGGGCCGCGGCTCCTCCTCGTCCTCCTCCTTGGCTGCTGCCTCAGGGGCTGCCCTGCTTCTCTGCCACTGGCTCACCTTTGGTGCTCTCCAGCGGCCTCCATGGCTAGGGCTCCCCCTCGGTGTGGCACTGCGCAGCTGCTGCTGGCAGCGCCCCCCAGCAGGCAGCAGGAAGTCAGGAGCGCCAGTGGAAAAGCTAGCGGAGCAGGGGCTCAGACAGGGGTGACGTCCCTCGGCGAAAGACTATCCCCCTGGACCTCAGTAAAATTGTCAACCGGTGATAAAAAGGTTGGGAACCACTGCTCTTGAGGGATCTGTTGAGGTTTGGCAAGTAGATGTCAACATGGCAAATGCGGTTCAGTGTGGGCAAGTAATGCATACTGAAGGCAAAAATCCTAACAATAAAAAAATACTTCAATAGGGTCTGAACTAGCAGTAACTGACCACAAGTTGAATACCAGATCAGGCTTAAGGCTCTGGTAGTCACCTTCAAGGCCATATGCGGTCTGGGCCCTGAGTTCTGCTTCTCTATCGATGCCCCCAGAGAGTACTATGTTCTGCTAACACCAACGTTGGTGATCACTGACCCCAGGGAACCTCGTCTGGCCTTGGCCAGGGCTTTCTTTGTCCTGGCCCCCACTTGGTGGAATGAGATCCCAGAAAAGATCAGGGCCTTTTCAGAACTAAAACAATTGCACAGGGCCTGCAAAAAAGGGCAACTAAAATGATTAAGGGAATGGAACACCTCTATGAAGAAAGATTAAAGAGGAGAAAGATTCAGTGGAAAATTCTGATGTGGTGGTAGGCCATTGTTAGCTGGAATATTAGTACAGCAGCAGCTTCTGTGGGCATAATCTTGATTAATGACTGAGAGATCCTGAAGGGTGGTCTTGGGTGGAGGACTGGTTTTTGGTTGAGCCTGCCTTTGTTTATCTGCACTACAAAAGCATAAATACAGTATTTCTCAACTTCTACAAAAAGCCAATAAATATGTTTTTTAATATTGCTTTCCAGAGGCTGTTAACATAATTAGTCAGCGACCTGTGTTCTGCCCTTATCACAAAAAGGAGCAGCTGAAGCTCTATTGTGAGACTTGTGACAAACTGACATGTCGGGACTGCCAGTTGCTAGAACACAAAGACCACAGGTACAAAACAAACCTGCATCTATTTACACAATAAATAAATTACCCGTATTGCCCTGAATGTTCTTTATTTTTGTCAAATAGATTTCCCAAACAGAGGTAAGCCTCTACACTAGCACTGCTGAGTTTTCTGATTAAACGTGATAGAAGTAACTACAAAACATTTCTTCAGCTATAACTTGCTTTTTTTCGACTTCATGGTGTGTATTATTTTATCTTTCTGCAGGTACCAGTTTATAGAAGAAGCCTTTCAGAATCAAAAGGGGGTGATTGATAGGCTTGTTACACAACTGATGGAAAAAAGTAAATACATAGAATGTACAAGCGAGCAGATTGATAATAGGTATTTATCTTGTTTTATAGTAGTAAATAGTACCTGATGAATTATGGGCAATTGACTGGATTTAGTAAATGTACTTTCATTCTAGCCTGCCTTTCCACCCAAGTAGTACCCCCCAGGGTGGCAAACATTAAAATATGTGCAAAGAATCTGCCAGTCTGGAACTGATAATGGTTAAACCCTTAGGGAGGGGGTTGTGGCTCAGCGGTAGAATATCTGCTTGGCATGCAGAGGGCTCCAGGTGCCATCTTCAGAATCTCCAGTTGAAAGATCAGGCTGCAGGGGATGTGAACAATTTCTGCCTGAGATCCTGGAGAGCCACTGGTAGTCTAACCACTGGTTCTCAACTGCTCTGTCTCAGTCACTCCAACAGTCGAGGCAGCCATTGCCATGGCTCCTCCGCCGCAGGCCGCTGCCTCCCACCCTTTAAAAAGTGCTAATCTAGGGCAAAACCTAGAATTTCTGCATCCTAAAATAGCTTACAGCCTAAAAATAGAAGAGATTAAAGGAATGGGAAATGTAGCAAGGATGCAAAAATAATAGACTCACATTTAGAATGCTTTTTTAGAATGTCACTGGATGAGAGGGAAACAATATGATCTGGTGTGTTTTTTTCTAAAAATATAGTAAAAATATGTTTTGAAACATTTCTCATATATGAATTGTAAAGGGATCTGTGGAACAAGATTGCTTTCTGATGGCAAGGGAAATTAATTTGCTGATATTTTGCTTCTAGCTATAGGTTTTCTGTTTTATGGCTTGCATATTCAGACAGATTTTGTTTTCTAAGATTAATGCTTTTTCAAAGAGCCAGGCGATGATCAAAATGTGGCAAGCGAATTCCTCTTGAAATTGCTGGAATTTTAGTTGTTATTAAGTCTAATTCTACAGGTACCAGTACAATTCAGTTGGAACAAAAATGTTCTTGAATCATCTTCACAGTTCTAGTATTTTTCTTTTGAATGCTGTATTAATTAGTGTTTTTACTTTGTTTGCTTTTTACAGGATACTTGAAGTGAATCAGAATCAAAAGCGGGTAAAACAGGATGTTAAAGCTGCTATTTTCACATTGATGGTAGAAGTCCATAAAAAGGGGAAAGCTCTCTTGCATCAGCTAGAGGTAAATTCTTCTATATTGGGGGGCAATAATACAACCTCGCTCTGACATGTTGTAGATGAGTTTCCTAATAAACAGTGAAGAGTTCTGAAATATGCTTTCCTGCCTTGCAGTGTCTTGCTAAGGAACAACGGATGAAGCTCCTGCAGCAACAAGAAGAGGTGGCTGGGCTTTCTAGGCAGCTGGACTACGTCACAAACTTTGCAAAGCGGGCTCTTTCCAGCAGCAGCAGCACCGCTTTGCTGCACAGCAGACGGCTGGTAAAAGCAGAGCACAATTGTCCTTTTTTCCAGGCAGGCCATAGGCCTGGCAGGCTGATCACATTTTGAGTATAGAATCATGGATTCCTTAATGTGGATTCCTCAATGTGCCCCTTTATGAAATCCCCAGATTATGAGCATTTTGCCTTGATACTACAACTACTACTACTATGACAATATATTGGAAGAGCAACCACTGATGAAGATAAAACAGAAAGCGGGTCACTTAACCTAGGATCCCGTTTTGGTTGACTCTTTATGTTTGACCATTTAGACTTTATGTTATAACCTTTTCACTTATAAACATAGAGAAGACTACTGTATCATTGTGCCTCGTGATTTCCTTTTTTCTTATCACATTTTGAGACCTTAGTCAGTACCACAGAACACCAATGCAATTAGCAAGATGCAGAAAGCCAGTGCCAGGCAAAAGCCAGACTCCGAAGCTGTTGATAGTTTGACCATTAGAAGTAGATTAAAAGTTACTAAGAGTGTTGTTGAGCATTGTGAACGTGACAGTCATGTTTGAAAATGCGAGTATAAGCATGCTTGCTCCTGAGTTGAGCTGTGGTCTCTTGAAAGAGGGTGTCAGTTTGCTGCCTTATAATGTGAGGGGCGTAATCATGTCAGCACCTCATTCACAATATAACATTTGGGAGCTTTCTGTACTAGTAGGAACATATGTTACATTGGCCATTATATAGCCTGTTACAGATTATAGATGACCAAGTCCACCAGCATGCTGATTCTGGCTATGTTGAATTGCCTGATCATCCGTCAAGTGTGTCCATGCAGACACCTCCCTCCCCTGATCAGCAGTGCTGCCTTCAGAACGTTGCTGTTCATGGGTGAGGGGGGTACATTCAAATTACTAGGCAGTTGTTCAGAGGCAGGTGGTGGGGCCAACACAGTAATACCTGCTCTCCCCCCCCACACACACACAGGGGGAACACATGGGGGAGGGCTGCTGTCTGTATCAGGCTTGTGTGCGTGTGGCTAGTTTGTTTAGATACTATCTTATTGTGCCCGAATACATCTGAAAATGTAGCTGATGAGTCTGTTGCCTCTTGGCATTAAAAAAAACCTAAATATTCTGCCTATCATGGGGATTCCGGGAATAGGAAAATGATATGCTAAGAAAAGAAATTCAGTAAGAAACTAATTTTTTCACATAGTAATTTTTTAAAATTAAGATATGTGATTTTTTTTTTTTGTGAGGGGGGCGGTTTCCAACTATTTACTGGCCTGTGGAAGAGCATTGATATTTCAGCAGTAATATAGCATTCTTTGCTTTGTTCCAGATGACCTATCGATTGCAAGGCCTCCTTAGAGCAAGGTGTGCTGCCCTATCAATGCCTAACACCACCATTCAGTTTCGCTGTGATCTCAGCTTCTGGGTCCAGAGTCTTTTCAACTTGGGTATGACAAACTTCCTTTTTCCAGCTTTGTTACTGGTGAAACCACTGATGTTAACAAATGCGTCTGTCATTGAAACAGCCTGTTCTTAATTTCCTTTAAGAGTCCTGGGAATGCTTAGAAAACTCTTAATAAGCGATAGCTTCTTGCTTCTAATATCCTCCTTAGAAGAATGGTGCCTGCTTTTGGTTTTTGTGTTATGCTCCTTACCAGTAGTCCTGATCTGTCTGAAGCAGGTCCAGTGGTCAGGGCAATGTAATTTCTGTGTTGGGAATTGTGTGCTCATGGGTACACAGAATGCACACATTGCTGTATACCTGTGTGTTCCCGTTGGCTGCAGTTTCTCAGAACTTCCATATGGTTTCAGCCATACCGAGTACATGCCCCTTCCTATGCGGAAGTGGTTGCATTTTGGAAATCTGAAAGCAACTAGCTGAACAAGAGGAGGTTTTTTGGATACTGAGCAATTTTTACAAATACCTGTTGAGCCCCCAACTATTAGTGATGCTGATCTCAACAACTGTAGAGAAGCATATTTCGACAAATCCAGCTTCACGGCAACAAATAAGTTTTTAGACTTGACAATTGGTTAAGGACATGGATGCCAGTTTGTTGAAGAGCATTGCCTAATGGCAAAAAAGAGAATGGTATAAATAGTGTAAACCTTAACTTGTAAAGTAATGAGTAAAAATTATTTTTATCCAGGTTCTCTGATAATTGAAGATCATGAAACCCCACCACATGTGCCTAAAAGCCCTGTGATGGAACCACACACACAGCCACAAAGTGGCTTCAAACCTTCAAATCAGCTGTCCAAGTTCCCAACACAGATCAGTTTAGCTCAACTGAGACTTCAGCACATGCAGCAGCAGGCCCCGGCTCAGAGGCAACAGCAGGCTCAGCGGAGGTCAGGTCCTGTGGGTCTCCCAAGCCCTATAATTGTAGGGGCCATGCAACAGACTCCTCCACCAGCACCTCAGGTAAATTAGGATAAGAGCACAGAGGAGAGGGCACCTCTATTTGGTTCACAGGGAACGCTGAAGCTGGCCAAGTGGCCTGTTGAGGCATTATCTGAATGATGAGTGGTACACTTTAAGCTGAGTTGTATGGAGGCCGTATTATATAACCACCGGTGTTCAACATCCTTTTTAGAATTTGTGGGTACTGTTAAGGGTATCTTCCCTTACCACTACGTATCTTTGCCTTACTGGCTAAGCAGATTATGAGGCTATTATTGGGCTGCATTGCACCACATGGAGGGCAAATCTCACAGTTCAGTAAATCATTATACCTCATGAGGTATAATGACAAATCTTGGGAAGTATTTAACTCTTACTGATGAGATTGCTTTATCTTTCCAGCAGCCTCCTCCCGGTTTGTTGAACTTTCAGGATCACAGCCCCAAACTGAATGGTTCAGTCCCTCTTAGCCAGCCAGTGAGAATTTTGCAAAACCAGAATGTGCCACATCCAGCTGCCAGGCCCAAATCACAACAGGTGTTTTTGGCACAGCAAGGTATTAAACAGGTAAACCGTTCATATCATTTGTAGTTCTTGTACAAACTTCGACTCTTAATGATTGAAAAGAAGTTGGTGGTGGAAAGTGCTGTCACATCACAGAGACCCTGTAATGCTTTCGAGGAAGTGACATTTAGAGGTGGCTAGCCATTGGCCTGCCTCTGAAGGAGGGATTATGAGAAAGCATGATTAAATTAAGGAATACCATTTAAAACCTTTTTCAACAAAAACTCCTTTTTCCACGGTTAGTCCCATCTGTCAGTCAGTTTGAATACAAGGACATCTGTACAATCATATGCGGTGCCCTTTTTAAATGAGCTTTTTAAAATAACGCACTCTTTATGCGGCTTTAACAGCCCATAAGCCATACACCAAGAAAACAATGAAGAATTAAGAGTAACAACAAAGAAGAATTGAGCCACATCAACTGTACAGGCTTTACAAAAGCCTCTCAGAAACAGTTTTAATTTATACTTGTCAGAAGTGGCTGAGTATTTCATTAACCATTCCACAAGGAATTTATCCCTGGCTTGAAACAATAAAAGAAAACTCACAATAAACAGTAAAGCAAGAATGCCAACCAAATTCTGAAAAAATGCCCCCAAAATTCCCCTTCAACTGTGCTATAAGTAATGTATCCCACGCACAAGCTGGACACAGACCTCTAGCAAGAAAATGTTTGTACTTAACATGTTTGCTGTCTTTTTGTAGTGGCAAATCCACAGTGGACAAGTTTCCACTGCTCCCTCAAATGCCAGCAGTACTTCGTCAACTACCTCCAGTCCTGCTAGTGCTGTTGGATATGATGAAAAGTCATTTGCTTCGCCCACTACAGATCTGACTTCAGCAACAGGAGATTCCTGTATAACACCTTCTCTTCCTGATGTAAGATGGATATTTTGTCTTGTTTGAAGATGCGTTACTTTTGATGAATGCGTATTGCAGTGGTAGATTGGGAACCAGACAGCTTATCTGGTTTTTGCTTGTTTTTTTAAAGACCAGTCCAGAACATGTATCATGTTGTTGTTGTTGTTTTTGTTGATGTTGTTGTTTGATTTATTTCCCGCCACTCCCTTACAGCTGATGGCAGGCTTACAGTGTCCTAAAATCCCCATTAAAACCCCATTAAAAGACATAAAACATTACCAGCATGGCAGAAAATTAATAAAACCCGACCCCCCCCCCACACACACACACACACACTACTAGCGGGTGGAGAAGGAGGTCCCAATGATGTTCATTTTCCTGGCTTGTCTTGTATCAGTAGTTACTTCTGGGGAGGTTTAAAGGGATCGTGTTAGAATTGTGACAACCAGTTGATGGTTATTTTCTCCTTTTTGATAACACAAATTTCTTTGAGTTGTGTAGCACATTCTGACCTTAAACTTTTGTATGTTCCAGAAGAGCATTCTCTAAAGAGAGCCAGTTTGGTGTAGTGGTTACGAGTGCGGACTTCTAATCTGGCATGCCAGGTTCGATTCTGCGCTCCCCCACATGCAGCCAGCTGGGTGACCTTGGGGTTGCCACGGCACTGATAAAACTGTTCTGACTGAGCATCAGGGCTCTCTCAGTCTCACCCACCCCACAGGGTGTCTGTAGTGGGGAGAGGAATGGGAAGGCAACTATAAGCCGCTTTGAGCCTCCCTCGGGTAGGGAAAAGCGGCATATAAGAACGAACTCTTCTTCTTCTCCTTTCCTTGTCCCACAAAATTTATTCTTGCTACGTGTTATGCAAGGTTGTGTGTCTGTACAGTGAAGGAAGTAACAGTAATGATGGCATTATTTATTTACTGTATTTGCTGGCGTATAAGACTACTTTTCCCCCCTGAAAAACATGCCTCCAAGAGGGGGGGTGACCCTATACGCCAGGTGCACTTCAGTTGGGATAGACATAGCTGCCCATAGTGGCCTCCCGATGCCCGCCCACCTCATTCTACATGCCATCCAGTATCACGCGGTATCCAGCGCGGCCATGGCGGGTCATCAGTGTGGCTGCGGCGAGCATCACCAGCGAGACAAGGGTGCCAGCCTTTTCGGCGTGACCAGCCCGTTCTGCTTGCCGAGAAGCAGCGGCGCTCTGGCCCGCCCCTTGTCTACGCAGAGCTCTCACTTGTGCACTAGTGCCGGTCACAGGGAGATGCAGGGGCGGGCCATGTATATAACAAACTCTATATTTTGAGTGGAAATGTTGGGGGGTCGTCTTATACGCCCAGTCGTCTTATACGCCGGCAAATACGGTATTTATTATTACATTTCTTTACTGCCAAGATACACTCCTGCCAATAAATACAATACAAAAATCAATTATCCCAATTTAAAATAACAAGATGGCAGGCATCACAATCCCTAACTAGACCCATATTTCTCAACTTCTCAATTCCTGGAAGTGTCAGTCTGTTCTAGAGTTGGGCGATGGTAGGCCCCAGGGGATCCAGATGTCACAAGGGTGGGGGAGGACCCAATCTTATTAGTGTGGTGATCAGCCTGGTCTCAACCAAAAGCCTGGTGGCTCTGTCTTGCAGGCCCTGTGGAACCAAGAGAGCTCCGACAGGGCCCTCAGCTCTTCCGGGAGCTCATTCCACCAGGGGGGGCCAGGACTGAAACACGGCAATTGGATATGTAATTGTTTAGCTGGCACTATGCATTTTAAATACATAAGGTATGCATGACTCATGAATAAAATAGGATATATCAAGTGGCATGCTAATTAGTCAATACTGTGAAGTTACATTGCATTCAGTAGCACGCTTTTGTGGTCCTAGAGCAAATTAATGTATTAACATTCTATGTCAGATGTTAAGTGAGGGCATGAATCTGTTAACCAAATGGGGTTAGCTGCCTGTTCTACCTTAAATGCTTTCATTCTTTTTTAAAGATTGATTGTTCAGGATCTATTTCCCTGGATAGCATTGCCAGGAGAGGTGGCGTTTTGGAGCAGAGCCAATCCAAACCACCTTCGTGCAAAACCGTCCAGTCCCCAAATTCGTCATTACCATCTCCAGGCCATCCAGGTAGGGCTCCCTGTGAAGTTTCAGGGAGAGATTGCCAGGCCTAGGGCCTACAAAAAGCTGCTTCTGTGGCCAAACTGAGGGTGCAGGGGTGTAACCTTGGCAGATTGTAAGTGGGTGGACAGAAGGTGCTTGGCTCTTGTAGCCATTTCCTGCATTCTTCAGAGGGTTGGACTAGATGACCCTGGAGGCCCATCCCAACACTATGATTCTATGAATCATCTGCCCTGGATGAGTTCAGCACTTCATTAGTCTACTGGCCGTCATTGAGTGACCTGTTGTGCGCTCCTTCTTTCCCCCTGTTCTAGTGAAGACCCTTTGGAGGTTAAATCTCCAAACATGTAACAAGTGGGTGCCAGAAAACACATCGGCTGGAACAGCTGACTTAGGTGTACAGTTTTATTTCCAGTCCCCTAATTTGTGATGTGAATGTGGCCATGTAAAGGGACAGTTCTTGCCTCAATCCAGATATGCCCGTATGTCTTCTGTAGGACAGGGGGACTGGCACGCACAGAATCTGTTATTTCCTTTGTGTGGAGAGCCATCTTGGTACAGTGGTTAAGAGCAGTAGTCTCTAATCTGGAGGCAGATTTGATTCCCCATTCCTTCACATGCAACCAGCTTGGGGGACCTTGGGCTAGTCACAGCCCTGTTAGAGCTGTTCTGCTATGTTTTGGCACCCAGAAAATTGAGTTCGAGTGGGAGGTAGGGTTGATAGTTGGTGAAAAGGTTTTTGGAGCATCAGAGCAAAGAAAGTTAAATCTGCTGCTCTGTGGCGTAGTTCACCTCATGGCCATCCATACAACACCTAGGAAGGGAAAGTGAATCCTACTGTGGTCAGCTGTTTGTCTCGGATTGCATTCTCCTGGGCTACTCATATGCTTCGATTTGCCCATTTCTAAAATAATTTCCCTTTAAGAACTAAGCCAGCATTCAAAGACTTTCAGAGCCAAACCACACATTATTGGCAGGTGAGGGTCAACCTGTGGCCGCTGACACCATTTTAGAGGATTTAAGGTTTAAATGCCACAAGGCCTCTATTCAGTTTAGGCACATGGTGCAGTTGCACCATACGCTCTTATCCCCTCTTTGTGCCTTTTAAAGTGCTGAAGCAGCTCCCCATTGTGGGAACAAGATTTCCTGGTGCTGCCACACTGCTGTGCCCAACCCAGATTTGTGCCTCCTGGCAGCTATAATACAGCTAAAGGCTCCTCTAAATGGCCACAGGTCCTGTGCCTGCCTATAATATGTTCTTTGGCTCTCAGTCAAATGAAGAAATAGAAAGCCAAGCTTAGGGAGCTTAGATGTTGAGGAGCCACAGCTGTTCTGTTGGCACCAGTGGCTGCTGTACCCCTGCTTTGTCTTGTACACCTGCAGAAGGATATTGGTCTGGTGCGGCTCTTAGTGACGCCATGGCTTGCCCCTCCAGCAAGCCCTGGCTTTTACAGCAGTAACTACAAAGGGAGGGGCATAGCTTTCAGTTTAACTCTTGCCACGTGACTCCATTTCCCAGTCTGCCACTGTTAAAACGTCAAAAGCAGTTTTTAGTCGTACTTTTCTTAAAGTTAAGAAACCCTGAAACATTGTTCAGGCTTTGAGAAACCCCAGAAGTGAGGTTATCATGCAAAATATGGTTGGGAAGCAGAGCTGTGTACATGCCCACCTAGGGCCCCTCCCCCTCCCACCTTTTCCAGGCCCATCAATAGCCATATTGGGGGGGGAGGGGTCCAACATGACTATATATGGCCATATGACCCAATAAATGTTTAACGAATTCTAAAAATAGATTAAAAATTAGAAAACCCTTCTAGGATCCTCAAAAACTCCAGAAAGAAAGCCTCCTTTAGATCAAAGTCAGATGCTTTAAAACAGTGGTCCCCAACCTGCGGGCCGCGGCCCGGCGCCGGGCCGCGGCTCCCTCTCCCCGCCCCCCCCCCCCCCCCCGCAGTAAAAAACTTCCCAGGCCGCAAACTTGCGACCCGGGAAGCTACCGTGGGTGCGGCCGTGCGCGGCTCGCGGGCGCGGCCCAAAGCGTGGGCGTGGCCCACGCGGGCCCTGCGGGCGCAGCCCGATGCCCTGCCGGTCCCCAGCCTAAAAAAGGTTGGGGACCACTGCTTTAAAACATAACAGAAAGCATATGGCAAGTTTCATTTCCGATTTCTTTTTCCTTAGAGATGGCTATTTCTGCTACCCACCTTCCAGCTTGTTCGCCCAGCGCCTCCACTGTCAGAAGCCAAAGCAGGTAAGCCCACAGTGTGGGAAAGGAAGCCTCCATGTAGCATATTATGTATGTATTTATTATCCACTGAATGAGTATTCCATTGGGACTGTAGAGCTCTGACTCTGATTTTAATTGGTGGAAATACCTGTGCCTTCTGAGTATGCCGTAAAGCCATCTGCAATTAGAAGGGGGAACTCGGCACTCCTTTTGATCGTCTGACAAAATTTATTGATAGGTTTATCCTCTCCCTTTACCTGTTCTTTCCCCTTTTTCCCCACTCCAGCTCTGGCTCCTCTAGCAGACCATCAGGTGCTGATTCAACCCATAAAGTCCCAGTAGTCATGTTGGGGCCCATCAGAATAAAGCAAGAGTCCCGTATGCCAAGGGAGAGCTTTGGTTTCCCAGTTGTCATTGTGAAGCAAGACACAGATGAAGAATCTCGGAATCAAAATGTAGGAGGGTAATTTTAATTTATTGGGAAACTAGCTAAATCACTAGCATTTTGCCTCAATGCTAGAAGTCTGGCAGGAATTCTTCATATTTATTGACTTCTAAACTATCATACCTCTGTTATTTGTTAATTCAGTTTGTGCATTTAAGAGAAACAACTCTTGTTCTACACTTCAGATCCAAACGTTTGAGTTTGAAAGAGAGATTGTAAGCACTTTCTAAAGTTGTATGTCAAACCAAATAAAGAAGTTGATTCCATTGTGCATATTGTAACTCCTCTTGTGAAGAAGACGTTCTGATTTTTTTTAATGCATGTGTATAGAAAAAAGTAGTGTTTTTCTCAAACTACTCCGTTTTGTCCTCTTCCCCACAGACCAGTTGTTCTCGAAACTTGACTACCTCACTCTTGTGGAATAGCAATCGAAATCACTGTTCTGAAGAAACAGTCTTGGGAACTGTGACTCCAGACAGTACAGGCGGCCAGCCGTCCAGTGGCAGGGGAACGCGGATCAGGACCACTCACGGTGGAGTCAATAGAAAAGAAGATGACCCCAACGAGGACTGGTGTGCAGTGTGTCAGAATGGAGGAGAGCTGTTGTGTTGCGACAGATGTCCTAAAGTGTTCCACCTTTCTTGCCATATCCCTTCACTCAGGAATTTTCCAAGGTACAAAGCACATAAAACTATAGTGATGGCTCAGACGGCTCATTCTTTGGGTGTCTTCTTTTAAAACCCTTTGTAAATGAAAATATTTAGTTTAAAAGACATAAGCACCAGACAGTATAGGTGAGTGTTTCCTGTCCTGTACGTTGTCGACCCTCTGAGAGAGAGTTGCGAGCCAGCTGTTCCCGGCCCTTTCCATTGCTTTCTTTTATATCTTGGAAACCAAGATCCAATTGTAGAAAAAGCATCCTACATATTATGTCATACATAAGTTGGTGGTGTGTTTTTTTTCACTGCAAATACATATTGATTAAGTAAAATGTTTCATGATGGTCATTAGTGAGGGAATAATGGCTGTGCCTGTCACAATGCCACTTGCTTAGGGTTCATAATAGGAGCAGCTGCACCCTTTGTTAGAGGTTCGTTGGTTTCTCAAAAAGTGTCCAGTTAGCTACTGTGGAAAACGCAATGCTGAACAAGATGGGTGCCAAGGTCATAGTTTGCCTGGGGGAGGTCCAAACCCCTCGGGTCAGCCCTGGATGGGCCTCCATACCAAGTGAATTTGGACTTGTGGAGGGTGGGAACTGCTGGATATAGGTTAGGTGACCAGCTATCCCGTGGCAGGGGGGGGGACATATAGGGAGTGGGTGGGTAGAAACATAGATAGGAGCTTTCAGGATATATCATTCTTATGTCCTTTCATGCAGTGGAGAATGGATTTGCACATTCTGCCGTGATTTGTACAGCCCACAAATAGAATATGAATATGATGGCCTAAGTCTTACATCTGAAGGAAAGAGAAAACTGGATGGCAATATGGAACTGTCTCCTTCAGATCAAAGGGTGAGAACGCCATTGCTTTGTGCTCATTTGTGATTGGGGGGTGGGGGTGAAGTCAGGACCAACAACAAAAATGGGCAGTAATTGTCTCGATGCTAGGGATGGCCACGGACAGAAAAATTCCAATTCACTTTGGAGGTCGGGATGTTCCCGAACCAAACCCCCAAATCAAAGTGACCCAGAAGCCCTGTAATGGCTAAGTTCAGGCTGGTATATTTCATGTTGTTCCTCTCCCTCCCCCCTTACTTTTAGAAGTGAAACAGCACTGAGATGGCTACTTGTCTGCTGTGAGACTGAAAGGACTGGCAGCCCTTTAAATCTTGTTTTGCTTCCCTATGTTTGGAAGGAGGGAAAGTGACAGTTTAAATGGCCCCAAACCAACCAGACTAAAGGTCTGGAAAATATTTGGGGAAGGCTCCTGGGTTAAGAAGGGCATGAACTGGACAAATGTGCAACACATTTAAGGTCATGGACCAGTTAGTTCATTGTTGTGGTTTCTGTGCAGTGTCTTTGCAGGCCTGGCACGGAGAAGAGCTAGCAAGCCCATATAAGAATTAAATATTATTACTACTGGCAATTATTGAAGTTGTGACAGTCTCTAATCAGCCATTTTAACCCTTTGCTTCTCAGCTTTTGTGAAGATCTATGGGGACAATTTAGTTCCACTGCATACATTTTCTTCATAGTTTTAGGAAATGCACTCCTTTTCTGATTTAGGAAGGGGAAGCAGCACGCAATGTCAGCATTTCAGTAGGGGCAGTGCTTATCACAGAGGGTGCAAAGCAGTTTTAGCTCTTTTGATTGGTGTTTGAGTAACTGATCTCTTCTGTTATACAGAAATGTGAAAGATTGCTGCTGTACCTGTACTGCCATGAGATGAGCCTTGCTTTTCAAGAGCCTGTCCCCACTACGGTATGATTGTCACTTTATTATTTGCCATTAGACTTGTAATATCCATTGGTACCTCTCATTAGTCAAAGTAGTTTATCAGAGCCACAAATGATTCCAAGAAGCTTACGGTAAAGAGGTAAGGACTATAAACTATACCACATTACATAGTTCATACTATCTGTTGACGTAAGTAGGTTCCTACTATGTAACGTCATTTAATGTATCATCTTAATACTTATGCTTCACCATAGTTTCCGATCTCTAGTTGGTTCCAGCTTTCTCTGAGTGAACTCCTGCTGCATTTTATATCCTATCTAGTTGATTGAATTCAGTGTAATTTGCCTTGAGTCCTAGCTAGAAGGGCAGGCAAAATAAGTTCTGAATTGTGCTAGAGTATTCGTTTTCCTACAGACATGTTCTTATTAAAACTACAGCAGCAATTCAAACAATGAGTTGACAAAGAGCGTCTAGCCTTTTTTAGCTTGGACCAATAGAATTACAAAAGGCCAGGGCATCTATTCTGAAAGTGTCAACTCTTGGGTTGTTTATATCTGGAGTTACTGATGACAGTATTTTTTCTATTTTTCTTTAGGTGCCTGACTACTACAAAATAATTAAGAAGCCAATGGACTTGTCAACCATCAAGTATAGATTACAAGTTCATCACCCATTGTACAGCAAAGCAGATGATGTTGTAGCTGACATCCGACTGATCTTCCAAAACTGTGCTGAATATAATGAGGTTAGAAATTTTTCCCCATAATGTGTGCCCAACATTGTGTCAGGGATCTTGCCAAAGACTGTTGGTTAGTAGCCGGGGAATATCTCATTCTAGTAAATATCTAGAAATGCTTAAGGAAGAATAAGAGAGAATTGAATTGATAGGACTGTGAGGGAATTTAAAAAGAGGCCTTGATGGTTTCAAAACCATTTACAGTGTTTAGCCTAACAAAAGCTATGCAGAACATTTGAACTTGACCAAAATATTATGTGACCACATCATCTGAGCATGGAATTGGGGTCACTGGGGTGTGCAGGTAATAGTGGATGCCCTGCATCCTGCTGTGGGTTGGACTAGATGATCCTGGAGGTGCCTTCATGATTCTATGAAGAAACCTAAATTGACTTCCCTCCGTGGCTTCAGTCCTACCACACGGAGAGGCAAGTGCTCAGAGCCATTGAGCAAGTATAACTGCTGGGAGGTTTTCTGTTTGAACAAATTCTTTTAAGGTGTCTTAGCCAAAAACTGGCTGCCTGTACTGCTGGGAGGTTCCAAGGAGCTGGCTAAAGTAGACAGTCTTGTACGGTCAAGTAGCAGTTATAATACAAATAAATGCATACCATGATCCCCTAGTTAATAGTAATGTGGATGATATTAGTGTTGCCCTCACCCTTTATGTGTTCCAAAGTAAAATGTGTGATGTTCTGAAAGCTGGAGTAATACAGTAAAGTATACTGTTAAAATTAGCATGTTGGTCAGTTTGTCAGTGGTTTTTGACTGTTACATTGAATGATTTGTTTATAATATCCTAAAAGTGCAAATGCCAAAACCTGACACATTGGTTGTGTTGAATTTCCCCAACAGCCTGATTCAGAAGTGGCAAATGCTGGCATGAAACTGGAAGCCTACTTTGAAGAACTTCTGAAGAATATTTATCCCAGCAGAGTATTTCCCACCCAGCTCTGTTGCCATGCAAATATCAATAGTCCAGGTTTAACGGACGATTCAGATGACGACTATGAATGGCCTCGGAAAAAGCGCCACAAAGGAGAAGAGCGGCACTTTTTGAAATGAACTGTGGCTACATTTGCCGCTAAGATTTTTTTTAACTTCATATTTATCAGCCTCCATTTTTGGAGGACCCTTTTACATCTGTGGACCTTAACTGCGATCCATACTTTCCTGCTAAGTGCAGATCTACTAAAAACAGAAGCACAATGTCTATAAAAGTTGTCCTCATTGGAAGCTTGCTCTACCACCTCTCTAGAATGACTGTTATTCAAAACTTTTAAGATTTAATAAACATCGGAAACAGCATTTTCTGTTTCAAGAAAATGCGCGAACCCACCAGATACAAACATACCAAAGGTGTGTCACTGGCCATAACTTAAGTAGTCCATACCTGCGCGTAACCATTCTCCACTGGGGATGGGAAATGGGGAAGAAACTAAGATACTGTTCTAAGATGCTGATAAAGTACATTGGAATGGTAGCTGCCATAGATAATTGTACATTAAAGTGTTAAGGGGCAGAGAAAATGAATTAATGAATTAATATACTTTGAGATTTAAACAGATCTTATTGTTAATAGCTAAAAAGAAATCTTATAGCAGTGATTAGTTTCTGACTGCCCAAGGCTTTGAAACCTTATTTGAGAGTTGTAGTGTCTTCTGGTCTCCCCGTTGTGCCTGTTTGGTGCTAGAGATGGGAAAGTCTATCTCTTCTCTTGGGGTAATATCTCAGCACTCACTAGATGCAGGATTTCCCACCTTCCTCCTTTAATGTAGCAGTGTCTGAAGTTTCTTGATAGTGGATGAGTATATAATATATATACAGCACACGTAAGAAAGCTGAAGCTGAGTTTAATAATCATATACTTTACCACAATAACAGTCATCACAGGAGAGAGGCAGAGAAGAAGATGACAGTTCAGCCAGATACACGGAGGGGAGGGACTGGTTCCAGAGCAGAGATTTCAGACCCCCTCCCTCCTGGAATCTTAGAGGCTCCAATTAGGCTCCAGAGATTCCCCTAAGCTAGAAGGATGCCCTGTTATATTTCTTGAAATAGCAGGTTAAACTTTTTGTATTAAGCTGCTTTGAGATCTCTCCTTAGGAATATACTGGTTACGTTCTGCATTGCTATCCTTGGTGACGCTACAGTTTGAGCCTCAGTATGGTACAAAAAGGTGCCTGAACACAGTTGCTAGGACTTCAGTTGCTTTTCCACTCTTCTTTGTTTTGTATACGAATTGTACCACCTTTCCTGCAACCCAGAGAAATAGAGCGGAAGGCCAAAATAAGCATTCCGAGTGTTCATCTCCTCTTGAAGTCTTGTTAGGGTTGCCAGCCTCCAGGTGGGAGCTGGTGTTCTCCCAGTATTTCAACTGATCTCCAGCATTTGGAGATTAATTCCTCTGGGAAACATGGCTGCTTGCTCCAAAGAGTACAGAAAAATTAAATTTTGTAAATGAAGCAAAATAAAGATACCCCAAGCCCTAATACCTTATAAAATCTGACACTGCAAACCTAGGAAGAGGTACTCAGTCTGAGTCCACTAAAATAAATGGATTTAAACTATAATAGCTCTGCATAGGATTGCACTGTAACTACACTCTAACACACTGCATTTTGAAAGCTATTGAAAATTTAAAAACTGAAGGGTTGGGGAAATTGGCCTTGAAAGAATTGGGTTTTATACCCCACTTTTCACTACCCGAAGGAGTCTCAAAGCAGCTTACAATTGCCTTCCATTCATCTCCCTACAACAGGCACCCTGTGAGGCACCTCTTGAGAGAATTGACTGACAGCAGGCCTCGTGTTTCAAAGCAGCTTACAATTGCCTGCCTTTCCTCTCCCCACAATAGCCACCCTGTGTGGTAGGTGGGGTTGAGACCTCTGACAGGACTGATCTATGTGAGCAGCTCTAAAAGACTGTCTAGCCCAAGATCATCCAGCTGGTTGCATGTGGAGGAGTGGATAATCCAACCCTGCTCTCCAGATTAGATGCCTCCACTCTTAACTACTATACCACAACTGAGTCCACTGAGATTTTATAGAATCCTGGAGGGGGGGGGCTTTGAGTGCAACATCATTTCCCAAATGTTTATCCCCCTCACCCCCCCACACACAGTTCCTCATGATGCATTTCAAGAAGAATGGAAGAACCCATCCACAGGCATGAGGGGTTTCTACATCTTTCATGGACTTCCTAGATATGCAGATGGTGAATTTGCAAAAGGGAGAACCTGCCACCCAAACTCTGGGCAGCTCATTGTGCTTGAAAACATTTTAGCATTGTGAGGGGAGCATGAAGATAGGACATTGGAGCACAGAAGGAAATGGCTGATGCTTTGTGTCTGGCTCCTAAGACAGAAGAAAATGCTTTGGTGCTCTGGCCTGCCTGCTCCTTCCCTTCCTCTCAAGTGTTTTTTGCCACTGAGTCACAGCAGATTTCTGGTGACGACCTGGGGTTTTGAAGGCAAGACACATTCAGAGGTGGCTTGTCATTGGCTGCCTCTTCAGAATGACCCTGGGCTTCTGCGATGGCTTCCCATCCAAGTGACTAGCCCTGGTTAACTTCTGAGATATGATGAGATCTGGCTAGCCTAGGCTACCCAGGTCAGGGACTTCAACAAGTAACATTATGCAAATTAGCCAGAGATGTAAACCTGCCTCCTTTCCATAATTCATGCAAGTCTCAGAATCCAGCTTTTCCACTCCGAACGCTATTTGTAGTGCAGAATCTATCCAGTCTGCATGTACAGGAATATCAGAAGATGCTGCATGTACAGGATGCTGCATGTACAGGAATATCAGAAGATGCCCCCGAATGCCCAAGCCGCAAACCTGAGCAAGGGAATTTTGCAGGCTCTCTGGCCTCTATTCTTGCGAACACAACATTTTGTTTAATAGCAATAGGATTCAAAATTATACAGCAGGGTCATCAAGCAGGATTAAGGATTTCAGCATCCCAAAGGCCCTCTGTTCAGCCTGCCATCTTCAGAGGTTCTCGGTTGGTGCAACTGCCCTTCAGAGCTGCACGTCAAAATCATCTCATTAGAAATTGTGTAAGTTATTCATCCTCTTCCTATGCAAGTTCCCCACTGGATGGGCCCATTGCTTCATCTCACAGGGTTGGTAATACCCGTTATGGATTTTCCTACTCACAAGTCCCTCCAGGGCAGGAAACCAGAAGACACTTGACTCATAAGATGTGATCAGCTGTGCGGGTTTACAGCAGGGGCGGGGAAGGTGTAAGATGATGAAACCTGAAGGTGCCTCCCGGGTAGGAAATCCATAGACAGTTACAGCGCCGAACAAGATGTTATCTTGGCTGCAGATAAAGGCAATAAAATGATGAAAAGCCCTGACTGCAGGAAGGAGGGGAAATTTCCCTTAAATTTCAGAGTCCATTTGGGGAGAAAATAGCTTAAAATAGCTAGGGAGCTAGAGTTGTTAACTACGAACATTCTTGGACATTTTTCGGGAAAGAGTACAGTAGGGATGCCATACAATCTGCCCTCCATAGTGGCCATATTCTCTGGGAGAATCTCTGTCATCTGCAGATCAGTTGTAATTATGGGACAACTCGAGGCCCCACCTGGAGGATGGCAAGCCTACTGGGGTTGGAGGTAGGGAATATGTACAGTGGCCAAACCAATGTGCAGAAAATAAATCTGCCCTTTCTCTTCTTAGAGCTAATTCCAGCTTCATCCTGTAGCACGTTGGACTTTAGCTTCCCTGCCCCATGCACTTATCTATCAGCTGCTTATATAGCTGGCCACGCCTTTACTGTCAGCCTGCCTTTGCTGCTAACATTCTAGGTCAGAGGTCCCCAACAAGGTACCCACCACTCTTTTCCTGGTGCCTACCAAGTGCTTTTAGAAAGTGGGAGGGGCTAGGCACAAGCAAAACTTCTGAATGTCCACTGGAATATGATTGGCTGAACACATTTTTTAAAATGCTGCTTTGGCGGTAGCTGCCATCAGAGGATCTGCAGCCATTATGTGGTTGATCCGTCTTCTAAGGCAGCCATTTTGTGACTGTGCCTGCCACACTGCATCAGAATTCCAAAGGTTCACAGGTAGAGCAGAGTTTGGGGCCTATATCTTAGTTTAGGGTCATAGAGCCCGCTTTCCAAAGCAACCATATTCACCCGGGGAATTGTTCTCTGTCTACTGGAGATCAGGCCTCACCTGGAGGTTGGCAACTAGGGATGCATGCGGTACAGCCAGATCGGTGATCAGCGAAGACTGAGGCAGCCATGCCACAGAGGGGAGGGGTAGTGGCAGCAGAACGCCAGGCGGCGCCACCCCTCCTCTCTGCACCACAGTGCTGGCTGCCTCAGGCTCCAGTGATCGCCGAAGCGGCTGAATCACGCCGGGTGCGTAACCCTATTGGCAACCTTTTGGGGCTAGGTGGGTTTTCTAATTGACCATTGCAGATTTGATTGGCTGTACAGACCTTGAAAACCATTACTTTGGCCTCATCTGCCACCACCACACCAGGATCTTCACTGTCTGGCCAAAGGTGAGCTGTGGCAGCCATTTTGTGGTATGTCCCACCATGTTCTATCAGAATTCCAAAGACGACTGTAGGGTTGTCAGGGTCCTCATGGCCACCGTTGGGGGATGGAGGAGGTAAAGTAGCCAGATGCAAGCTGGGCAAGTCCTGGAGATTTGGGGATGGGTCTTGGGAGAACAGGGACCTCAATGGGGTACAAACCCATAGAATCCCCCCTCCTAAGCACCCCTTTTCTCTAGGGGAACTTATCTCTCTGGAAGGGAGGGCACCAAGGAAGCCTCTGGAGAGGAATGCAGTGGCCAACCACCTCTGCTTCTCAACAGCTTTGAAAGCCATAAATTGTGACTTCACAGTACTGTGTTATTTATAAACACAAATTGCTTCAGCGAGGTATAACTCCCCCCAAAGCAATTGTTTCATCCATAGAAACTGATCTCTGTAGTCCAGCTGCTACAGACCCAGGAGTCCTGTCAAATATTTTAGGCTGAGAGGATGGGTCTGGCTCAGAGTTTCCTGGCTGTGCCGGAATTCTTACCTGATCCTTTCCAATCCTATTCTGACGTTCAATCTAACTATTTCTCCTTTTAGGATATGTCTGTAGCGGCCTTTTTGTACATGAAAAGCAGGATAATATTCATTTTTCCTGTTCAGGTGCATTCAGAGGGCAGGCAGAGCAGAGAAGCTCAGAATGATGAATCAGGAAGCCTTTGTTTCAAATGTGCTAGCGGGTCACAATCGGATTGTGAATGCTGTTTTCTACTGCTGACGGGAGAGAACACCTGGCAACAGAAGTCTCTGGACTGGGCTGTTTGTCTGGTGACTGTCCTTAGTAAAAAAAAAAAAAATTTTTTTTTAATTTTTATGTTTGTCCTTTGGAACTGGATCAGTTGAGGCCGAAACAACATCTCGAAATCCTATCCTGGCTTCCCTGCTAGAAACCTACCAAGTTAGACCTCAATGAAGGCCCTTGTGACCTTCACTCTCTCATAGAACCGAGAAGACCAGGCAATCATATTGATTCTGGTTTGAATGTTTTTAAATGTATTGATTTATTTACATTCCTAAATTACATATCATTTTTATGTATTTACATTGTTGTGAGCTGCTCCCATTCTCTGGAGAGAGGGCAGCAAATAACTGGCAATTAATAAAATAAAATGAAATAAATAACTTGAAAAATGACTATAGTTTATGACCATTATCTTTCCTATTTACCAGCATTCCACAAAGGATTTGGAAAAGCATTATTCAGCGGACTGCTGTCTACCGTTTGAACTTGCCCAGTTATTGTGGATCATCCATGCTCTTAATGTTGCTGTTTTTTCCCCTTTTTGTCCTGCTCCTGATCTCTAGTTTTCTGTGGCTTTGGAACTCAATGAGCCTTTTTCAATAGAAAAAAAGCAAGGATGTTACAGCATAGTGTAATTTATTCAAGCTGGTAGCCGTGTTGGTCTGAAGTAGCACAACAAAAATAGAGTCCAATAGCACCTTTAAGTCCAACATTTATTCCAGGCGTGAGCTTTTGAATGCAGGCACTCCTCCTCAGACAAAGTGGAACAAGGATCATAACTGTAGAGGGGTAAGGCAAAGCAAATTGTGGCAAATTAGTAAACTGTGTCATAACAGCCAAATTCAGCCATGTGATAATCTTGCGCTGAGACCAGAGAGTTAAATTCAAACTTGCATTCCATAGTACTAACATGTAATGTCATGTTGAATTTAACTCTCTGGTCTCAGGACAGGATAACTGGCCAGCACAGCTTGTCACATTGTCCCAAATAAAATCAATTAAAAAGAAGAGGGGATTGTAAGGAATGCGGATATGAGAATGGAAAGAGGCTCGCATGCTTATACGTTATATCAGGGGTAGTCAAACTGCGGTCCTCAGAAGTCCATGGACTACAATTCCCATGAGCCCCTGCCAGCAAACGCTGGCAGGGGCTCCTGGGAATTGTAGTCCATGGTCATCTAGACTCTAGAACAGGGGTAGTCAAACTGCGGCCCTCCAGATGTCCATGGACTACAATTCCCAGAAGCCCCTGCCAGCGAATGCTGGCAGGGGCTTCTGGGAATTGTAGTCCATGGACATCTGGAGGGCCACAGTTTGACTACCCCTGTTCTAGATTCTAGAGGGCCGCAGTTTGACTACCCCTGCGTTATACATCTTCAGTTATGACGGTGGTTCATTTTGCCTGAGGAGGCGAGCCTGCACTCGGAAGCTCTCGCCTCCTATAAAGCTTTGTCGGTCTTAAAGGGGCCATTGGGCTCGATAGACAAACTACCCTCTCGTTGCTAGGGCGACGAGACGCTAACACGCGCATGCGCACAGACAAACTACCTACTGAGAGAGAGTGTGTGTTTGTGTGTGAGAGAGAGAGAAGCGAGGCGTAGAGCGAGCAGCGGCGCAGGCGCGCGCGTGCCGGCTCGCCTCAGAAAAGGCGAAATTGTGGCAACAGCACGACTCTCAAAACGATAAAGCGCGCTCCTTCTCCTCACGGCTTTGTTTTTGTTTTTTTTTCCCTGAGGGGGGGGGGGTCTGCGCGCGCGCCCCCTCTGGCGGCCGTTGGGCGACGGTTGCTGCGTCGGTTGGAGGCGGCCCTTCCGGCGCGGCCCCGCCCCTTCCGCCCGAGCGCCGCCGGCCCCGTTCCGCGGCTGTCAGGCAGGCAGGGACGGAGAGAGGCAGGCAGGGACGGAGGGCGGCGGCCGCCGGGATGTCGGACAAGGAGTTCATGTGGGCCCTCAAGAACGGCGACCTGGACGAGGTGAAGGACTACGTCGCCAAGGTGAGCCGCCGAAGGGAAGGAGGGAGGGGTCGCCGCAGCAGACCCAGGCCCCTCAGGTCCTCAAGCCTCAGGTCGAGCCTGCCCCCGCCACGCCGCCGCCAGTGGGGAGAGGAGGCGGAGAGGCCCCGGGGACGAAGGCTCGGGAGGCGCGTGGGAGAATGAGGGGTTGCCAACCAGCCGGGAGGGAAAGGGCCTGCCCCCTTCCTGGCGGGAGCACGGAGGGTTACAAAGGGCGGGATTGGGGCGTCGCTCAGCCTTGCCCAGCCGCGCCCCCCCCCCCCGAGGAGCATCCTTTTGCGACGATGGCATCGAGTCCACCGGCAAGGTTGCCCTCGGAGGCGGTCTCCGAGGGGCTGCTGGCATCGCCTTGTTCTGCTGCAGGCCCACAGCGCTGCCCTCTGAAGCATGGCTGTCAGTTTCCCTAAGGGAAAACCATCAAGCCCCCCCCCCCCCGAAAAAAGGCCCTAGCCGTTCAACTTCTGCATGGACATTTTCCCCTTCACATGAACCACTCCCCCCCCCCCTTGGCGTTATTGTCTGAAACTATGTCTGTCATTACCGGTTTAAGCCTGAGCCCCTGGTACTAAATAGGAATTTACTTCTGAGTAATTGCGCTCAACAATGGGCTCAGGGAGGCAGACATTCCCAGGTGGTAGCTGTGTCCCATTGCAGTTCTCTATAGGTTTACTCAGAAACAAGTGTGAGTTGTGCTTACTTCCAAGTAAGTCGTTAGGCATGCACTGCTAGCCTGTTCTAGTCAAGCCTGTATGGGGCCTCATGGCTCCTTAAAAAGCTGAAAGATTTATTGAGATCCAATTTCTCCCCCAGCTTGCTTTGTTAAATGCAAGAAGCATATCTTAAATTTGCAAACATATATGAGCGAGTGAGTGTGGAGCGGGGGGGGGGGGGGAGATTTTGGTGGGGGCAGCTTGGCTTGGGAAGCATGCAGGAAACTTCTCTGGTCTCTCTGACACAATTATATATAGTGGTTTATACACTAATGCATGCTGTGTAGAGGTAATGAAGAGAGAGAATTGTTTTCCGCCTGAGTGCTATAAATGTAGGTCACCCATAATGAACTCAATTAGCAACAGGTTCAGGACAGCCAGAAGGAAGTTCTCAGTCATGTGTTGCTGCCAGTAAGCTGTGACAGCTTCTTGTTAGAAGATTTTTAAAGGGAGTGAGATACATAGAAGTGGAGAGTGTTATGTTGACTAAATAAATAGAATATTCATGTTTATAGTTGTTATACGACTGGCTGCCAGGTTCCCTGAGGAAAGAAATGCCCTGTCCCTTCAATGGGGTCGTTATTTACCAGGTGCTTTTATTTACAGTGTGGTTCTCCAGAGGTCCATGGACTACATCTCCCATGAGCATCTGCTGAATGATAGGGTTGTGAGTGTCCTGCATAGTCCAGGGGGTTGGACTAGATGACCCATGAGGTCCCTTCCAACCCTGTTATTCTATGATTCTATTAATTGTAGTCCATGGACATCTGGAGAGCCAGTTTGGCCACCCTTGTTCTATGTCATGAAATGATTCCACACATTAAGCCCGGAGAAAAATGCCCTGTCCTATGTCCCGTTTGCAACTCCTCACCTGGTCTTTATTTTTACCAAGGGTTTTAAAAGAGAGCTCAGTGATTCCACTGCCTTCTCTGAATCTTTGAAGTATGCACCTGAGTTTATTAACAAGTCTGATTTGAGAAAATAATGCAGTTAGGTATAGTTATGGAAAAGGGATTATGCATATGCTCAGGGTTGTTTCTTTCAGGACTCGACTCTAGTGCTGAAAAACAAACTTCTGAGCTAAGCCCTGATGAAGTCTTGGCACAAATGGAGCAGTTAATTACAGAGACAAACTCTAAAGGGGTAACCATGTCACTCTGTAATGACAATGCTGAAAAAGATACTTTGTGCCCCCTTAAAGTTTAACAGACCTATCCTAAGGCAGTCTACCCAATATCTTGCTCAGGACCATTAAATGGGGCTATGTTCAGCAAAGCATTCTTAGGATTGCACTGCTCTGGCTTTAAGAATGTATGGTTAAAACCTGTTCTCCCAGGTGGGTCAGCTGAATCCTCAGCAAGCAGCTACACCTGTGCACCTGAAGCACAATTATGACCATTGGTGGTCAAGCTAGTTCGTGGCATGTAAAAGATATATTTTGGACAACTTTGTGTTGAACTCAAGAACACAAGCACAGATTTATATATTATTTATTTGGATTTTTATACCACCTTTCCATATGGCTCTGGGCAGTTTACATAGAACGTCATAGGTTGATATTATGGAACATCATAACAGTATAATGAATATAACAATATAACAATCATAACATATCAACTAGAACAATATTTTAACAGAAACAGTAACTTTGAGATCCTTAGGTGGGTTGGTATATTCAGTCATGGAAGAGGGGGTCTGAGGAGGGACCAGCAGTTGCTGTTGGCTCAGTCGGCCTCAAGCAAATGCCATTCACAGCAATAATAATTGTGGTTGTGTAAGTCTGCGTTGAATAAAATTACATATATTGTTGAGCTCTTACTCGGCAGTTCAGTTGCTTTAAATCTGTTGAATGCGAGCTTTTAAAAATGTTTTTACAGTCTGCTTTTCTGACAGGGACTGAAGGCAGATTACACATAGTGAGTCAGTACAACTGACAAAATGGGACATTCAGTAACCAATGCATTAGGATGTTAAAAGTCTGAGACCACCAGAAAGAACTGAGGCAGTACAGAAGTATTCACATAACACATTCGGTGCTACAGAAATAGCCAATGCATTCCACTGAGCTCGGCAACTATTTGCGATACTATAACATTCTCATTTGATGATGAAGAAGAGTTGGTTTTTATACCCTCCTTTTCATTACCAGAAAGAGTCTTAAAGCAGCTTACAATCACCTTCCCTTCCTCTGCCGACAACAGACACCATGTGAAGTAGGTGGGGCTGGGAAAGCTCGGACAGGACTGCTTTCTGAAAACAGCATTATCATGACTGTGACTGGCCTGAGATCACCCAGCTGGCTGCATATGGAGGAGGAGTGGGGAATCAAACCCAGCTCACCAGATTAGAAGCTGCTGCTCTTAACCACTACACCAAGCCTGTTCCACCCATTCAAATGACCCATTATGTTTTTCAAAACCGCAACATCTGCGTGTGGTGGAGGAGAACTGACTTCTCCCTGCCCTGGCTGCTTGTCTCCTTTTAGCTTCTCTCCCCAAATCCTTTTTGCCAGAAGGTAATTTCCAGTATCTCCGCTCAGATGAAGAGTGGTTTGTGAAAAGCAGCTGCGGGAAGGCAAGCGACCAGTGGCAGAATTCTGTGCTAATTGCACTAGTGCTCCTTTCTGTGGTTCGGAATCGGATTCTCACTTCTCTCTCTTCCTCCGTAGTTGGAGGAGTTGTGTGCTGACCATCTGTTGTAACAAATTCGCGAAGATGCTGACACTGTCAAAGCAGGTGGCTGAGTCAGGTGGATTCTAAGTCTAACTGCACTGTATAGAAAACAGCGCTCCACTAGCTGGATTTTTGAAAAAAGAATCACCCCCTTAGTCGTGCTGTTCATGCATTCCCATTGTTCTTGCGTATCATGTCTGCTGTTCTTTGTGACCTGTGCGCTCTGGCGCTAGAGCTACATCACAACAGGCCTGATCAATTTCCAGGTCTCAGTAAGGTTTCATAAGATCTGTGCCTGCTGATCAGCTTTCCGCACTCTTCGTAATCCTTTTCTCCCCGGGTAGTTTTCCAGGCCCAGCCCTTCTCCCCCCCCCCCACCCCTCTGTCTCCCCAGGACCATTGTTTACGGGCTTTGTGCTTGCTGGCACATCCAACAGCTACTTTTCTGGCATCTGCGACTGTGTTGGGTGGGAGTGCAGAGACTCAGAGAACTGAGGTGCCCTTTCTGAAGGCCAAATTCCAGTTCAGAGGACATGACCATTGGCCTGCCTCCATGCTGTGTAACTTGAGAGTGCCTCTGTTGGTGTTGAGTCAAGGGGGGGGGATTGGTCTGATATACTGTGTTTGCTTCAACACTGAGGTTCCTGCATGGTGTCTGTGTGAATGGACGCCCTGGCTAGTGGAATACAAAGGGGGTAGCCCATTCTTTAAAAGCCTACATCACGCAGCATGTGCTGCTTCAGTCATGATGCCTTTCATATTCTTTCCCTTAGGAAAGTGACCCCTTGGCTTCTGCCCTACCTAATTTCATGTGACAGAAATGTGTTCATAAGTCTGCTTGTCAGGCACCAAGATAGTCAGAAGAAGCATTTTGAGGGATCATCTTTTTATTTTCTTCCTTTCCGTTGAGCTTTCAGCATCATAACTCCCTCAGTTCTCAAGTCTTTAAGAGTCCTTGTCCCCCAAATGTTTATGCTTTTCTCTGGGGGGAAAAAGTTGCACTTCCTGTTCTCATGGAAAATTTTCTGGTTTTGCAACAAGACTTTAAAATGCAGCAGACCATATATTTGCAGTGATGTGTGGTTCTTGAGTGCCACAGTATTCTGAGTTTCTGACTTCAGGGAGTTTGTTGCTTTGACCTACCCTCCCCCCCCCCCAGTAAATCCAGCCATCTCAGAACCTTTGTCTCTTCTGAGAACCAGTGGTTGGACCTGCTGTGAAGGTTCCTTCACCTTGAGAGTGAGAAGGACATTCTAAAATATTTGGATACCCCCCCCCCCAGGAATCTGGTTGATCTTTCTGTCTCCCAAGATCAGAGGGAGTGCTCCATTTCCTAAATTTGATGCATACTATTATAAATTAGCCAATAGTGATCCTGACAATAAGAAACGGGTGGGTCCAGGATGTCCTCCTTGCCCTCATGCAGAAGTCCTACTTTATGGTAAGGCCGAAGTTCCACTCCTGTGCAAGGGGTGGAAGATATTCTGACACATTTCAGATGTTACCAAGTCACATTCTCAGTGGTGAGAGGACAAGAGAGAACCTGTAGGACTGGCATGCAGGCACCAAGATAGAAGATGGTGGACAGTCGGAGGGTGCTTGAATACAAACTGAATACGAACAGGTTTTGGCAGTTGTTTAAATGGGGCAAAATGGGGCTGTGGTGCACCTTGCTAAACTATTTTCCATCTGCCACAGGAATGCAAAATTCATGCTTTACAGCATCAAGAAAACCAGATGCTGGCAGGAGAAGCGGTACTGTGAATGAGTGAATGAATGAATGAATGAGAGCATCTTGTCTTTGGAGATGTGAGGGAGCAATGTGGCTCAACATAGTAAACCAGTAGGTTGGAGTGGGTTTAATACATCCACTGACATCAAGATTGAAGCATCACATTCCACAGTAACAATACACCAACCCCAAAGCTGAGCTTCTAAGTGTTGTAGCAGACACATCCAAAGTTGTTCCACATAATTTTTGGAGAGTGTTGTTTCACAAGTGTATTTTCACTTCCATATTGGTAATATGGTGTTTATAGCTCAAGGCCCTGATTGTTTCCATCTCAATAACGATCTTGCCAACCGTGAACTGAAGGTGTTGTCTTAATGGCACCGACTTATACAACCATACACCTAAGTACCTTGGAAGTGCCTTGGGAAATGCCTGATTTACATATAAGCCTCTGCCAAGTTGATGGATATCATGCAGCTTCCTAGCTTAAGGGCATCATCCACAATCATTTTCATAGTTTCTGTTTTGAACCTCCTGCTCCTCACAATTCTGTGGAAGAAATTGAGATCCAGGATAGCTTACCAGCTGCCATTTCTCTTGGAAGCTGGAGAACAAAAATGAATAGACACAGCAGAATTGCTGATTCTGTGACACTACTTCTTTCACATTGTTTTCCAGATGTTAGATCCCTTGTAATGTCCACCTCTTGGTAGGACTCTTGAACATGACTCTTGAACGGGGAGGGCATAAACCTGTTGGGACTAATTGTATTGTATACCCACATGCCTATAAAGGATATAAAGTAGTTACTTGTAGGGGTGCAGAAGTGTCCAGCAGGCAGCCTTGGTGAACCAGGAAGGAGGGTGACTAGATGAAGCCCTATTGTCTTTAGGAGAACTCGGTACTGTCCTGCTGTGTAAAAGGGTCAGGAGGGTCTGGGAGCCTGATTATTTTCCCTAGCAGGTTACTGATTGCCTTGTTCTTTGTTTCATTCTTTCATTCAATATACTGCCCCTCACTGTGACATCTCTTCTTAAAAGTCATATTGTTACACAGTGATCTAGCTAGTTTTGCGAGCCAGGTGGAAAAGGATAAGACCCTTTTCTCCAGCAAATAATGGGAGCCACTGGATCTCGGAAACTCACTGTGCTGTAACCGTATTACAGTTATTTAGATCTTACTTAAACAAATATGCATATGAAGGTATTTTAGTTACACCCTTCCCTCCTCTTGGCTGTAGTGCTGAACATCAGGTTAAGGACACTGTAGAATACTGTCTTTCATTAATTTCTTTCTCCGATATGTTCTCTTGTCAGTCGTGGGTGTTTGTGTACTCTTGAGTGTTGGTGCTAGAAGCCATTCTGCATTCTTCTCTATTGACTTGTGTTTCCCCCACCCCAAGTTTCTAGGTTCTTTGAGACATGACTTTGTTGGACCATCAGCATGTTGCTAACAGATGACATTTTGCTTAGGTGCACATGCTTCTTTCATTTTGGCTCTTGGACTTGAGGTCTTTGCAGAGATTGCTGCTCTGTCCTCAGAAAGGAATTAATATACCATGTTATTCTGCTGGGTCCTTAATGTAAAGCTGAGCACCTTGACTTGGAGGTGGGAAGGGTAGAACTAAAAAATCTTCATGCAATTTTGCATTTCAGTAAACTATTGAAAGAGCCTTTCTGGAATGTTTAGTTCATAAATAACTCTTCTGTTGGGAAGAGGGAATGTTCTTTGCTTGGCTGGTAGCCATGTTGAATGTATTCAGTGGACCTAGTACTGTAAAAAAGAATTAGGTGATATGATCTAAAGATTAGCCAGGGAAGACGGGAATGGTTGAAAGGGAGGAAAGGAATAGTACATATACTGCGACTGAAGACTGTTCCCTGGTTAGATAACTTCCTGATTCTTGAACTGAGATACAGTTTTGCCACCCTGCCTCTGTTGCTGTAAAATCACTGAAACAAACACAGGAGGCAAAAATTGGGACTGCTGATACCTGGCTTGAATAATGACTTGCCTGTATGATGCTCATTTTCAAACATAGCTCTGAGTTCTCACTGCCGTTTCTTCCTGC
Source organism: Paroedura picta (assembly GCF_049243985.1). Lineage (NCBI taxonomy): Eukaryota > Metazoa > Chordata > Lepidosauria > Squamata > Gekkonidae > Paroedura > Paroedura picta. The sequence continues at coordinate 123,472,675 of NC_135373.1, read as the reverse complement.
TAAAGGGTGAAGATGTGAATCGGACTCTGGAAGGTGGGAGAAAACCTCTTCACTATGCGGCGGATTGCGGGCAGCTTGAGATCCTGGAGTTCCTTCTACTGAAAGGCGCTGATGTTAATGTATGTTGACTACAATCCGTGGGACCTGGAGAGACTCTGTGTGGATGGCTAACGGGGGCAGGGCATCTGAGAGATGGGTCTTGCATGGGAGAGGCTTCCGTTTTGTCCCGTGTTTTGCAGGCGTTTGTGTTGTTTCAAAACCTGGTGTATTCAAGGAGAAGATGGAATGAGTAGATATGCAATGAGCAACAATGGTCTTTTAAGCCCCTTGATGCTTTTATGGGCTACTCAGTCCTCCAGCCTTTAGTAACTGGCCAGTCCTCTGGGTGATTGAAAACCGCTGATTGGGTTAATCTGGGTGACTCCAATGAGTTTGCTTCAACAAGCTGTGTGAAAGCCTGTCCCCCCTCTCCTTCTGGGGTGTTACAGAACAGATGCATTGGCTCAGACCAAGCAGAGAGTAAGTGATCTGCTTCATCATTAGACTGTCAGTGTACAAATAAATGGGTCCCATCTCCTGGGGATACTGTTTGTAGGATATCAGCGGCCTGTGTGCAAACACTCCTGTTAAGCCTTAAGGCAGTTTCTGTTTTCAGTGTGTGTGTGGGGGGGGGTGGGGGGGTGGAGCTGATTTCCACAAGTTCCCCTTCCACTGCAAACCCTCAATTTGTTCCCATCGTTTTTGAAGGTGGCTTCTGTGACACACACACACAGACACATACAGAGTCTCGGGAAGTTCAAAGACCTATAGCAACCAGAGGGAAGAATTGGGGTAGATTTCTGTCCCCCTCCCCCAAACCGCTTAAAAACTCCAGAATGCATGCTCAGATACTATATGTGTGCATAGATGCAGGCCTGTGTTTTATTCGGATTCAGTTCTTCCGTGCCGATTCTTAATAACCACCATGACCTCATTAGTGTATTATTAGAACAGTCTGCTACTCTCGAGTGAAGTCCAAACAGTTCTCATCAAGCGGGGCCCTTCTTTTCTACAGGCTCCAGACAAACACAGTATCACTCCACTCCTTTCAGCAGTCTACGAAGGCCACATGACTTGCGTGAAGCTGCTCCTGTCCAAGGTGAGTGATGGTAGACATGGGACAACATGATGAATGAGCATGCCAGTTTCAGTGACCACCTCCATTTGAGGGACGCCAGAAAGAATTACTTTATAAAAACAGAAGAAGAGCATACTATTCTCAGTGTTGAGTGTCTTCATCTAAATCACATTAAATAATGGGCAGTTTCTTTCAATTGTGTGGGGTTTGTCTCCATATTAATTGGCCAACAACCTGTTTACACACACACACACACACACACACACACACACACACCATTGTGTTCAGAGCAAGGGCTTAGGAATAGGATGAGTGCTTGGTGTGAAGCTCACCCCAGATGCAATCTCTGGCACATTCTCTAGAAGCAGCCCATCTAGCATAGCTTCCAGTGTCACACACTGGCAACCCTGGTACCCTCAGAGTCCAAAGCAGCAGCTTTCGTAGACAGGCTGTTCTTTCTTAGAAAACCCTCTCCATTATAGTGGCTGGAACGGCCTATGCCCATAAATATCAGGATGATGGAGCTGCTGCAAGAGCTTCTGGTAAGGTTCTGCGACCCGTGCCACAGATCATGTCAAAAGGAACTCCCAACTATGTTTGGGTCATCACAGACATCTGTGCCAAAGCTTTAATTTCTTGCTGCTGCTTTGCTTCCTCATTTATCTCTCTAGCTGCCTTTGGGACTTAGTTTTAAAAGTTTTGGCCACATGCTTGGGTGCAGTTGCTAGACGTTTTCCTTCTGAAAGCTTTTGTGTGAATCTCCCAAATGAATTAGTCTGAAAGTGTATCATTAGATTTGGCAAACTGCTCATAACTTTTCTGCTGCTTGGGAAATGTGTATGCAGCCACTGCACTTTTTGTGCCTTTGCCCTTCTGAACCTGCTAGTGAAGGGAGGTTTCTAGTTTTGCCTAAGGTTAGCAATTGAAAGTGAAGCATTTAATCTACTGCTTGCTGAACCAACAATAAAATAATTTTCTAACTCAGAAATATCGGATTCTGGAAGGTTCCTGTCTCTTCAGAACACCTCACAAAGTTTATTTCCTCCCATAAATTTCCCTGGCTGTAGATCTACTTCAGTATAAATGGAAAACGTTCCTGCTTTTAAGCCTTAAACTTCTTGCCACTGGGTTACAAAGAAGATCACCTGCTCTTGCCCTAGATCTGCCTGGTCCTTCATGTCCACTTATTGTTTGGGTCAGTGGCAAGGACAGGGATGTTTTAGGTGTGGAGCTACAGGTGCAAAACATCCTTCTTCCAGGTTATTGTGTGTCATGGAATGTTCAGCACCAGGTGAAAGAACCTTTCTTAGTAATTATGTTTCCTCATCTCTCTCTCGACACTTGGCAGGGGTGTGTTGTCACACTGATCTCTTCGTTTTGTGTGTGTGTGTCTTTGTTTATTTTGCTGTGTGTGTTTTCTCCTTTGTTTTGAGCTACTACTAACTTTTTATCTTGTTTGTAAAGTTTTGATTTGCTTCTGTTGTTTAACTGTGAGTGGGGCCTCGCATTTTCATCCCGACAATGATTTGATGCAGGTTCAAGGTATCAGCACCCCAAATACTGTTCTGACCTTCTGTTTGTGCTTGGTTTCTAAGGCATTGCAAAGACTTAATGGCTACGCATAGTTGGTTACCTCTTCAGTGAATGCAAGCGGTGCTTAGTCACTGCTAAGTAGCTTAGCATGTTAAGTATTTTGTATAGCTACAAGTGGGTGTGAAGAGAATTCTATGCAAGTCTGATTTTTCTGGTGAGCTCAGAAGGTCACCTGTAGGTGGAGAGGCCAGGGTTCTTTGAATGCCACCATTGGCCTTCAGAGAATATGGATTTTGAGAGCGACCCTTGCCAAAAGAACCCAAGAGCCTCAGGGAAAAATTGATGCTTCTGTTTTGGCCCACTAAGGGATCCAAAGCATCCTGCAGAAATATCCAAAATGAAGCAAATGTGTGGAAGCAAACCAGACAACAAGCCAGGCAAACATATCCTGGGAAGGTCTTGCTTACCTGGCAGCTGTAGGCCACAGGCTGTGTGCCTTAGGCTAAAAGTCAGGGAACAGATGCCCCTGGCTATGCCCAGACTTCAAGTTGGCACACCTACTAGTATGGCCCAGACTGAAAAACGTGAAGACTGAAATCTGTATTGGGTTCCAGTGGCTGGGGGACAAGCTTTGTTTGAATGGACATTTTATCTAGAAGCACCTACAAAATACTGTGAATTCAAGTGTGAATCTTTGACATCACTGCACCTGTACCCTCAGTATGCTATTTGGATTGTGGATGGCCTTAAATCCTTGTTTCAAACACACAGCTGAAAACTTGGTTGGGTATAAAGGATGAAGGCGTCGTCATGAATTATGGCGCTTGCATAAGAAAAGCAACGATGAATACAGTTCTTCTTGTGCAAAAGAGCTGTGGATGTTTTCTCCTGGGCCTTATCTCCGGAGTGACAGCAACTCTTCTCCTCTCTCGACAGGGCGCTGATAAGATGGTGAGAGGACCGGACGGACTAACTGCCTTGGAAGCCACCGACAATCAGGCGATCAAGGCTCTGCTCCAGTGAGGGATGGACTGAGCCGTTTCGTCTCTCTCTCCTGTGGCCTCACACTGCTGCCTGTCTGTCACTCTTTGTATCTTCCAGCTTCTTCCACTAAAGATGGGGCGGGGAGGGGGGGGGAACCACTACAGTAAACCCAACCAGGTGGGGCTCCTGTAAAAGAGAGCGAAGGTCCATCTGGAGGGGGAAGGAGCCCATTTTTCTGGTGTCTCCTTAGGACTGTTTCTTTGCGGGACAGTCTTTTCCCCTCTCCAGTGAGGCTGGACATCTCCTGGGGAAAGGAAGAAGAACGTGGTCTAAAATGTGGCCTGTATGCTGTTCTGATGCTCTTAGGATTTCCAGAAAATGTTGTGAAAGGGTAGCACCATTCTGTGCTTTCTCGTTTTGTTAAGGCTGGGGAAAGCCAGGCCTTTTGTACCTTCATTTCCAATCAAGCTGCATCCCCAGGCCTCAGGTAGACCCTGCGATAAGCAGAGTTCATGAAATTGGTTTCAAACGTCCCAGACTTTAATCATTGGATTCCATGTTAATCCTCAACTCTTTCCACAAAGAGCCCACCAAAGAATCATGTGTGCTCCACGACCCAGGACATTCTAGTTGAGAGCCAGCCACATTGGGGATAATAGTGCTCTTGGAAGGCGTCGGATTGAAAATCCCTCACCTCCATGTCATAAAATGTGCTTGAACCAAGCAATGGCCCCGGACTCCTTGGTGCTAGAGCATCCATGCTTTGCCCTTTGTGAGGGAGACTGGAATGTCTTAATTCGTAACCCAAAATGGCTCCCAATCTTTGGGGCCCATATCGTTCTTCTGAAGAAAGCCAAAGCATCCTTGCTCTAGCTGTGCCCTCACCATATAGATCTTATCCGTGCTGCATGCTCCTCAGGATGAGATGTGATCCACTCTCTTAGCATTGTCTTTCGAAACCAAAAAATTCAGTCCCGCAGACTCAGTGGTCACAGGGTGGGCTGCAGCTCATGACCAGGAAAGGAGAGAGCGGTTTATACGGGTCTCTTCACCAACACTTTGCAAGGTAGCTTTCTTAGGGACATTCACTTACAATTCTTTGCATCATGTTAAGCTTCGGTTGGTTTAGAGTTGCCAGTAGAAACAGCACCAGACCGGACTGAAAAACGAGGACAAAATTTGGGCCACGTCAACCTTCCCAATAAGAGTTGCCCTGGCTTCACCTCAAGTCTGTGATAGCCTCAAGGATATGTGCTGTCCGGTTTATATCTCCATTTTATATTACGTTTAGATCCCTCCCCTTATAGTCCTGATAGCATTTATAGTACTGTGTGGCCCGTTCCCCATGCTTGTAGCATTTCCTTCCAATGAGAAATCAAGCAGTTGAGTCTCTGTTCCAAAACAAGAGAATATTATTGAGTACCTGCAACTCAAATTGTTCTGCATTTCTCATTCATGATATGTGAGCAAAGGGGCAGCTGTGAGGGGAACCAGGAGATGTTTAACGAAAAGTCTTAAAAAAGAGTCCTGTAATCGCTCTCTGTCGCTAGTGCTGGGCTGTTCCCAGTTTGAACTAACGCCTTGTGGTCTCAAAGTTGGCCACTCCCCTTTGTACAGGCTCTGCTTTCCCAACTTAGTTTTTGTTCTTCTGCAAATAGTAAATTGAGTGGATAGAAGAAGCTGGTAAGAGTGGAATGCCTTCAGTGGAGCAGTCGCCACGTCGCATGCGAAACCCCCCACGGAAACGTCTTCTGTTTGGTAAACGGAGAAACGGTCATATCTTTCTACCCAACGCTGGAAGCAAAACCATGCTTTGTGCATTTTGATATTTGATCTTTTTCCAGGACTGTAACTATTTTTCCACAGTTGGGTTTTTCATTATCATGGTTCATACACATCTGACCGGTGAATGATGCTTTGTTTCAGTTTGTGTTGCAAGAATGAATGGAATAAACTTGAACTGTGTTCTGAAGTGAAGCTTTGTTTTTTCATATTATTCATGCAACTGTCCACATTAATCTCCTTACAGTTTTGAATCTGGCATTGTAGAATAACGTGAAGTAGAAGAAGAAGAAGAAGAAGAGTTGGTTCTTATATGCCGCTTTTCCCTACCCGGAGGAGGCCCAAAGCGGCTTACAGTCGCCTTCCCATTCCTCTCCCCACAACAGACACCCTGTGGGGTAGGTGAGGCTGAGAGAGCCCTGATATCACTGCTCGGTCCGAACAGTTTTATCAGTGCCGTGGCGAGCCCAAGGTCACCCAGCTGGTTGCATGTGGGGGAGGGCAGAATCAAACCTGGCATGCCAGATTAGAAGTCCGCACTCCTAACCACTACACCAAACTGGCTCTCAGTACTGTAGCATGCAACATAAGCAAGATTGCAAGAAGCAAGATTGCATAACATTTATTCTGCAAGTTTTTGTATTTTGCTTTTATGCAAAAGTTGGACCATAAGGAAGGCCGAGCGTCAAAGAATTGAGGCTTTTGAACTCTGGTGCTGGAGAAGAGTCTTGCGAGTCCCTTGGACTGCAAGGCGAACAAACTGAAGAGATCAGCCCAGACTGCTCCTTAGAAGGCCAGATCCTAAAGATGAAACTCAAATACTTTGGCCACCTCATGAGAAGGAAGGACTCCCTGGAGAAGAGCACGCTGGGAGTGATTGAGGGCAAAAGAAGAAGGGGACTACAGAGAATGAGGTGGCTGGATGGAATCACTGAAGCAGTCCGGGGAATGGTAGAGGACAGGAGGGCCTGGAGGATCATTGTCCATGGGGTCACGATGGGTTGGACACGACTTTGCATCTAACAACAGCAACAACCACTATAATTCAACTTTTAGAGGGAGGTATACCATTTGCATTGGCTGGGTGCATGATTATAAGTGTGCTGGTTTACTTTGGAGGCATCAAGGCCTGCCTTAGTGAAGAGTTTATATAGAAAGAAAGTAGAGTTTAATGACATCTTAAAAACTAAGCTTTTTATGAACTGGTGTTCACTGTACCACCTGGCTAAAGAGTCCAATAGTCCCAATATACAGGAGGTATAGTCAGAAAGATCTCAGGCAGCCTTTTACATGATCTGAACATTTAACATGCAATGTTGAAGAAAATTTGGTTTTTATACCCACTTTTCACTACCTGAATGAGTCTCAAAGTGGCTTACAGTTGCCTTCTCTTCCTCTACCCACAACAGATACCCTGTGAGGCAGGTAGGGCTGAGAGAACTCTGAGAACTGTGACTCTCCCAAGGTCACCCAGATGGCTGCATGTGTGGGAGTGGGGAATCAAGCCAGGCTCTCTACATTAAAGTCCTTTGCTCTTAGTGACTACACCACGCTGGTTCTCAAGGTGCACCACCATGCTACACTGCTAATCTGCTCACAGGGACTATTTTATTCACCTGCCACTATCTGGACCTTACCAGCTTTCTGAATTGCCCCATTCCAATTAGGCTAAAGCACTGGGGAAGAGTTGCTTCGGGCCCCATTATGTACTTCTCTGTTCTGCTCGTCACAAGGACAAGAAGGTCTTTGTGGTCGATGGTTGCCGAAGTCCAACATCAGACCCACAAAAAAGGAAGAAATGACAGATCTCTATCCGGGTAAGTGGGCAGATTCTTTTTGCTGCTAGTGCCCTATCTGTCTCCAGACTGTTTGGCCATAGTGATCCATGTGATGGTCACCTCTAGATTAGACTTCTGTAACTTGCTTTATGTGGCCTACCCTTGTCCTTGACCCAGACATTCCAGGTGGAACAGAATGCAGCATCTAAGGTCCTCACTGGGTCATCATGGAGGACCCATTTCCAGCCTGTGCTGAGGCAGCTGCACTGATTACCAGTTATGGCCTGGATCGAGTTGAAGGTTTTGGTTTTGGATCTTTAAGGCCATATGCAGCGTGGACCCTGCCAATCTCAGGGACTGCTTATCTTCTTGTGCCTCCCGTAGGGCCTTGCGCTCTGTGCATGCTAATCTGTTAGTGGTCCCTGATTCTATAGAGGTGTGCCTGGTCCTGGCCCTGACCTGGTGAAATGAGCTCCCGAAAAGCTGAGGGCCCTGATGGAGATGTCAAAGTCCCACAGAGCCTGCAAAATGGAGCTTTTCTGGCAGGTCTTTGGTTGAGGCTGGGTTGCTTTAAGAGTGTTGGCCTCCCCCCCCCCCGGGTTTCTTTCACTACATCATCTATTGAACCCTTTGGGGATGTTATGGATTCTAAATGTAATAAATACCATACCGTAGAACGTAAAAACAATCCTGTAAGTCCATGAACCCTATTCCCTTCATAAGGGATCTTTCTGAACCATTCTTTTAATGCTCGATTGTCCTTACAGAACTGTCCTCCTAAACTATTCAGTTTTACCTAGTTTGCAGCATGAAAAGTATAAAGTAGCCTTCTGACCTCAGGCAGGCAATTCCTCAAGGTGGAGGTGCCAACAGCAAGTGTATGTGCATTGGCAATTGTATTAGCATGCCCATTTTCATGAGTCGCCATGGTGGAGCATAGGGAGAGAGGTGCACTACCGGCATGAGGGTCCAGGATCGTGAATGGTTTTATACCTTGAATGGAATCTGGTAACTGATGGGCAGCCGATGGAATGACTGCAGGATGGATGGGCAACCCCCAAAATCCTGCCTCTTTCTGGGCTCTCAACCAAACCACAGAACAAATCCAAGTGATTATCAGCCAATCAGTGCCCTTGGAACTCTGCTGGGTGGGAGGAGTTCAGCAAGCCTCACTATAAAAGGAAATCTCCTCAGGCAGGGACTTGGAGACTGTGGTCAAAAATCAGATTATTTGTATTTGGGATTTTTTTTATTTAGGTAGGAATGGTAGGTTTAGGGAAGAAAGATTATTTTTAGGTGATAAATAAGCATCTTAGTGAAAGCCAGAAGGACTGAATCTACTTAGGCGATTTCTGAGAACCTGAGATGAAAGGGTAAACATCCCTTTCATGAAACCTGCATCTTAATAACCTATTCCAGTCTACCTACTAACCTGAGGCAAATACTCTGGAGAAAGGAAGCAAGAATCTTACTTCATTGTTTAGAACTGGGGCGAAGTACATTAAATAAAGTATTCAGTCCCTTGGGGGAAAGGCTTTAACTGCTGGGTTGCAGTCGAGAGTCATTTTACCAAAACATTCCTCACACAACACTCAGTTTAAAACCCTATTTCTCCCATTAATTCAAGCATGTTCTTTTGCTTTCCCCTGTGTCTTCTCTGTCCAGTTGAATATTTACTAAGAGGGGGTCTAAATTTACCTCATAACATAACTATAAAAGAGCAGTCTTTCTTCATAGATCCACGTCTCCCGTTTTCATGACTCTGGTGATTCGAAGATAAAGAGAGCCTAGGGTGAGGGGGAGGAGCCATTTCAGAAAGCTCCCTGAGGTGTTTCAATAAAGCCTTGAGGGAGGGTCTAAATTTACCTCATAACTACACCCAATAGCATTATAGGTGTCTGAATAAAAGAGCAGTCTTTCATCATGGATCCATGTCTCCCGTTTTCATGACTCTGGTGATTCGAAGATAAAGAGAGCCTAGGGTGAGGGGGAGGAGCCATTTTAGAAAGCTCCCTGAGGTGTTTCAATAAAGTCTTGAGCCTTGAGGGAGGGTCTAAATTTACCTCATAACTACACCCAATAGCATTATAGGTGTCTGAATAAAAGAGCAGTCTTTCATCATAGATCCACGTCTCCCGTTTTCATGACTCTGGTGATTCGAAGATAAAGAGAGCCTAGGGTGAGTGGGAGGAGCCATTTTAGAAAGCTCTCTGAGGTGTTTCCACCATAATAAAGCCCTGAGCCCAGGGTATAATGCTTATATTTCTCCCATCATTGCCACAGGGTGTAATATGTATTGTTCACCTAGCTTCAGATAAAATAATAACTGAAGCGTTCTGTACCTACCAACTGAGGTGTCTGACCAATTCAAGTATCTGGGCATGAAATTGGGGTCACCATAAGTGGGCAGGTAGTTGTGAATATCTGTATTGTGCAGGGGGTTGGACTAGATGGAGGCCTCTTCCAGCTCTATATAATTTAATGATTATATAATTTAATTTTTCTACAGTTCCATGTTGCTTGTTGTTTCATTTCATTCATCATTGTTAATCTAAGTTATCTGTACTGTTTCTGTTCTGTTTCATGTGAACTGCCCTGAGCCTTTGAGGAGGGCGGTATACAAATATAATAAATTTGATGTAAAGCCCATTGTATGTGGTGATACAATGTGCGCTTGAACCCCTCCCACCCGACTTTGCGGCTTTGGCCGGGCAAAGGAGCAGACCCGCCACATCAGCCCAGCCTCATGGTCAGAATTTCAGATAGCATGTTGGCTGCCTTACCACCCTGAGACATAAGGGTTGGTTAAATAAGGGTTGTAGACAAACTGGAGCGTGTCCAGAGGAGGGCAACAAAGATGGTGAGGGGTTTGAAGACCAAGACATATGAGGAAAGGTTGGGGGAGCTTGGTCTGTTTAGCCTGGAGAAGAGATGACTAAGAGGGGATCTGATAATCACCTTCTAGTATTTAAAAGGCTGGAACAGAGGTGTTCTCTCTTGCCCCAGAGGAACAGACCAGATCAAATGGGATGAAATTAATGCAAAAGAAATTCCATGTAAACATCTAGAAGAAGTTCCTGACAGTTAGAGCAGTTTCTCAGTGGAACAGGCTTCCTCGGGAAGTGGTGGGTTCTCCATCTTTGGAGATTTTTAAACAGAGGCTGGATAGCCATCTGATGGAGAGGCTGATTCTGTGAAGGCTCAAGGGGGTGGCAGATGACATTGGATGAGCGATAGGGTTGTGAGTGTCCTGCTCAGTACAGGGGGTTGGACTAGATGACCCAGGAGGCCCTTCCTACTTTGATTCTCTGATTCTAGATACATTCATGGAGACTGAAGGCAAGCTCCACATTCAGAGACATTAATCCTTCAAATCCCAGAGTCAGGAGGCACCTCAGAAGGAAGACCAAGGCCTCTCTGCCCTGTTCTTGGCCCTCCAGAAGAACTGGTTGGCCACTGTATGAGATGGGATGCTGGACTGGATGTACCACTGGACTGATCCAACAGGACGCTTCTGATGTTATGAAGACTTCAGCCTCAATCCTGTTATTGGCCCTCCGGAGGAACTGGCTGGCCACTGTGTGAGACAGGAGGCTGGGATAGATGGACCACTGGTCTGATCCAGCAGGGCTCTTGTTATGTTCTTAGGATGCTGGACTAGATGGACCACTGCTCTGATTCAGGGGGGGGTCTTCTTATGTTCTGATGTTCAGACGCTGAGGCCATTTATAAGTTTAAGTGGTCAGAGGATCACAAACAATGGTCAGATGCAGAGGTGTCGGGGCAGAAATCAACAAAGCTTCACTTCAGAACACAGTTCAAGTTTATTCCATTCATTCTTGCAACACAAACTGAAACAAAGCATCATTCACCGGTCAGATGTGTATGAACCATGATAATGAAAAACCCAACTGTGGAAAAATAGTTACAGTCCTGGAAAAAGATCAAATATCAAAATGCACAAAGCATGGTTTTGCTTCCAGCGTTGGGTAGAAAGATATGACCGTTTCTCCGTTTACCAAACAGAAGACGTTTCCGTGGGGGGTTTCGCATGCGACGTGGCGACTGCTCCACTGAAGGCATTCCACTCTTACCAGCTTCTTCTATCCACTCAATTTACTATTTGCAGAAGAACAAAAACTAAGTTGGGAAAGCAGAGCCTGTACAAAGGGGAGTGGCCAACTTTGAGACCACAAGGCGTTAGTTCAAACTGGGAACAGCCCAGCACTAGCGACAGAGAGCGATTACAGGACTCTTTTTTAAGACTTTTCGTTAAACATCTCCTGGTTCCCCTCACAGCTGCCCCTTTGCTCACATATCATGAATGAGAAATGCAGAACAATTTGAGTTGCAGGTACTCAATAATATTCTCTTGTTTTGGAACAGAGACTCAACTGCTTGATTTCTCATTGGAAGGAAATGCTACAAGCATGGGGAACGGGCCACACAGTACTATAAATGCTATCAGGACTATAAGGGGAGGGATCTAAACGTAATATAAAATGGAGATATAAACCGGACAGCACATATCCTTGAGGCTATCACAGACTTGAGGTGAAGCCAGGGCAACTCTTATTGGGAAGGTTGACGTGGCCCAAATTTTGTCCTCGTTTTTCAGTCCGGTCTGGTGCTGTTTCTACTGGCAACTCTAAACCAACCGAAGCTTAACATGATGCAAAGAATTGTAAGTGAATGTCCCTAAGAAAGCTACCTTGCAAAGTGTTGGTGAAGAGACCCGTATAAACCGCTCTCTCCTTTCCTGGTCATGAGCTGCAGCCCACCCTGTGACCACTGAGTCTGCGGGACTGAATTTTTGGTTTCGAAAGACAATGCTAAGAGAGTGGATCACATCTCATCCTGAGGAGCATGCAGCACGGATAAGATCTATGTGGTGAGGGCACAGCTAGAGCAAGGATGCTTTGGCTTTCTTCAGAAGAACGATATGGGCCCCAAAGATTGTGAGCCATTTTGGGTTACGAATTAAGATATTCCAGTCTCCCTCACAAAGGGCAAAGCATGGATGCTCTAGCACCAAGGAGTCCGGGGCCATTGCTTGGTTCAAGCACATTTTATGACATGGAGGTAAGGGATTTTCAATCCGACGTCTTTCAAGAGCACTATTATCCCCAATCTGGCTGGCTCTCAACTAGAAAGTCCTGGGTCGTGGAGCACACATGATTCTTTGGTGGGCTCTTTGTGGAAAGAGTTGAGGATTAACATGGAATCCAATGATTAAAGTCTGGGACGTTTGAAACCAATTTCAGGAGCTCTGCTTATCGCAGGGTCTACCTGAGGCCTGGGGATGCAGCTTGATTGGAAATGAAGGTACAAAAGGCCTGGCTTTCCCCAGCCTTAACAAAACGAGAAAGCACAGAATGGTGCTACCCTTTCACAACATTTTCTGGAAATCCTAAGAGCATCAGAACAGCATACAGGCCACATTTTAGACCACGTTCTTCTTCCTTTCCCCAGGAGATGTCCAGCCTCGCTGGAGAGGGGAAAAGACTGTCCCACAAAGAAACAGTCCTAAGGAGACACCAGAAAAATGGGCTCCTTCCCCCTCCAGATGGACCTTCGCTCTCTTTTACAGGAGCCCCACCTGGTTGGGTTTACTGTAGTGGTTCCCCCCCCTCCCCGCCCCATCTTTAGTGGAAGAAGCTGGAAGATACAAAGAGTGACAGACAGGCAGCAGTGTGAGGCCACAGGAGAGAGAGACTAGACAGCTCAGTCAATCCCTCACTGGAGCAGAGCCTTGATCGCCTGATTGTCGGTAGCTTCCAAGGCAGTTAGTCCATCCGGTCCTCTCACCATCTTATCAGCACCCTGTCGAGAGAGGAGAAGAGTTACTGTCACACCGGAGATAAGGCCCAGCAGAGAACATCCACAGCTCTTTTGCACGAGAAGAACTGTATTCATCGTTGCTTTTCTTACGCAAGCGCCGTAATTCATGACAACACCTTCGTACTTTATGCTGAAACAAGTTTTCAGTTGTGTGTTTGAAACAAGGATTTAAGGCCTTCCACAATCCAAAAAGTACAGGTGCAGTGATGTCACAGTATTTTGTAGCTGCTTCTCCCCCAGCCACTGGAACCCAATACAGATTTCAATCTTCAAGTTTTCCAGTCTGGGCCACACTAGTAGGTGTGCCAACTTGAAGTCTGGACATAGCCTGGGGCATCTGTTCCCTGACTTTTAGCTTAAGGCACACAGCCTATGGCCTACAGCTGCCAGGTAAGCAAGACATTCCCAGGGTATGTTTGCCTGGCTTGTTGTCTGGTTTGCTTCCACACATTTGCTTCGTTTTGGACATTTCTGCAGGATGCTTTGGACCCCTTAGGGGGCCAAAACAGAAGCATCAATTTTTCCCTGAGGCTCTTCGGTTCTTTTGGCAAGGGTCGCTCTCAAAATCCATATGCTCTCTGAAGGGCAACGGTGGCATTCAAGGAATCCTGGCCTCTGCACCTACACGTGACCTTCTGAGCTCACCAGAAAAATCAGACTTGCATAGAATTCTCTTCACACCCACTTGTAGCTATACAAAATACTTAACATGCTAAGCTACCTAGCCGTGACTAAGCACGGCTTGCATTCCTGAAGAGGTAACTTGCATAGCCCACTAAGAATCCCAAGTATCAAGGATTTTAGGAATTAAAGGTAGCAAATATTTGAAATGATGAAATGGATCTATGCCTAGGGACATATACTACAAAAATAACCTGCGTAAAGTGCATATAGAGCTTCACCCTCCGCCACCTCCAACTGGATGCGGATCCTTGACCCTATAGAAGCACGTCGGACCTCAACAAGGGCCAGGGCCTCTTCAGTCCTGGCCTCCACCTGGTGGAATGAGCTCCCTGAAGAGATTAAGGCCCTGCTTGAACTTTGACAATACCGCAGGGCCTGCAAAAGGGAGGCATTTGCTTGAGGGCGACCAACTCAAAACATCTATAGCCCCCCCCCCCCCCCCCGACTGAGAGGTCAAACCTACTTAGGGATTTTCAATTATTATTGTTTTGTTGAAATGCTGTTCTAGTTGGTATGTTATATCATGATTGTTATCCGTTATACTGTTATAAGTTCTATTTAAATGTTCTACAATGTTTTATGTAAACCGCCCAGAGCCGTATGGAATGGGCTATATAAAAATCTAAATAAATAAATAAATATTTTTAAGTGAGAAGAATTCTGTTCATTGTTGTCGTTTTAGCAAGCAGCACGTTAAATGCTTCACTTCCAATTGCTAATCTTAGGTTCAAAAGGGCAACGGGAAAAGGTGCTTACACAACACTTTCCAAAGAACATACAATATATACAGGGCTGCCTACTCTAAAGGTAGCCTTTCAAACGTATTCATTGGGCGATTCAGACAAAATCTTGCCAAAGGGAAACGCCTGGCCTTTTCCATATGCGCCCAAGTATGTGGCCCAAACATTTAAAACTAAGTCAGAAAGGCATTTAGGGTGATATATGAAAGGCAGCAGATATAAAGTCTGAAATCTCTGCCCATGGGGCTGGGAGTTCAATCCCAGCAGCCGGCTCAAGGTTGACTCAGCCTTCCATCCTTCCAAGATCGGTAAAAAGAGTACCCAGCTTGCTGGGGGGTAAACGGTAATGACTGGGGAAGGCACTGGCAAACCACCCATATTGAGTCTGCCATGAAAACGCTGGAGGGCGTCACCCCAAGGGTCAGACATGACCTGGTGCTTGCACAGGGGATACCTTTACCTTTACTTTTAATGAAATAACTGTCAAAGGAAAGTAGCAGCAGAGAGAAAGAAAGCCTTCAGGATAGAAGGCTGTGATGGGCCACTCCTAGTTGAAGGTTTCTTCTGTGTGGCACGGGGAACTGGAACCTCATCAAGAACCCACTTGTAGCAGTACCATCATTGTAACAGCATGTGCTGCTCCATAAACTACAATGGAGAGTTTATTCTAAAAATGGACATCCTGTCTTACTGAGACTATTGGTTTGGGCTCTGGGGTGTGACACTGGGAGCTAGACTAGATACCAGGGTGCGACATTGTTGGCTAGATGAGATGGATGGCCTAGGGATGTGCCAAAGACTGCATCTGGGATGTTCTATTACTGAGCCCTTGCCCTGAACATGGGAGGTGGGTGGGGTGGAGACAGGGTGTTGGCCAATTAATATAGAGACAAACCCCACACAATTGAAAGCAGCTGCTCTTGATTTCAGGGGCTCTAGGCCAGTGGTTCTCAACCTGGGGGTCGGGACCCCTTTGGGGGTCGAACAACCATTTCACAGCGGTCGCAGCAGGGCAAGCAGCTTGGCTGGGAGGGCGCTATCCACACAACAGCCTTGCGGGGTATATCGAGATTGAGCGTTCCTCTGTCTGGAGCATCGGAAAAGAGCGAGATCGCCATGGTGGGACAAGAGGCAGAACTGAACTGAGAAACCCCGGAAAAAACCCATTTTATAGACAATCATGAACCATGGATCTTCACGCCATTGGTCAGCTTCAGTTTAATTTCTGTGAAAGAACCCTGGCATAATTGTATGGTTGGGGGTCACCACAACAGGAGGAATTGTATTAAAGGGTTGCGGCATTAGGAAGGTTGAGAACCACTGCTCTAGATGAAGACACTCAGCACTGAGAAAACTGAACTCTTCTTCTGCTTTAAAGAGCTATTGTTTCTGGCTTCCCTAAAATGGAGGTGGCCGTTCACACGGATATCCTCATTCATCATGTTGTCCCATGTCTACTGTCACCAACACTGTGGTTGACAGAATGGGTAGAGGCCAGTTTGAGTTCTGGTTTCTATGAGAGTGTCCCTTATTCCAGCACTTCTGCTGTCCAGAACATTCACCACTGTGCAGAACAGCACAATCCGTGCCCCATCCGGGGCAGTGATGCTCTGTATTCTTGGTGCTTGGGAGGCAACGGTGGGAAGGCTTCTGGAGTTCTGAGCTCACCAGTGGACCTCCTGAGGGCACCTGAATTCTGGCCACCGTGCACCACACAGTGTTGGATTGGATGGGCCACTGGTCTAATTCAACATGACTTCTCTCTTATATTCTCATGTCCCCACAGTTTGAAAGAAGTCTTAAAATGGGCATGCGAAACCCCTATTGGGGCAGCCCTCCAACTCTTACCTTTGACAGAAGCAGCTTCACGCAAGTCATGTGGCCTTCGTAGACTGCTGAAAGGAGTGGAGTGATACTGTGTTTGTCTGGAGCCTGTAGAAAAGAAGGGCCCCGCTTGATGAGAATTGTTTGGACTTCACCCGAGAGTAGCAGACTGTTCTAATAATACACTAATGAGGTCATGGTGGTTATTAAGAATCGGCAAGGAAGAACTGAATCCGAATAAAACACAGGCCTGCATCTATGCACACATAGTATCTGAGTGTGCATTCTGGAGTTTTTAAGGGTTGGGGAGGGGGGGACAGAAATCTACCCCAATTCTTCCCTCTGGTTGCTATAGGTTTTTGAACTTCCTGAAACTCTGTACGTGTCTTTCTGTGTGTGTCAGAGAGCCCACCTTCAAAAACGATGGGAACAAATTGAGGGTTTGCAGTGGAAGGGGAACTTGTGGAAATCAGCTCCACCCGCCCCCCACACACACACTGAAAACAGAAATGCCCTTAAGGCTTAACAGGAGTGTTTGCACACAGGCCGCTGATATCCTACAAACAGTATCCCCAGGAGATGGGGCCCATTTATTTGTACACTGACAGCCTAATGATGGAGCAGATCACTTACTCTCTGCTTGGTCTGAGCCAATGCATCTGTTCTGTAACACCCCAGAAGGAGAGGGGGGACAGGCTTTCACACAGCTTGTTGAAGCAAACTCATTGGAGTCACCCAGATTAACCCAATCAGCGGTTTTCAATCACCCGGAGGACTAGCCAGTTACTAAAGGCTGGAGGACTGAGTAGGCCATAAAAGCATCAAGGGGCTTAAAAGACCGTTGCTCATTACATATCTACCCATTCCATCTTCTCCTTGAATACACCAGGTTTTGAAACAACACAAACGCCTGCAAAACACGGGACAAAACGGAAGCCTCTCCCATCTCTCAGATGTCCTGCCCCCTGTTAGCCATCCACACAGTCTCTCTCCAGGTCCCACGGATTGTAGTCAACATACATTAACATCAGCGCCTTTCAGTAGAAGGAACTCCAGGATCTCAAGCTGCCCGCAATCCGCCGCATAGTGAAGAGGTTTTCTCCCGCCTTCCAGAGTCCGATTCACATCTTCACCCTTTAGCAGGAAGAAACGGCAGTGAAAATTCAATGCTGTATTGGAAAATAAAGGTCAGCTGGTTACGTTCTACCCCAAGCCTGGCTTTAGCACTCTGTTCCATATTAGTTTCAGAGATCTTAAAACGGGGGGGGGGGGGGGGGGGCAGGGTGACAAGGTGGCAAGACCACATCTGGGTTCAAGAATCAGGCTTTTTTTTTCAAACCAAAGAAACACAATCTTCAGTGCATTAGCCACAATACAGTTTTGTTTTTTTCTCAGTTTCAACCCCCATGTTTTCCTTGGCTTACTATGTCACCTACTTCTTGCTTGGCATTGTGAGAGGACCGTCCCTCCGGGGCAAGAGAGACCAGAACCAATGGGATGAGATTAATGCAAAAGAAATTCCATATCAACATCCGGAAGGAGTTCCTGACAGTCAGAGCGATTCCTCAGTGGAACAGGCTTCCTCGGGAGGGGGTGGGTTCTCCATCTTTGAAGATTTTGAAACAGAGGCTGGATAGCCCAACCTTTCCTCATATGTCTCCAAGTATGTTTCAATCCCAACCGCAAGGGAGAAAAGGATGATCCCTCAAAACTGGTGTTCCAGCTATGCGAACAAACCTGACAAGCAGACTTAGGGACATATTTCTATCATGGCAGTTAGACAGGGCAGAGGCTAAGAGGTCACTTTCCTAAGAAAAATAATTTGAAAGGGAACCCAGCTTCTAAAGAGTGATGCTGGCGGATCAGGGCCACTTGCCTTCCACTAGCCAGTGATGCCATTCCAAGCCATACATCTGGCCAGGGGATTCCCAATGCTCATCTGAGCCACCACGCAGGAACCTCAGTGTTGAAGTGAACACAGCATAACAGACCAACCCCCTCCCCTTGACCCAACACTAACAGAGGTACCCTCAAGTTAAGCAGCATGAAGGCAAGTCAATGGACATGTCCTAGGAGCTGGAATTTGGCCTTCAGAAAGGGCACCTCAGTTCTCTGAGTCTCTGCACTCCCACACTCCCACCCCACACAATCGCAGATGCCAGAAAAGTAGCAGCGGATGTGCCAGCAAGCACAAAGCCTGTAAACAGCAGTCCTGGGGAGCCAGAATGTGATGGGGGGTTTTAAGGGCTGGGCCTAAAAACTACCCGGGGAGAAAATGATTATGAAGAGGGACGGATTACGAAGAGTGCAGAAAGCTGATCAGCAGGCACAGATCTTATGAAACCTTACTGAGACCTGGAAATTGATCGGGCCCGTTGTGAGGCAGCATTAGCGCCAGAGCGCACAGATCACAAAGACATGATACGCCAGAACAAGGAGAACGTGTGGATGTGAGGGGCCAGGAAACGAGAGCAGGGGACAGGGGAGAGGCACGGGAGCTGCCCAGCAGGGAGAGAACCAAAAACCTGATCGAGATGAGGTGGAAAGGAAAGGAGCTGGATATTTTTATCTTGGGTTGCGGGGGGGGGGGTAGAAAGAGGCATCAAAAAAGGTAGAGGGGGCCTCCAAGGGTGCAGGACGAAAGAACTGGCTGGGGAGGACTTTGTAGGTGTGTTTTCATGAGGGAAACAGCCCACAGCTGGTATGTGCAACTCTCTAGAAGTCATCAATGAGAAAACACTGCAGGGTAACATCCCATAACTGACTTTGTTAATAGGCATAAATGCCCCAGTAATTTCAGCCTTCAGAGAATAAGGCAAGTAGCTCAAATATAGTATTTTAATCTTGCTGTTTTCTATACTATACAATTGTTTTATGTATCAGTGTTGGAAGCCGTCCCGGGCAGGGTAAAATAAATGGAAAATAAAATTCATAACCTGCCCCCCCAGCTTCGCAGAGTACTCTGATGGTGGCAATGTGTACCTTCTTCAAGGAAGTGTCAAAGCCCAAGACATTCATAACCATACTAGACACAAAAGTGGCAGCAGCCTGTTCAGCAGTTGCTCCATCCACAGAGAGAGAGAGAGAGATGCAAGGGTTGGAAGCTGAACAGCAAAGATGTAGCCCCATCTGAATGTATGAAGCTGTCTTGTATTGGATCACACAATAACACCATGAAATGAAAATTAATCCCTTGAATGGGAAAACAGGTTGCATGAGGCAAGTTTAATGGCAGTTGACTGCAGGAGCAGCCAATACTGATTCATTTTACTGTTTTAACTAGGAATTATTGTTTTTAAAGGTTATTTATATATTGTTAATACGTGGTTAACCGCCCTGAACAAACAATGCTGGAAGGAACGTTCTTATAAATACATAAAATAAAACAATTGCTCTATCCAAATCAGTACTGTCAAACTTGCAGTGGCTCTCCAGGGAAGTCTTTTGCATCTCAGGTTCAACCATAAGTGTATTCCATGAGAAGGCCTCGCAAAGACCATTCGCTAACAGAGACCCTGGAAAATCCATGCCACTCAGTAACACTGAACTACTTAGATCAGGCTTTCTCAACCAGGGTTTTATGAAACCCTGGAAGAGTTTCCCAAATGGGGGGGAGTTAATTAATCCTTACCGCTTGTTCTCCCTAACATTTGGGAAAGGCCCGTGTGGGCGGAGCGCAATCTAGGACACATCCAGTGTCTGGACTAAGCTTCCGCTCGTACGGGCTAATCTGGCTGTGCCAAGTGCCCGCCTCCAGAGCCCAGCCGTGATCCATTGAGCTAGCCTTGCGCTTACCTGCCTTGGCTGCTGGCCCAACCCGCCCACCAGTGGCTGCACCGACCTGGCTACCAGGCTGTGCCCAGATTGCCCCGCCTCCTACAGCACCCGCCCCCTTAAGCTGGACACAAGGCGCACTCGTCACCTTGCGCTCACTGCATTCCTGACTGCATTGGGCTTCTTTACTAGTTTTAAATATATATTTAAAATTTGTTAAACATTTATTGGGTTATATGACCATATAAGATCATGTTGGCTAGTGATAGTCCTGGAGGGGCCCCAGGTGGGTATGTAAGCCCCGTTCTCCACAACCATATTCTGCACAATTGTGTCACTTGTGGGGTTTCTCAAAGCTTGAAGAATATTTCTGGGATTTCTCAATGGTAAAAAAGTTAATAAAGACTGACTTAAATCAATAGGTATGGATGGCTGTAAAAGACAGATTAATGGAGGAGAGATTCATCAATGCCTACAAGCCATGGCAATTAAAGGGAACCTGCAAAGGCAGTAAACCCCTGAATCCCAGAGCCAGGAATCAACATCAGGGGAAGGCCTTGGCCTCTATGTCCTGTTTTCGGATCTCCAGAAGAACTGGTTGGCCACTGTGTGAGATGGAATACTGGACTAGATGGACCATTGGTCGGATCCAGCAGAGCTTTTATTTTCTTTAATAATGAAAGGGTCTTTTCAGTCTTGGCCCCAGCCCGGTGGAACACTCTGCTTGAAGAGATCAGTGCCCTGAGGTATCTTAAACTATTCCAGAGAGCCTGCAAAACAGGAGCTGTTCAGGCCTATGGTTGAGGCCAGGAAAGAACATCATAGATTCTGGTCTCCCCGCACCCATCTTCCATCTGGAGTGATTTCAAATGCCAAAAGACAAGGGCAGGCAGAGGACAATAGCAGCTGTGACTGGATGGGGTGTGATATGCAGAGAGGTCACAGAAATCAGCGCTGGTGAAATGGCAGGAGATCAGTGGCTCACAAAAGCAACAGTGGGAGGGCTTCTTGAGTTCTGGCCCTGCTGGTGACCTCCTCATGGCCCCTGGGCTTCGGCTCCTGTGTGACACAGACTGTTGACCTGGATGAGTCATTGACCTGATCCAAGATAACTTCTCTTATGTCCTTAAGGTCTTGCTGGTGCACCTCCTGAGGGCACCTGGGTTTCATCCCCTGTGTGACACAGAGGGTTCAACTGGATGGGCCATTGGCTTAATCCAACATGGCTTCTCTTATGTTCTGATGTCTGGGGCACTGATGGTCTACATTCTTGGTGCTGTGGGGGGTCCCATTGGGGGTTCTTCTGGAGTTCTGGTCCCACTGGTAGACCTCCTGATGGCGCCTGGGTTTTGGTCCTTGTGTGACACAGAGCTCTAGGACCGAGTGGGCCACTGGCCTGGTCTGGCACAGCTTCTCTTGTGTTCTGATGGCCCCTGGGCTTTGGCCACTGTGTGGCACAGAGTGCTGGACTGGTTGGTCCACAGGCCTGATGCAGCACGGCTTCTTATCTCCGTCTCCATCCCTTGGCAGCTGCACTCCTCCGACCTCGCCCTCCGGAGCAGTTCCATCCCTCCAGGCCCAAACTTCCCAAGGCCGCCGGGCCCTCGCTCGAGGCACGCTCGCCAGGGCGCCCAGCCCAGCCCAGCCCAGCCCAGGCGCCGCGCCCACACGCAGCCTGCCTCTCGCCCCAGGGCGCGCGCTCCGCTGCGGGCTCGGAAAGGCGGCGCCGCCACACCCCCACCGTGCTCCGGAGGCCGGGCAGAGCGCGCTGCGAGAGGGGCCTGGGCCTGGGTCTGCTGCTGCGGCGACCCCTCCCTCCTTCCCTTCGGCGGCTCACCTTGGCGACGTAGTCCTTCACCTCGTCCAGGTCGCCGTTCTTGAGGGCCCACATGAACTCCTTGTCCGACATCCCGGCGGCCGCCGCCCTCCGTCCCTGCCTGCCTCTCTCCGTCCCTGCCTGCCTGACAGCCGCGGAACGGGGCCGGCGGCGCTCGGGCGGAAGGGGCGGGGCCGCGCCGGAAGGGCCGCCTCCAACCGACGCAGCAACCGTCGCCCAACGGCCGGCAGAGGGGGCGCGCGCGCTCCCACTCAGCGCTCTCCTCCCTCGCCCCGCCCTCCGCTCTCCGTGCGACCAATCACAGCGCGCCTTTCGCCCGCGCCTCCTCCTCTCCGCCTCCTCCCCTGAGCCGCGCATGCCCGCCCTCCCGGCGGCCCCGCCCCTTCGTCTCGAGCGGCTGCGGCGGGTTCCCGTCGGGGGGGCGGGGCCGGCGGGGCGTCACGTGACTGGAGGCAGCTGCCGGAAATCCCGCGCCTCGGAAGGACGGGGGGGGGATAAGATGGCGGCGGAGCGGGAGCCTCCTCCGCTGGGGGACGGCCGGCAGACCGAGGCGGAGGAGATGGAGGACGGCGAGGACCTCTTCACCAGCACCGTGTCGACGCTGGAGGTAGGCTGCGGCCGGCTTCCCACTCCTGCCCGCTCCCTCGGCTCTGCCTCGGGGAAGGCGGTCTGGAGAGGGGAGGCAGCCCCTGCCAGGCGCTGGTTCCTCCCGCGGGGACTGGTCCGTGTTGCCTGAATCCTCCCTTGGATTCCGGGAGACAGCCAGCCCCCCCGCCTGGAGGTTGGCAACCGTTGCTTCTCCAACTCCCAAGTACCTGCGTTCCCGTCTTCCCAACCAGAGTCCGACCCAAAGCTGGAAGAGGCCCTCAAAGGCCATCCAGTCCAGCCCCCCGTCTTCTTGGGGACTTAAAACTCCCACCCTCCTGCAAGGTGCTCATCCGGTCTTTTCCTGAAAACTTCCCACGGAGGTGACTCTGCCGCCCTCCGAGGCAGCAGGTTCTGTCTAGCTTCGCTTGTGTGGTAGGATCCGCCACCCACTTGCCCAGAGAGGTGTGTGGTCCCTTTCATCAGGGGTAGTCAACCTGCGGCCCTCCAGATGCTCATGGACTACAATTCCCATGAGCCCCTGCCAGCGTTTGCAAGGCACCTCGGCTTCTACTATTCATGTCATGGGAGTTCCTCTCCTAAGGCTTGATGTACGCTCTGGGGAGGGGGACTCGATGTGGAGTGTCTGTTTTAGGTCAATAGCAACCTCCTTTCCCTTCTATAAATGTGACTTATCAGTTAGAGCACTTCCTCAGAGGGACCGGCTTCCTTGTGAAGTGGTGGATACTCCTTTGGAAGTTTTTAAGCAGAGGTTAGATACCCAGCGGACAGAAATGCTGATTCTGTGAACTTGTGCAGATTGGGAGTGGCCGGGATGAAGGGATGGCATCTGTGCTTGGCCATTGGGCCCCTTCTGGCTTGACCAGGGAAATGCCAATCTACATGTTGTGATTGGGAGGCAAATTTCCTCCAGGCCAGACTGGCCAGGGGTTCTGGTTTTGGGGTGGGGGCATCATCTGGGCATGGGGTCACAGAGGGCAGAATTGTGAATTTCCTGCATTCTGCAGGGGGTTGGACTAGATTACCCTGGAGGTCCCATCCAACCCTGATTCTGAAACAGCTCCGTTCAATAACTTTGTTTCTTGTTGCTCTAAATGTATTCTTCATGATCTCTTAATTGAAACTCCATGGAGTGTAGGGGCTCAAGTGTTGCGCTAGAGTCCGGGAGACTCACGTTGGAATCCCCCCTTTTCCATGCATATTTATTGGTGAGCTTGGCCAGCCACGTCTTTTCAGCCTAACTTACCTTGCAGGGCTGTTGTGAAGGTACATGGAGGAGAGTAGAATGACATAAGCTGCTTTGAGATACCCCTGGGGAGAGAGGTGGGATGTGAATAAAACAAATAGATAATACTCAGCCTGTGTTACTAGCTATAATTGAAAGTATTTGCTGTTTAAAATGTCGAATGCCAAAGGAAGGTAGCCTTAAATCTTTTGATATCTGTGCTGATAACAAAAGTATTCCACCCAGAGAAATCAAGTTGGCTAAATAAAAGCAAACATTCATTTGGCTCTGTTACTGATATATTTTGTTATCTGTTTTTATTCCAGTTCCATGTGAACCGTCCTGAGCTTCAGGAGGGCGGAATAAAAATAAATAAAATAAATAAATAAAATAATTGGTTTGATTTTAAGGTGCCCCACATTTCTTGGTATATGTTGGGAAGGGAGAATCTTTCACAGATGGTAAGCATCTTGGTGCAGTGGTTAGGAGTGGCAGTTTCTAATCTGGTGAGCCGGCTTGCTTCCCTGTACCTCCTCCACACCCAGCCAGCTGGATGATCTTGGGCCAGTCACAGCACTGATGAAGCTGTTCTGGCTGAGCAGTGATATCAGGGCTCTCTGAGCCTCACCCATTCACAGGGTGTCTGTTTTGGGGAGAGGAAAGGGAAGGCGATTGGAAGCCGCTTTGAGACTCCTTTGGGTAGAGAAAAGCGGCATGTAAGAACCAACTCTTCTTTTTCAGTAGTATCAGGGCTCTCTCAGCCTCACCTCCCTCACAGGGTGTCTGTTGTGGGGAGAGGGAGAATGTAAGCCACTTTGAGACTCCTTCGGGGTAGAGAAAAGCAGCATATAAGAACCAACCAATTGTAAGCTGCTTTGCGACTCCTAGTAGAGAAAGGTAGCATATAAAAAAATCCAGCGATAAGAAAAAAAATGATAGGAGTGCATTTCTATGGTCTTGGGTTCACTTGCACTCCGACCATAATTAATCAGATCATATTTGGACTATTGTTGGAACCACTATTGTTACTATGGCTTTACTAAGCATTGTTACTGAGTCGTATTATACTTACTCCTATGTCCCCCCATGTTCTATGTAAACATGTTTTCCCATGTTTTATGTAAACCTCCCTGAGCCGCAAGAGAGAGTGGTATATAAATACAATAAATAAATTCCCTCCAAATCAGAGGTCAGGTTTTTTTAAGCAACGGGCTTTTGAAGTCTTTTGCCAAACTTTGGGGAGTTAATATTTGAAGCCTTTACCTGAGTCCGGCCGAATTCAGCCCCTTGATACAGAGCCAAATGTTTGTTTGCTTTTATTTAGCCAACTTTTATCTTGATTTTTCTGGGCGGTGTACTTTGTTTTTTCCCTTGACCTTTTTAACTCTGCCAACAACTCGCTTAGGCCAGGCTAGCCCAATCTTTGCTCAAGTGGATTAGAGCGAGCCGACAGGCTTAAGTTCACCCAGAAAACTTTGTGATTTGCACTTGGATTTCCCAGTTCTTAGTCCAACACCGCTGTACCACTCTGGAATGATCACGAATTCTCTTAAATTGGGGGCTTTGTGTGGCTTGTGTGACCGTTTCCTGTATGTCCTTGGTGGAATGTATTGTAAAATTGAGGGATCTGGTTCAAAATTAATCATTCCTGTTTTTGTTGAAGGCTTCCTGCCACTGAACTGTAAAGTCACAGGGTCAGTGTGTTCGGTCCATTCTAGTTTATCATGTCCTGGCTATAGTAACGTGCTAGGCTTTTGTGAAGAGAGATAAGGCTGGAACTTCCCGAAACTTGCAAAAGCTACAGCTGTATACAAAGAGTAAATGCTTCACTGGGCATTCAACATGTTTATTCTTTGCCTTTCCCAGTGATCTAAGCCCGGCTTTTCCAACCTTTTGACTGTGGAGGAATCCCTGAAACATTTTTCAGCCTTCCAAGAACCCTGGGAGTGGTGACATTTGTTTGTTTATTTATTGTATGGATACACCACCCTTCCCAAAGGCTCTGGGCTGTTTACATGAAACAAGAAATGATACAGGCAGCTCCGTTTATAGTAATAACAAGGTGATAACAATAATAACATTAAAGAACAGTGGAAACGGCAAAGAGCATCAGCTCAACTCATACTGAGGCCCAATGGGTAGGGCGGTTTAATTTGATTTATACCCCGCCCTTCCTGACACAGTCGGCCCGAGGCAGCTTACATTGGGATAAACAGTAAAATATAACAATTTCCATAAAAACTCCATTAAATGTTACAATCTAAAACTCTAACAGATGGCGGAACGACATTCCTCCCTTATTCCAGTCAGTAGATCACCTGCCCCAAGTGCATCCATTCTCTGACACAACCAGGAAGAGCTAACATAATGCTTCTCACTAGGTTCTCCTTCAGAGATATGAGCGCGGAGGAAAGATGCAGGAGCCAGCCAATCAATCATTTCCTGTTTCTATTGTGGAGAAAGAGACTAGGCCCGTTGAGGAGCAGGGGGAAGTGGGCTCCAGTGATGTCAGCACCCATCTGAACTTCCGGGAAAGGCTGGGTCACTCTTGGGGAACTCTGGCAGAACCCCAGGGTTTCCTAGAACCCTGTTTGGGAATCCCTGATCTTAGCAGTAAATAATAGTTGCTTCAAATCATGAATGTGACCCTAAAATTAAACCAGCAGCAAAACGATAAGTGATAAATTTTATTTATTTACTTCTATTATTGAGAACTAGGGACACTGCCCGTTGCATTCAGGAATACTACGGGTGCTAGATTGGGGGGGGGGGCTGGGGTGGAAGAACTCTGCCGATGGCCTCTCTCCCCCCAGGACCTGGAAAGGCTGCAGGCAGCTGTTATGGAACTCACTGGCAGGGGCAGCTCTCATGCGGCAGGGATCTGCAGCCTCCGAGCCTTGGAGGAAAGTAGAAGTTGGTCAGGGGTGGGGGACAGAAGGTGATTGGCTGGCCGCTGGACAGATAGGCAAGCCGGTTGGAGGACGAGGCACTCAGGGGTGGGACAACTGCCCTGAGTGGGTGTTAAGCGCTGAGTGCCACTTAAGCCATGAGGCCAGCTCCTTCTTCTAGGCTGTACCAGAAGTATTAAGTGGAACAGATTATAAATCGCCTCTCTTGAGCCAGTCATCTCGGGGTGGCATACAACATTTGTAGATGGACGTTGCCCTTCAAATCTTCGTCCCATCCCCAGGTTCATGGGGGAGAGGGCTAGGGTGGAACCGGTGTTGATCCTATGCAATGCCAGGTCAATAAACAACAAGTCCTCAACCCTGCGGGATTACTTCGTAAGGCATGAGGCTGACCTGGCTTGCGTGACGGAAAGCTGGGTGCGCGAAGGCGAGACCGTCGCCTTGAAAGATCTGGCACCGCCTGGGTTTTCCGACCTGCATCAACCCCGCCTCCATGGGAGGGGAGGGGGGGTGGCAATTCTGGTCAGAGAGACCTTCTCCTTCAGGGCTCTCCCTGCGCCAATGATTCCGGGGATTGAGTGTGTCGGTCTTGGGTGGGAATCGGTCGAGAACGTGGCGATCTGGTTGGTGTACCGATCACCCACTGCCCCGCCCGATTCCCTGCCAGGCCTGCTGGAGGCGGTGGCTGCCTGGACGTTGCAGTACCCAAAACTTTTAGTTTTGGGGGACTTCAACGTTCATGCGGATGCGCCGTCTTCAGGACTTGGCCTGGATCTAGTGTCAGCCATGGAGACACTAGGGTTCTCGCAGATTGTTGCTGGTCCCACCCATCAGGCTGGTCACACCCTCGATTTGATCTTTGGTGCAGGTGTAGCGGTAGATCTGGTGGCGAATAACATCGTTCCATGGTCAGACCACCAAGCCCTGAAGGCTCGACTGAGGATACCACCCCCTCTCCGTTTGGGTGATGGACGTATTCTAGTCCGCCCGCGGAGACTCATGGAATCTGAGAGATTCCTGAATGCCCTGCGGGACCCGATGCCCTCCGGCACCTCGTTGACGGCCTTGGTGGAGGACTGGCAGTCCCGCCTTACGGCCGCCATTGACAAGATTGCTCCTAGGCGCCCTCTCCGCCTTCGCCTCAAACAGGCTCCATGGTATTCCCAGGAGCTTCGGGAGAGGAAGAAGGAAGTGAGACGGCTTGAGCGAGTGTGGAGGAAGACTCGTGATGAAGCTACAAGGACATCTCATCGCACGCTTATGAAGGCGTATGAGAATGCGGTGAAAGCGGCGAAACGAGACTTCTACGCCACAGAAATCGCGTCCGCAAGCTCTCGCCCAGCACAATTATTTAAGGTAATTAGATCACTTACCGCCCTGGAAGAAGGGCGACAAACGATAAGGGAATTGGAATTGAGCTGTGTGGCATTATCGAGCTATTTTGCGGACAAAGTCCTGTCGCTCCGCCGTGACCTACCTGCCACGATTGATACAGTTAGTGAACTGGAAGCTCCGTGGCCGTCAAGGGGGTTAGTGTTTGATGGCTTCAGGCGGCTCTCTGTAACCGAAGTGGACAAGTTACTGGGTTCAGTGAGGGCGACCACTTGCCCCTTGGATCCCTGTCCGTCCTGGTTGCTCAAATCGGGCGACCAGCGGATAGGAGGCCCCTTGAGGGAGATTGTCAACCTCTCCTTAACATCTGGAGAGTTTCCCAAGGGGCTTAAGGAAGCAGTGGTACGCCCCTTACTGAAAAAGCCATCATTGGACCCGCGGAACCCCGCCAGTTACCGCCTAGTTTCGCATTTGGCGTTTCTGGGTAAGGTGATAGAGCGGGCCGCAGCGGACCAACTCCTAGGTTTCTTGGATGAAACTTCGGCCCTCGACCCATACCAGTCTGGCTTCCGCCCTGGCCACGGGGTGGAGACCGTGCTGGTCGCCCTCATGGATGATATCCGGCGCCAGCTGGATCGGGGCGGCTCCGCCATTCTCGTGCTTCTAGACCTGTCGGCCGCATTTGATGTGGTCGACCACGAGTTATTGGTACACCGCCTCGCCGGAGCTGGAATAAGGGGGACTGCGCTTCAATGGCTGGTCTCCTTCCTCCAGAACCGGACGCAGAGGGTTGCGATGGGGGAGAGTTTGTCGAGCCCTTGTGAGCTCCCTTGTGGGGTTCCGCAGGGGGCGATACTCTCTCCCACACTTTTTAACATCTATATGCGCCCTCTAGCCCAGCTGGTCCGGGGCTATGGGCTGGGTTGCCACCAATATGCGGATGACACCCAGCTCTACTTCCTAATGGACGGCCGGCCGGACTCCACCCCGGATACATTTGCCAGCTGTTTGGAAGCGGTAGCTAGATGGCTCAGGCAGAGTCGCCTGAAACTCAACCCCTCCAAGACGGAGGTCCTGTGGCTGGGCAGAAGAGGGCAGGACCAGGAAGCGCGCCTCCCATGCCTGAACGGGGTGCAATTAACACCTGCACCAGTTGCCAGGAATTTGGGAGTGACATTTGATGCCTCCCTCTCTATGGAGGCTCAGGTCACCAATGTAGCTCGGACAGCATTTTTCCATCTTCGCCAAGCCCGGCTACTAGCGCCCTACCTGTCCTCGGAACACCTGGCCACAGTGATCCATGCAACGGTCACTTCCAGACTAGACTTCTGTAACTCGCTCTACGCGGGCCTTCCCTTGTCTTTGACTCGGAAGTTACAGCTGGTCCAAAATGCGGCTGCCAGGGTCCTCACTAGAACACCTTTGAGGGCCCACATTCAGCCGGTGCTTCGTCATCTGCACTGGTTACCAGTCTGTTTCCGAATCAGATTCAAGGTATTGGTATTGACCTTTAAGGCTATACGCGGTCTGGGTCCCATCTACCTGCGGGACCGCTTGGTTGCTTATGCCCCCCGCAGGGCACTCCGCTCTGCGGGTTTGAATTTACTGGTTGTCCCGGGCCCACGGGATGTGCGCCTGGCCTCGACCCGGGCCAGGGCCTTTTCAGTCCTGGCCCCAACCTGGTGGAACGAGCTCCCAGAAGAGCTAAGGGCCCTGCAGGATCTACCAGCTTTCCGCAGGGCCTGTAAGACGGAGCTCTTCCGCCAGGCATATGGTTGAGGCCAGGGCAGCTCTCCCACTAATCCATCAGAGGATCCCCTCCAATATTGAGATCTCTAACACCGAGATCATGGTTAGATCTATTGTATTGGTGCCACCCTCTTCTGAACATTATTCTCTCCACCAGGCTGAACTAAGATCAGAATTGTGACCACCGCCGCTATATGTTATGTGATATGTTATATGTAACTTTTAATTGGGGTTTTTATGGGGATTTTATTGTGTTTTAACTATTTATGTTGTAAACCGCCCTGAGACCTATTGGGAGAAGGGCGGTCTAGAAATTAAATAATAATAATAATAATAATAATAGATAAAAACCAATAAGAGACATAAATACCATACAGGCCTTTGGTTGGGGCCAGTGCCATGGTGACCTCTATGGGCCCCACCAACTTATCGTTTTTTACCTGCTCGTTTCATCTGCCATCATTATCAGAAGCCCCTGCTCATATCCTGGCTCTGAGGGGAATATAGGAAACATCTTAAATGGGTTGTATTTCTTCAATTAATATATTAAACATTAATTTATTTAATTTTATTGATTGTATTGTTGCATCTGTTGTGCACCACCCTGAACTGGTCCTGCTTGGAGAGCAGTGTGAAAATCAAATAAATGAATAGGTACCGTGGTAACCCTGCATTAAAGGTAAAGGTATCCCCTGTGCAAGCACCGAGTCATGTCTGACCCTTTGGGTGACGCCCTCTAGCGTTTTCTTGGCAGACTCAATACGGAGTGGTTTGCCAGTGCCTTCCCCAGTCATTACCGTTTACCCCCCAGCAAGCTGGGTACTCATTTTATCGACCTCGGAAGGATGGAAGGCTGAGTCAACCTTGAGCCGGCTGCTGGGATTGAACTCCCAGCCTCATGGGCAAAGCTGTCAGACGGCTGCCTTACCACTCTGCGCCACAAGAGGCTCTTAACCCTGCATTAGGTAACCCATTAATAGGAATTTGATTCCTGAAACTGAATGCTGAACTATAGTGCAAGTAGAATCATAGAGTTGGAAGGGGCCATACAGGCCATCTAGTCCAACCCCCTGCTCAGAATAGCCCTGACCCGGGTTGACTAGGCTGGCCCATTTTCTCAAATCTCAGGAACTAAGTAGGGTGGGTGTTTCATAGAATCTTAGAATCATAGAGTTGGAAGGGACCTCATGGGTCATCTAGTCCAACCCCCTGCACTAGGCAGGACACCCACAACCCTGGAGAAGGGAACCTCCAAGGAAGTCCAGGGTCATGTCCCAGAGGCAGTATTGGAGGTCCTTGGAAACCCTGCGTGGTCTCCATAAGTCAGCTGCCAAAGGTATTTCCGTGGGATGAAACTAAATTCAGAGTGAAATAATACTCACACCGGCGATTAATGATAATCTCCCCCCTTTGTCTTTTTATAGAAGGCTTCTAGGGTGCTAATGTGAGAGTGCTCGGATAGAGAGGGTGGTACAACAGAGCTATGCCCCTAATGTCACGGATCAGGCAACGGTGGCTGTTGAATGCAGAAATTCCGTGTGGAGATCATCCAGGTCTCAAAGTTCACATCTCAGCTATGCCGTGTGCACTGGGCAAGCCCCCCTCCACCAGCCTCACATGCTTGGCACTTTGGGGACATTCCTTCTTAAACTGTTCTGTGCGGTGGTCAGACTCGGGTCGGTGACCTTGTAATACTGACCTAATTTACTGGATTATAGCAAGGATTAGTGAGGGGAGGGAAGGGCTGAGCAGTTAGGGGACATGCATTGTAACTATGTGCTACTTAAGAGTTTGACTCTGTTTGGCCTTAAAGGTGCCACTGGACTCAAACTCTTAAGTAGCACATAGTTACAATGCATGTCCCCTAACTGCTCAGCCCTTCCCTCCCTTGAATTTTATTCAAGATACTAGGGGCCAAGCCCGTTGCATTCAGGAATACAACGGGTGCTGGTTTAGCGGGGTGCGGGTGGAAGAACTCTGCAGACAGTCTCCCCTTCCCCCCCAGGACCTGGAAAGGCTGCAGGAAGCTGTTAGCAAACTCACCAGCAGGGGCAGCTCTTGCATGGCAGGGATCTGTAGCTTCCAAGACACAGAGGGAAGTTGGAGGAGGAGAGGGTGGTCAGGGGTGCGGGATGGAAGGCGATTAGCTGGCTGCTGGATGGACACGCAAGCCGGTTGGAGGAGGAGACACTCAGGGGCGGGACAGCTGTCCTGAGTGGGTGTTAAGCGCTGAGTGGCACTTAAGCCATGAGACCAGCTCCTCCTTCAAGGCCTTACCAGAAATATTAAGTGGAACAGATAAGCTTTCATGCGCAAGGACTCTTCCTCAGATACACGCTAAAATTTACACCTCCAATAAAACTTGGTTGGTCTTAAAGGTGCCCCTGGCTGGAACTTTGCTCTCCTGCTTCGGACCAACACGGCGATCCACCCGGATCTCTTAGCACAGTGATTTGAAAGTTAAAGTTAAAATAGTAGCAGTGTGTCTCTCCCGGCGGTTTCTCAAGAGAGCTGTCGAAGAGGCTGTGTGGTCTACTGATTGTGAAACTGCACGAGGATACTGTCTCACTGCTTTTTGTGGAAGCTCCCTGGGTGTGCGCTGAGAAGCAATATTGTTGAACTGGGCAATATTGTTGAACTGTTGTTAATAAGCACTATGCGTATGTGGGAGACATGCCTATTGCGAATGCTTCCCGTCAAAGTCCATGCGCTTTCCTTGAATCGGATGCCTCTGGTAGGTTGAACTGTCACCGCATGGCTGGTTTGTATGGAAGCCCTCTCGTGCCATGGAGGACTCCAGGCCCTCGATTTGTGAGGCTGTCGACGTTGGAACATTTTGGAGGTCCTTCATTCATAGGGTTGCGGTAAGAAGAAGAGCTGGGTTTTCATACCCTGTTTTTGACTACCTAAAGCAGGGTTAGTCAAACTGCGGCCCTCCAGATGTCCATGGGCTACAATTCCCATGAGCCCCTGCCAGAATGCTGGCAGGGGCTCATGGGAATTGTAGTCCATGGACATCTGGAGGGCCGCAGTTTGACTAACCCTGACCTAAAGGATTCTTAAAGTGACTTACAATCGACTTGCTCTCCTCTCCCCACAACAGGGTCGGTGAGGCTGAGAGAGAACTGTGACTGGCCCAAGGCCACCCAGGTGCCTCCAAATTTGGGAAGGATGGGGGGCATCAAACCTGGTTCTCTGCATTAGAGGCCACCTCACTTAACGATTCCCACAAGCTGGCTTTCAAGTTGGTAGCTACTTGACAGCAATTTGGATGAACAGGAGCCGTTTGCCTTCTGAAGCTTGTTTACAGGATGATCTTGATAGGCTCCAGAAGTGGGCTAAACTGAATAAAATGAAGTTCAATGGGGACAAATGTAGAGTTCTGCATTTAGGTAGGAAAAACCAAATACAACATTATAGGATGGCGGAGACTTGTCTTGGCAGTAGCATGTGCAAAAAGGATCTAGGAGTCTTAGTAGACCATACATTGGACATGAGTCAGCAGTGTGACTCGGTGGCTAAAAAGGCAAATGGGGTTTTTGGGCTGTATCAAACGGAGTATCGTGTCCAGATCATGGGAGGTGATGGTACCGCTTTACTCTGCTCTGGTTCAGTCTCACTTGGAGTCCAGTTCAGTGTGTGTTCAGTTTTGGGCACCCCAGTTGAAGAGGGATGTAGAGAAACTGGAACGTGTCCAGAGGAGAGCAACAAAGATGGTGAGGGGTTTGGAGACCAAGACGTATGGAGAAAGGTTGGGGGAGCTTGGTCTGTTTAGCCTAGAGAGGAGACGACTGAGAGGGGATCTGATAACCATCGTATCTAAAAGGCTGCCGTGTAGAGCAATGGTCCCCAACCACCGGGCCTCGGATCCCCTTCCCCGCCCCTCCCCCGCAGTCAGAAGCTTCTTTTTGACCCTTACGATTTTCAGATCTCAGACACATCAGTGAAACGTAGGAATGCTGGGTGGTGTCATTCTGGCATATGTGAATTCCCCAAATAATCTGAGAACTCACTGGGATTTTTTCAGCTGTGTCACAGTCACTTGGTACCGGTGTATGAATCGCGCAGCCGCCAGCGCATGCGCGGGAGTGCCACGCATACGTGTTTGCGCCATATACGGCCGCAAACATGCATGCGTGGCAGGGTCCGTGTTTGCATTTGCGGCTGCGCATGGTGCAAATGTGCACACACGGCACTCCTGCGCATACGCTAACCTCTGTGCATGCATGTCTGTGGCTGCGCATGCTGCTAACGCGCATGCCCAGCACTCCTGCACTTGCGCATTTGCGGCCATGCAAGCGTGGCCACTGGATCACCTCCCCCCCTATCGGTCCGCAGCCTTAAAACGGTTGCAGACCACTAGTGTAGAAGATGGCACAGAGTTATTCTGTCTTACCCTGGAGGGATGGATCAAAACGAATGGGATGAAATTAATTCAAAGGAAATTCCATCTAAACCTCTGGAAGAAGTTCCTGATAGTTAGAGCGGTTTCTCAGTGGAACAGGCTTCCTCGGGAGGTGGTGGGATCTCCATCTTTGGAGATTTTTAAACAGAGGCTGGAGAGCCATCTGACGGAGAGGCTGATTCTGGGAAGGCTCAAGGGGGTGGCAGGTGACAGTGGGTGAGCGATAGGGTTGGGAGTGTCCTGCACAGTGCAGGGGGTTGGACTAGATGATATTGGAGATCCCTTCCAACTATATGATTCTATGATTGCTGCTGCCATAGGTTATGCGGCTTGGCCCTTTTATGTGCCTGCATGCGTCACTGATTGCAGGTGGGAAAAGGAGGTGAATCATGAATCATATTAGGAATATTTTGGCTGGAGGTGAGGAATGGTTTGTTCAACCCCACTCACAGCACACAATAACCCCTGGGGGAGAGGATCTGAATGCTTCCTCCAGTAAGGAAGCCCCCATGCGTACACTGTCTTGTTCGTTCATCGTGTGTGGTTTTTCGAGAGAAAAAAAAGGGACCATTCTAACGAAAGGCCTTTTCTCTAGAAATGCAAAAGTTTGAGATTACTCAGCGAAAGTGTTGTGCAATTGATTCAGGATTTACGAAGATTAGAACAATGTGTTCCCCCCAACTGTCCTGGCTCCAAATTGACTCTAACTTTCAAAGCCCTAATAATCTGGGATGTCTGTGTCTTCAGGGCCGCCTCTCCCATTACGTCCCCCCAGAGAGTGCTACACTCAAGTGACTGGAATTTGCTCGGGGTCCCCACCCCTAAAGAGGGAGAACTGGCCTTGACCAGTGCCAGGACTTTTTTGGCGATGGTTTGGTGTGACGCTTTACTACCTAATGAGATCAGGACCATGTGGGGTTTAAAACTCTGCCGCAGGGCCTTTCAGACTTGGCTGTTCTGCCAGGCCTACGAGTGAGGCAAAGAAAATAATATTTGCAAGACTGCCTCCCTACCATCCAACCTAGTGTGGAGTAGTAGTTAACAGCGGCAGCTTCTAATTGGGTTTGATTCCCTGCTCCTCCACGTGCAGCCAGCTGGGTGACCTTGGGCTAGTCACAGTCCTGTTAGAAAAGTATAACTTCGCTTAGGATTGCTCTGAGAGTGTTCTGGTGTAGAGAGGCAGTTTGGTATTATGGTTGAGAGCAGCGGTTTCGAATCTGGTGAGCTGGGTT
Source organism: Paroedura picta (assembly GCF_049243985.1). Taxonomy (NCBI): domain Eukaryota; kingdom Metazoa; phylum Chordata; class Lepidosauria; order Squamata; family Gekkonidae; genus Paroedura; species Paroedura picta. The sequence continues at coordinate 123,437,323 of NC_135373.1, read as the reverse complement.
TGATTCCCTGCTCCTCGCCAAGCAGCCACCTGAGTGACTTTGGGCTAGTCACAGTCCTGTTAGAAGCTGTTCTCACAGAGCAGTCCTGTCAGCCTCACCTCCCTCACAGGGTGTCTGTTGTGGGGAGAGGAAGGGAAGGCGAATATGAGCCACTTTGAGACTCCTTCGGGTAGAGAAAAGCAGCATATAAGAATCAACTCTTCTTTTTCATCAGTAATATCAGGGCTCTCTCAGCCTCACCCACCTCACAGGGTGTCTATTGTGGGGAGAGGAAAGGGAAGGCAATTGTAAGCCACTTTGAGACTTCTTTGGGCAGTGAAAAACAGGATATAAAAACAAACTTTCTTCTAAACCTCTCATCATCGGTTAGCCCCCGTCTGTAAGAATATGTATATGGAAATAGAAGAGGTTTTAATTTTTTAAAATAATTTACCTGTTGAATATTTTATTATACGTGTTATCAGGCTGTTCTAAGCTTCCCTGAGCCAAACAGAAAAGTCAGCGTTCAAGAGTTGTTGTTTTTGATTTATTTCTATGCAGCCCCTCCCTGAAGGTTTTGGGCAGCTTTCAGATTAAAATAATAAAATACATTGTTATTTAGAATGTTGTTAAGTACATGAACATTATAAATAGTGAACCAGTGGCTTCCTGCTTCGTCCCTGTTCTAGAGGCGGAAGGCGGAGCACAAATATCATTTTAGTGATGTTCCAGTTGGATGGATTCATGATTATTATTTAGTTATTATGTGTTGCGTCATTAATGGCATTCACTGCTGCAACATGTTTATGGTTTATCAGGGTTAGTCAAACTGCGGCCCTCCAGATGTGCATGGACTACAATTCCCATGAGCCCCTGCCAGCGAATGCTGGCAGGGGCTCATGGGAATTGTAGTCCGTGCACATCTGGAGGGCCGCAGTTTGACTACCCCTGGCTCAGATGGTAAAAATATAAAATAGGAGACACTAAGTGATCATTAGGTAGGACAGATAAAACCTCTGCGAGGGACAAACGTTCTACATGTGAGCTGCTAAGGGACAAATAGTTAGAGTGCCTGCCTGCAGGTAAGCTTCTCTTGTTACCTGTCTGGCCACAGTCTAATTAGGATGCCTTAACCACGCAAAGATCTTCTGATGTCACTGCGGCAGGAAGTGGTGGCAGCTCCAAACGTAGGTGGCTTCAAGAGGGGATTGGACAGACACCTGGAGCTATAAGCCACAAGGTACAGATAGAACCCTCTATCTGGGGCAGGGATGCTCTGACTTCTCGGTGCTTGGGGGGGCTGCAGTGGGAGCGCTTCTGGAGTTCTGGCCCTGCTGGTGGACTTCCTTGATGGCACCTGGGCTTTGATCACAGTTGGACCGGATGGGCAAGTGGCCTGATACAAGGTGGCTTCTCTTGTTTTCTCGTCCTTGATAACCGCTAGCAATTCTGTCAACATTTGCCCCAAATTGAGCGAGCTTCAGCTGGTTACACCAGGATATCTTTGAGCTTTCCGTAATCAGCCCACTCTCAACTGTTGTGGTTCTTGCAAGCTTGCACCTGGCTTGTTTTCATGGGCATCTTTTTGCTTTCTTCTTCTCTCATGTGTGGAATTGAGACCGAAGACTTCCTGGTTTTGGAAGTCTTCCTCATCTAACCAGTTTGAATCCCCAATCATAGAATCATAGATTTGGAAGGGACCTCCTGGGTCATCTAGACCAGGGGTAGTCAACCTGTGGTCCTCCAGATGTTCATGGACTACAATTCCCATGAGCCCCTGCCAGCGTTTGCTCATGGGAATTGTGGTCCATGGACATCTGTAAGACCACAGGTTGACTACCCCTGATCTAGACCAACCCCCTGCACTTTGCAGGACCCTCACAACCCTATCGCTCATCCACTGTCACCTGCCACCCCCTTGAAACCTTCACAGAAACTGATGGTGAGCAGCAAGAAAAAGATCACTGTTACCAAAGGGACCCGATCTAGATCAACCCATTTCTTGTTGTCCACAACTAGGATTTAGAATCAGGAGTATACAGTGGACTCCAAGTCTTAGGTTATGGCAGAGGAACAATTGTTTAGCTACCTGAATTTGAGCACTGTAACAAGCTGTAATTATCCATCTGGTATAGCAGGTCTTCACTCCTTGCTCTGAGTGCAGAGGGAGACAGAAGAAGCAGCTGAGAATCAGCCGGGCGTGAATATGTCAAGCGCAAACCAGATTTGGTTCATGTTGTCTGAAACAATAAACTTGGCAAGTCAACACTGGAAAGTATTGTGGTGAGGGAGAGAATAGGCCCTGGTGTGCTATTTATTCGCTTCATATATGTATTATGTTTTTTAATATCTATATATCGCCCTCCCTTTTGGCTCAGGGCAGTTTAGAAGAAGAGTTGGCTCTTAGATGCTACTTTTTTCTGTCTGAAGGCGTCTCAAAGTGGCTTCCAGTCGCCTTCCCTTTCCTCTCCGCACAACAGACACCCTGTGGGGGAGGAGAGGCTGAGAGAGCCCTGAGATTACTGAAGAAGAAGAGTTGGTTCTTATATGCCGCTTTTCTCTCTCCAAAGGAGTCTCAAAGGGGCTTACAGTCGCCTTCCCTTTCCCCTCCCCACAGCAGACACCCTGTGAGGTGGGTGAGGCTGAGAGCCCTGAGATTACTGAAGAAGAAGAAGAGTTGGTTCTTATATGCCGCTTTTCTCTACCCAATGGAGTCTCAAAGCGGCTTACAGTCCCCTTCCCTTTCCTCTCCCCACAACAGACACCCTGTGAGGTGGGTGAGGCTGACAGAGCTCTGAGATTCCTGCCCGGTTAGAACAGCTTTATCAGTGCCGTGGAGATCCCAAGGTCACCCAGCTGGTTGCATGTGGGGGAGGAGCAGGGTATCAAACCCAGCTCACCAATTTAGAAGTCCACACTCATAACCACTACACCAAGCTGGCTCTTGTATGTATTTACATTGGGAACTTTCATAAAAGAACACATTTCTTGATTTAAGTATATGACATATTTAACAATGAGAACTTGCATTGAGTTTATAATTTAACATTCAGTATCCAGCAGCTCAGTTTTTTCTGCACTGTGATTCTGTTTTTCTACTGTGGGTGTAGCTGATGGTGGGAGGGACCGCTGGGCTCTGGCTGGTGGCTCGTTCCCTTGTCTTGGCCAAAAGCCTGGTGAAAGAGCTCCCTTTTGCAGGCCCGAGGAATTGCTTGCGCTCCGGCAGGGCCCTGATACCCCCTTTCCTATTAAAGGACCCCCAAAGCCGCTTACACTGTTCTCTTTCCACTATTTTATCCTCACAGCAACCCTGCGAGGTAGCCCAGGCTGAGTGTTTGTGACTGGCCCGAGATTACCCAGCCAGCAGAGTGACAGCACACTGACTTTGTGATGCTAGAGATTCATTTCCTGGCAACTAAATGTTTTTGCCAAAAGACGTCTCCCCACCCCCTCTGAATTCAGCCAATTTAGCATTTTCAGGATAACGCCTCTGTGGAACTGTGTTGCAATGCAACGGTTCTGATAATGCAAGGTTTTCCTGAAAACAGTCTTTTGCATGGATGGCTGTTTTGAAGCTTCCCATAAGAGTGGCAACTGCCGAACAAGTTCGTCCAGTCCTGTGTAGACCTCCCCAGTGGCCAGCTGTGCTCAGTGGAACGTATTCCCAAACCGTCGTGCATAAATGCCCTCTTAGAACCATCATGTGCCACGCCTGGCCCATGCCAGCTTATATGTTTTTCCCGTCCACAAGTTGGACTGGCTGTCCTGAGGCTTCCTGCAGCTGCCCATCCTCCCCACCCCTGGCTCTCCCGTGCCTTTCAATTTAGAGCAGTGCTTCTCAGCCTTCCTAATGCCGCGACCCTTTAATACAGTTCCTCACGTTGTGGTGACCCCCAACCATAAAATTATGCAAGGGTTCTTTCACAAGAATTAAACCGAAATAGACCAATGGCATGAAGATCTATGGTTCATGACTGTGTATACATTGTTTTTCCCCGGGGTTTCTCAGTTCAGTTCTGCCTCTTGTCCCACCATGCTGATCTCGCTCTTTTCCTTTGCTCCAGACAGATGAACGCTCTATCTCGATCTTCCCCGCAAGGCTGTTGTGCGGATGGCTCCCCCCCTGGGCCAAGCTGCTTGCCCTGCCACGACCCCTGTGAAAGGGTCGTTCGACCCCCAAAGTTTTCCCGACCCCCAGATTGAGAACTACTGGCTTAGAGAGACTTTGTAGCACAAGTGCTCTTATCTTGGTTCTTCTCGGTATGCTAAACAGTTCTGTTTCAGCTCTCACTGTCTGTCCTTTATTTTCACACTGCACTGGGGATCCAACAGGTCAACCGTGGGAAAGGGGTGGGGGGGGCAGAGTATATTTACCTGGGTTTCCTATTGTTCCTTGTCTTCAGCAATGCCTATCTGTGATGCGGACTACCTGTAATCAACACTTCCTGGTTTTGGAAGTCTTCCTCATCTAACCAGTTTGAATCCCCAATCATAGAATCATAGAGTTGGAAGGGTCCTCCTGGGTCATCTAGTCCAACCCCCCTGCACTTTGCAGGACACTCACAGCCCTAATCAAGACTTTCTTAGGCTTCCCCAATGTCTGGGACTCCTGTGGGCTTGTCTTAAAGGGCCAGATTTGGGAGTGCACCCCGCAGGGTCGTGACAAGAACGCCCTGACGAGAGTTGTGCTTCGGCCACCTGTTGAGCCAGAGCCTTCGTAGGGACTTCTCAGAGGAGCGCCAGCGGCTTTGGGTGCGTCTCGAAGCAAAAACAGAATTAACGTTTCGAGACCCAGGAACGTTTAACCGGCCATTTGATTCAAGCCGGTGTGTCCAAACGAGGGAGACGTGTCAGCATTACCGAGGGGAAATCATAGAGCGCTATTCCCCGCCTCGTCCCGGAGCAAGCGTTGATGATTAATATTTCCTTAGGATGTTATCGTGCAACTGGTAGGAAATGGAGATTGCTGACATAGCTGCTTTTGCGTGCTGTTTTTTGCTTCGTGCTTTCGGCCAGTGTCCGCTGACTGGTCCGGAGCCATGGCAGAGCTCTCAAGCGCTGACCCTTCACTTTCCCAACTCTTTGCTCCTCCTGAACAGTCCAGCCCGTCGTCTCCAGAACCGGCCAGTCTCCCCGCGGAGGACATCAGCACGAATTCAAACGGCCCCAAGCCTGCAGAGATCATCCTAGATGACGACAGGGAAGACCTCTTTGCTGGTAATTCTCACCCTCTGTGTGTGTGTGTGTGTGTGTGTGTGTGTATCTCCCTGGAATCTTTTTTTTGCTTCCAGCCCAGATGCTTTCTTGTCCATTTAGCTGCTTTTCCTGATGCACTGTTCTTAGAGAGCAGTTGTCACAGGAAGGCAAGAAATGGGAGTAAAAATGTAAATGGATTTCCAGAACCAATTGCCTTCAAGCAAAAGAGGGGCTTGCAATACATACAGCGGGTTGAGCTCAATGGGATGCGATCTTAGAATCATAGAGTTGGAAGGATTCACACAGGCTGTCTAGGCCAAACCCCTGCTCTATGATCCTGCCTTGAGCAGGGGGTTGGACTAGGTGGTCTATATAGCCCCTTCCCACTAGGATTCTTTGAGTCCAGTTCACCAGTGGGATGGGCAGCCTAAGGAGGTGGGGAGCTCCCCCTCAGTCTTAAATCAGTGGCTGGACAGATATTTATCCTGGATGCTTTAGGCTGATCCTGCATTGAGCAGGAGATTGGACTAGGTGGCCTATGTGGCCCCTTCCCACTCTATGATTCTGTGAGTGGGAAGTATTCAAGCACTGGCAGTCTTCAAGCAAAGGTTGGATACACACTTTTCTTGGATGCTTTAGGATGCTTAGGGCTGATCCTGCGTTGAGCAGGGGGTTGGACTAGATGGCCTGCATGGCCCCTTCCAACACTATGATTCTATGAGTCCAGTTCAGCAGTGGAATAGGTTGCCTAAGGAAGTGGGGAGCTCCGCCTCTCTGGTGGTCTTCAAGCAGCAGTTGGGCAGATCCTTATCCTGGATGCCTGAGACTGATCCTGGGTTGAGGAGGGGGTGGGATTTGATGGCCTGGAGGGCCCCTTCCCACTCTAGTATTCTAGGAGTCTAGTACAGCAGGGGAAGGGGCTGCCTAAGGAGGTGGGGAGCTCCTGCTCACTGGTGGTCTTCAAGCAGAGGCTGGACAGAGCCTTCTCCTGGATGCTTGAGGCTGATCCTGCACTGAGCAGAGGGTGGGACTAAATGGCCTGGATGCCCCCTTCCAACTCTAGGGTTCTATGATCTTCATGCTGGCCTTGCTCCGAGAATATAGGCCTGAGCCTGTATTTGCCCAAGTGCTCGCATACAGTCTTCTTTTTAAAACTACATTTGCCCCTTTGAGGAAAGCAGGCCTTGGTGCTTCGTTACCAGAAGGCCTTACTTCCGTTATTCTTCTGTGTATGTGCTGCACTGACAGAGTGGGAAATGGTAGCTAGAACCCCTAGATTGTTTTGAAGAGCGCGCAGGCAATTGGCTGGCCGGGGCACACATGGCCACATCCGGCTTCGCGTCTGCCTATCTGGAATTACTTCTGCCTTGTGGCCAGTTTCGTTTAAGGACGGAGCCAGTCAAGACCACATGTGTAGGCTGTGGGGTGTGGCTGCTGCTTCTTTATCTTGATCCTCAGCTGCTCAGTCAAGGCAGATTCCAGGACTGACTTAGCTTCAGCATCTGACTCTCCTGCGTTTTTACCAGTCTTGACACCTGAGCTTGTTCACAGTTTTGGGGATATGGTTTGCGGCAAGAATAAGTTTGGAAAAGAACTGGCTAACCCAATCTCAGAACCTAAGCAGGGTCCTCTTTAGGAACATAAGGGGAGCCCTGCTGGATCTGACCAATAGTCCATCTACCCCACCATCCTTTTTCATGCAGTGCCATCCAGGTCCCCTGGATGGCTGACAAAAGGGCATAGAGGCTGAGGTCTGAGAAGAAATTTTCTGGGTCAGACTAATAGTCCATGCTGGAGTCCAGCATTCTGTCTCATACAGCGGCCAACCAGTTCCTCTGGACAGTCAGCAGTAGGACAGAAGAATAGTCGGTTCTTATATGCTGCTTTTCTCTACCAAAAGGAGTCTTGAAGCGGCTTACATTCGCCTTCCCTTTCCTCTCCCCGCAATAGATACCCCGTGAGGATATATGAGGCAAAATTGGGAATCGCTGCCATAAAGTGTTTGGGGAGGGACTGTGGCTCGTTAGCCACGTGTTTGTATCAAAATGTTATCACGTATATCAGTTCACGCATATACTTGGAAATTATTTTGTTTTACATAGAAGCCACAGAGGAGGTTTCTCTGGATAGCCCCGAGAGGGAACCGATACTCTCTTCGGACTCTACTCCTGCCGTTACTCCCGTGACGCCTACTACGCTAGTAGCCCCCAGAATGGAGACCAAAAGCATCACGGTGCCGGTGGATTTTGATCTATCCAGAGAAGAGGTACTTACTTTCTCAATAGATCTTTATTATTTACTTACTAATGATTATATACTAGGAGCCAAGCCCGTTGCATTCAGGAATACAATGGGCGCTAGATTCGAGGGGTGGAGTGGAAGAACACTGGGGATGGCCCCAGGGCCTGGAAAGGCTGCAGGCAGCTGTTAGGGAACTAACATAGCTTTAGCTTCCTGTTCAACAAGGAGAGGAAAAATCTTGCTAGCTTCTTTCAAGACAAGCCTCTTCCCCACTAGGCCTACAATATCATTAATGGAAGACTAAGCAGGTGACAAATCCCATTCAAGCTGTGCTAAGTACTTTTGGGGCTGTGATATTTGTCTTCTGGGTATGATGAGTGCCCTGGAACTTAGGTCTGCAATGACGGGCTTGAACTGAACGTAGAAGAGCAAGGACACATAAGCCTGACTACCGAACTTCAGTCTATCATCTTTCCAAAGCCACTTATGGCTGTGAAAGTTGGACCAAGAAAAAAATCAGACAAGTGAAGAATCGATTCGTTTGAACTCTGGTGTCGGAGGAGGCTTCTGCGGATTCCCTGGATGTCAAAAAGTCACAAACAAAGAAAACTACAGTGCACAAAGTCTGATGTATCACTGGAGGGCAAAATCACGACACTCCGGCTCACTTACTTTAGGTGTATCATCATCTCAAAAGAGAAAGCAGTCATGCTAGGATTGGTCAGTGGAAAAAAGGAAACCAGGCCGACAAAGAACGCGGTGGTTGGATACTATCAAAATGGACACAAAACTGCACAGCTTGAAGGGAGGTGTTGCAGGTTCTGGGGGTCATGGCGACAGCTGTGCATAGGATCGCCCAGATGTCACTGAATGGCTGACAGCATCTTCCCTACATAGTGGTTTGAGCAACTATTGGGTATGTGTTCAGACAAAAGGCACCTACATGTATGCTAAATAATGCAGTTTTGATCTTCTTCAATGGCCATTTGAAGTGGATTTTGCCATTTCATTTAGTAAAATCCAGATGTAGAGATGATTGGAAGGGCATTATTTAGAGCATGTGATGAAAACACCCAGTATAAAATTTCTCCTGCCTTTCTGATGATACCTGGGGGTGTTTTTGAGGAAATTCCGCAATCTTTATCACCTGTTTCGGCTTTTGGCTCAGCTCATGATTGAGCTAGGGACTAAGCAGAAAAATGTTGGTGTGAGCTGCCAGAATTTGCAACTAGATGTCCCTTTATATCCGTCCATTCATAGAGAACTTGTGTTTTGTGTTCCTAGATTGAAGAGGAGGCCAATGGAGACATGTTTGATATTGATATTAACGTGTCCGATCCAGAGAAAGTTGGTGAGTTTGAAAGCAGCGGGTCATAGAAACTGTTCATGTGTAACTTTAATTTTCAAGAAGGGGGGGGGAGGCATAGAAAGGATCAATGAAGCTATTTTTAATTAACAAGAATATCACCCTGCCATTCCACCCTCGTAGGGCCACTAAAGCGGCTAACAAAGTAAAAACATGCGAATTACAACCTCATCTTAAGAAGTTCATAGGGTGGAGAGTTGAAAGAGGATTTTTTCTCCCTCTCCCAAAAGACTAGACCTCAAGGGCATCCAATGAAGCTGATGGGCAGTAGGTTCAGGCAGACAAAAGGGAGTACTACTTTACACAGCATGAGGGAAATGTGGTACTCACTGCTGGAGGATGAGGGATGGCCACCTTTGAAAGGGGATTTTTCATGGAGGACCAGTCTATCAATGGTGACCAGCTATAGTTACTGAGGAGAACCATCTTCAGAGCCACTAATCCTCTGAATCCCTAACATCAGAGGAGGCAACATCCAAGGTAGACCTTGGTCTGTATGCCCTGTCATTGACCTTCCAGAGAAACTGGTTGGCCATGGTGTGAGACAGGATAAGACCACTAGTTTATTACAGCAGGCTCTTCTTAAGTTCTCACACACAAATAGATCATTAAAACCCAAGCTTATAATAAGTACAAAAGATAAAAAAACAGTTAAGGCAGGGGTAGTCAAACTGCAGCCCTCCAGATGTCCATGGACTACAATTCCCAGAAGCCCCTGCCAGCATTCGCTGGCAGGGGCTCCTGGGAACTGTAGTCCATGGACATCTGGAGGGCCGCAGTTTGACTACCCCTGAGTTAAGGCATCGGGGATAGGTTACATATCGTGTGAGTAGTTTGGTGTCCAAAGAAGTATTCAAGGGGTGATCAGGGATTCTTCCGTCTGTTCCCTTAGGTGACGGTATGAATGCGTACATGGCCTACCGAGTAACAACAAAGGTAATCTATTTTGACAAAACAATTTGTGCTCTTCTGTACCACATAAGTGATGAATGTTTTGAAAGGACATGGTTTTTTTTCTTCTTCTTTTTAGACCAGCCTGTCTATGTTTCACAAAAAAGAATTCTCCGTAAAAAGACGATTCAGTGACTTTCTCGGCTTGCATAGCAAATTAGCGTCAAAATATCTACATGTCGGGTACATCGTGCCCCCAGCTCCGGAGAAAAGTATTGTAGGTGAGCACCTCTCCGGGACAGATTGTGGTGTTGTCCTGATGCCGCCATGTTTATTGGCTGCTTTTGTTTTGCATCTGTTTAGTAACTTCTTGGTCTCTAAAATCAAGCTAGGAAGAATGCCAGATTCAGGAACACATTCTTGCCGTTAACTTGACAAACAATACATTTGCTGTTTTGGCGTCTGTCCCTCTTGTGTTCCTCCCTCCCCAATTTACTGCTGGTGAGCTGTGAACCCATTCTGTTAGTGGTAGCTGTTCCCTGTCTGTGGCCCCCTTCAAATGTGCCAGAGCCCTCTAGGCCCCTGTTGTGGATGGCTGATATATATTTCATTTTCTTTGTTGGGGGTAAAAGCTGCACACAAAATCCCAGGCAGTTTTCATGGAATGCATGCTTCCTTCCATGTTTCGTCCACCCCCCCCCCCCCAATTCATGGTTAACTTGAATATCAGCCCCTTTCAGCAAAGCAAATCCCAGGAGTCCCCAACACGGTGCCTCCGGGCACCCTGGCACCCACCAACCCTCTTGCCCAGCTGAGCAGGCTTAAGTGGGCAGGGCCAGTTGGGCCTTTGCCAAGAAGAGCTTCTGCTTGTCCATTGTCGATCTCATTGCCTGTGCAGATTATTAAAAACATTGCTTTGGCTAGCCACCGCTGCACAGCGACCTTCAGCATGTGACTGAAGCTGAGCCACGAGGGCCATTTTGCAATGGCCTCCAGCTCCGTTTGGGTACTCTTGCAAATTCCATATCGAGCCCATCCCTGTTGAAATGCTGATTGTTTTCTTGCCTTTTGTGACAGATCTTAAGCTTTTTAATCAAACTGTTAGAAAAGCGGTGTAACTGTCTTCATAGGCATGACCAAGGTGAAAGTAGGCAAAGAAGATTCCTCGTCTACAGAATTCGTAGAAAAAAGAAGAGCCGCTCTAGAAAGGTAATGTATCCTTGCAAATTCATGAATGCTATGTGTACTATGTATAATCATAGAATCATAGAATCGTAGAGTTGGAAAAGGCCATACAGGCCATCTAGTCCAACCCCCTGCTCAACGCAAGATCAGCCCAAAGCGTCCTAAAGCATCCAAGAAAAGTGTGCATCCAACCTTTGCTTGAAGACTCAAATGCCCTGTGCGATTTGAGTTTCTGCTGTGGGAGGGTTTCTGGAGTTCTGGCCCCACCTGTGGACCTCCTGATGGTCCCTGAGAAGCTAAGCAAAGTCGGTCTTGGTTAGTTAGTTGGTTAGAGACCACCAAGGAAGTCCTGGGTTGCTACTCAGGTGCAGACAGTGGCAAATACCATCCCATACCTTCAAAATGCTACTGGGTTGTGATAAGTCAATCACAACTTGTTGAGTCAGTCTACCAACAGGGAAAGCCCAGCTACTCCCTTTACAGCTAGCACTCCAAAATGAAATATGGTTTCGTTTTCAGGAAACCAGAGGACTTCCTCTTTCATCGTGGAAGCCCGAAGGCCTGCTGTTTGTGGTTTCTGGGAGTCTTCTGTGGCTTAAAACGTACACAGGCTACATTTCCTCTGAACCGTTGTGAGGTGTTTTTTAGAGTCCCCTGTTTTTTTATTCTGGTGGTTTTTAGGGCGGGTAACCAGGTTGTATTGATTCTGAAACCTGGTTAGCTTTAGGGCTCTAAGATACACCAGGGGGGGGAAAAAACAAGACTCCAAAAACACCTTGCAACTGTTCATTAGATAAGAGGTGGACAAATGGACTTGCTAGTGAACTCCAAGCAGGCATGAGAAAAGCGCTTCCTAGTTCCGGTCAGTCACTCGGAAGATGTAGATAAAATGCCCGACAACTGTTCACACACTCCACACTTTGGCGAGGAGAGGTTCCCACCTCTGAAGATGCCAGCTACAGTTACTGATTTAACATGAGGGACAAAAATCACCAGACCAAAACCCTACAGCCCAGAAAACTCACAAAAACCAGTGGGCCACGAAGGCCTTTGCTGGCTTGTTTTGGGTTACTGTTTTTCACATGGTTGTGTGAACTTGGAGGGTGATTTCTCTATACCTCCGTCTTAAACATCCCTTTGCCGTGAGGCCTGATGAAACTAGATCTTTAAAATACCAGGACCTTGCCTCTTCTTTTGAGCTCAGATTGACCGTGTCCCTCTCATGTGTGCGTCTTCGGTGAAGAGGTTTGGTTTTCCAAAGGCGCAGATTTTACTAAAGCAGTGGGGGTATAAAGTACAGCAGTTCCGTAGCACGTTCAGTATTGCGTGGCTGGTTTGCAGAGCTGGGTTTAAGGCATGACTTCACTCTTGTTATTTGTTGCCTTTTGCTGTTTGAAGCGGGCACGAGCAAGCAGGTGACATTTATTTAGATCAGTATTATTAGTTGCTGTTCTGGCTTGCGGGGCTCAAAAGGTGGCTCACCATGTAAATAAAGCAGCAGTTGTGGAAATAAATAGAACTCTGCTGAAAATAACAATAAACTATATTAGTCAAATGTACTTCTAAAGCAGAGGTTCTCAACCTCCCTAATGCCGCAACCCTTTAATACAGTTCCTCATGTTGTGGTGACCCCCAGCCATAAAATTATGCAAGGGTTCTTTCACAGAAACTAAACTGAAACTGACCCATGGCGTGAAGATCCATGGTTCAGGATTGTATATACATTTTTCCCCCCCCGCGGTTTCTCAGTTCAGTTCTCCCTCTTGTCCCACCAAGCTGATCTGGCTCTTTTTCGCTGCTCCAGACAGACTAACGCTCTCTCTCAATCTACCCCTCAAGGCTGTTGTGTCAATGGCACTCCCACACACACCTGGGCAAGCTGCTTGCCCTGCCACGACACCTGTGAAAGGATCATTCAACCCTCAAAGTAGTCCCGACCCCCAGGTTGAGAGCCACTGTTCTAAATAAAACCTGTTGCTTGTTGGGGAATTTGGTATATTTTTTTGCAGCGTTTGTTTCTGTTCTGGGGTGGCTAGGAAACCTGTGTTGGGTGGTATCACAACAAGGGCAAAGGCTGAAGGGGGGGCATTTAGATCAATATCCTCGATCAATAAGCATGAATCTGGATTTTGAAGCTTTTGTCCAGATAGCAAAGTTCTGCACCCCCTGCTCCTTTTACAGACAGCATATGTTTTTGCAGTACTGCCAGGAACACTCAACATTGTCTGACTTTTAAAACCACAGGTATCTCCAACGAACGGTGAAACACCCAACCTTGTTACAGGATCCTGATTTAAGGCAGTTCTTGGAAAGTTCTGAGGTATTTTAATTCTCTTGTCTTTTAGGCTGGCCCTTGAAAGCTGGCCCTTGCACATGAAAATCTAGCTCGTACCCCTGAAACTTGAATTTTACACCCTCAGCAGACTTTTCCCAAACTGGAATAACTGTGCTGGTCTCTGACTGAGTGCAAGAGGGTATCTTTTCTTGGGGAAACACTTTTCCCTGTAGAAGAAGATGAGTACTTAGGGTTCTCAAAGAGGCTTCCAGACACCTTCCCTTTCCTCTCTGCACAACAGACACCCTGTGAGGGAGGGGAAGTTGAGAGAGCCCTGAGATTACTGAAGAAGAAGAGTTGGTTCTTATCTGCCGCTTTTCCCTACCCGAAGGAGTCTCAAAGCGGCTTCCATTCGCCTTCCCTTTCCTCTCCCCACAACAGAAACCCTGTGAGGGAGGGGAGGCTGAGAGAGCCCTGAGATTAGGAAGAAGATATTACTGCTGTCAGAACAGCTCTCTCAGGGCTGTGGCGAGGCCAAGGTCACCCAGCTGGCTGCATGTGGAGTGCGGAATCAAACCCGGATCACCAGATTAGAAGTCGGCGCTCCTAACCCCCGCACCAAGCTGGCTCTCTGAGTAGTGGCTCAGGGACGTTCATATCTTGGCTCAAATTTTTGTTAGTCTTTATTGCACTATCGGAGTCTTTCTCTTTTGTACTGATACAGACAAATACGGCTCCCTGTCTTGATTTATTTCCGTGGCTCACAGCACAGTGTTAAATTCCAGCATCCGATGTGAAACGCCTTAGATTCACACAGTAATGCACGTTAGAATCTGTGCTCTTAACTCTTGAGAAAGTTCAAAGCTTTCAGCAAAAACTTAGGAAGGAATGCAAAAACGCAAGATGAACTGAATAAGCCTACGAGTGAGGTGTGTCCAATTCATGGCATCTGGCCAGTAATGTCTGTCTCCTGTTCCTACAGCTACCTCAGTCACTTGGCAACAAGTTTCTAGAACTCTCAGGTCTCAGAAACATTCCACGGAACAGCTGGAGACTGGACTTTGGCAAGCTACAGAGAGTTAATATCTTTGTAGTATCTTGACAATGCAGATCAGAGGGAAGCATCTGCCATCTTCCCAACTCCCCCTAGGCGTGTTTTTGATGCGTTTTAGCCAACATTTTTCTGTGTCACTGCACCCGCCACGGACAACGTGTCAGAATGTACTTCTGGAAGCCGGTGCTTGTTCCCTCGGCTGTTCTGGAGGTATTATAACAACTTTGGCAGGTGTTCTCTCGGCAGAAGACCAGCCAGTCCCTGTGTTCATAGAATCATAGAGTTGGAAGGGTCCATAGAGGCCATCTAGTCCAACCCCCTGCTCAATGCAGGATCAGCCCTAGGCATCCTAAAGCATCCAAGAAAAGTGTGTATCCAACCTTTGCTTGAAGACTGCCAGTGAGGGGAAGCTCACCACCTCCTTAGGCAGCCCATTCCACTGCTGAACTACTGTGACTGTGAAAATTTTTTTCCTGTTCAAAGTTCCCTCCCCTCCAAGAATGTCAAAATAGTCAATTCAAGTAATTGTTGCAATATATATTGGGGAGGTGGTACACTATATAAGAACCGGATGTTCTTGGTGGGCCCTTCTCTGCCTAGTTAAACCTCCAGGTTTAAGGTGAGCTCTTACAGACCCCCTTTGTTTTTCGATTGCAGCTGCCGAGAGCAGTGAACACCCAGGCTCTGAGCGGAGCGGGGCTGCTGAGGATGGTGAACAAGGCCGCCGACGCAGTGAACAAGATGACAATCAAGATGAACGAGTCGGATGCAGTAAGCTGGCTCCCCCCTCTCCCTCCCCCCTGCCATAAATGGGGCTCAGTGCTTGCGGTTTAAGACAACGGGGAAAGGTAGCTGGGTGTTATTTTTCTGGCATGGGCTCTAAGCTGCAATTTAGTTTGGCTACCCTGGGCACTTAACACCCACTCAGGGCAGTTGTCCCGCTCCTGAGTGCCTCCTCCACGCGGCTTGCCTGGCTGTCCAGCGGCCAGCCAATTGGCCACCCCCACCTGTGACCACCTCCTCCTCCTTCCACTTCCCTCCGAGGCTCAGAGGCTAAAGATCCCTGCCACATGATAGCTGCCCCTGCTGGTGAGTTCCCTGCCCTGGGAGCCTCCAGCCTTTCCAGGTCCTGGAGGAGAGGCTATCTGCAGAGTTCTCTCATCCCCACTCCCAAAATCTAGCATCTGTTGTATGCAACGGGCTCTGTCCCTAGTGATAAATAACTTACAGTCACACAGTGAAGATCCTTGTACTGTGAACACAGCTGCTGCCAGTGTTGTAAAAATCTGCCCAGCCAATCAGAAGCCCTGCCCACTTGCTAGAAACACTTGGCACACTTCAGGAAAGGTATCAGGCACTGCGGCATCCCTGGCACTCTTGTTACTTGCCTGTCCTATGCGGTTAATTTGTTTTCATAATACGGCAGGCATCGTCTGCAAGGGTAACCTAATTTAACACGAGTTGATTCTTCCCCCCCCCCCTTTTTTGCCAGTGGTTTGAGGAAAAACAGCAACAGTTTGAAAATCTGGATCAGCAACTCCGGAAACTTCACGGCAGCGTCGAAGCCTTGGTCTGTCACAGGAAAGGTACAGTTTTCGTCATTTCAAAGAGCTCTGTGAATTTGAGGCCTCTCATCGAAATGTGCCTGTGGCCCAGGCTGGCCTGATCTCGTCAGATCGCAGAAGCCCTGGTTAATACTTGGATGGGGGCCCACCAGGGAAGTCTGGGGGGGGGGGGCTGTGCAGAGGCAGGCAAGGGCAAAACCCCCTCTGTTCATCTCTTGCCCTGAAAATCCTATGAGATTGCCATCAATCTGATACAACCCACAAATAGACATGCTCTGACCAGGGTGGACCGGGGCTAACCTGATCATGTCAGATCTCAGGAGCTAAGCAGGGTCAACCGTAGCTACTATCGGGGTCGCTACGCAGAGGCAGGCGACAGCAAACCCCCTCTGTTCATCTTTCCCCTTGAAAACCCCAGAGGGAATCACCATAAATTTGGTTGGGCCTTGACAGCACTTTCTTCCTCCAATCTAAATATTTGTGGTTTTTTCAGCAGTAGAGTCTCAGCTTGGGGCACAGCCTCGGTGGGTGAGAGCGTAATAACAGTGACAACGCGGTGAGGACGGCATAGAGCAGGGGTGGCTGAACGTTGGTTCTCCGGATGTTAACGGACTACAGTTCCCACGAATTCCTGGCAGTTGGCCATGCTGGCAAGGGCTCATGGGAATTCTCGCCCATGAGCAGCTGGAGAGCCACCATTTCCCTCCCCCCCCCCTCAGCGTAGAGGCTTATGGGTCTCTTTGGACAGGTAGCCTCCCCTAGACCATTCAGAACATTGCCTCCCTCCCACCGTGGGGAATCAGCGCTGCCCCTTCCTTGTTTCAGAGCTTTCCGTCAATACCGCAGCCTTTGCTAAAAGCGCTGCCATGCTGGGGAACTCCGAGGACCACACGGCCTTATCAAGAGCTTTGTCACAGCTGGCCGAAGTGGAGGAGAAAATCGATCAGCTGCATCAGGAGCAAGCTTTTGCCGATTTCTACGTCTTTTCCGAGCTGCTGAGTGACTACATCCGCCTCATCGGTGCGGTAAAAGTAAGCTGGTCTCCCCTGATCTCCTTGCAAGGTAGAATCTGTACGTTAGCAGGATGATGTAAGAAGGCAGGGGAATACAGGAAGAGCAAAGAATGCAAAAAGGACAGAAGTAAAACCGAGCAAAGACTTGTGGGGGGTTTTATTCAGTTTTATGGAGTATTTTGTTTTTGTTGCTTGTAAGCCACCTCGAGACGATCTAGTCAAGAGGCGCGATATAAATCATCAAATTATAAATAAATAAAAATGCAAAGAAGGACAGGAGTAAAACAGAGGTGAGGATATAAGAATACAGAAAGAGCTGAGAATATAGGAATACAGAAAGAGCGGAGAATATAAGAATGCAAAGAAGGCAGGACAGGACTAAAAGAGAGTCAAGATTATAAATCAGGGATAGTCAAACTGCGGCCCTCCAGATGTCCGTGGACTACAATTCCCATGAGCTCCTGCCAGCAAACGATGACAGGGGCTCCTGGGAATTGTAGTCCATGGACATCTGGAGGGCCGCAGTTTGACTACCCCTGCTATAAATGCAAAGGAAGACAGGAGTGAAACGGAGCCAAGCTTCTAGTCATTGATTGAACTTGTCCTGTCGTCTCAATTAAGCACCAACAATGATGTGGCTCCCTTTTGAAATTGCTTAATATGGAGGCAACTAGCGCAGAAACAATTTACTGGGTGCATTTAAAAAACAGAGTAGCAGTCTAGGACCCTGGGTGATCTTTTCCACCGGTTGACCTACAAACTCTCGACCTGGTCTACTTTACAGGGTTGTTGTGAACCAATGAATGAGAGAACAATGAATGCACTAAGCTACTCAACTTTGGGGAGGAAAGCAGGACATAAATAGATTCAAAAGTAAAATGCATGTACCTTGAGTAAGCCTAAAGGTGTCTTTAGATTCCCGTGGGGTTGCTGCCATCCTTCGTGTGCTTGCTTCGTGAAAATTCAAAGCACAGGTTGAGATTTCCAAGGTGTGTTTTGCCTTGAAAGAGAAACGGCAGCCCAATTCTGAAGTGGGTTGGAAAATTTAGTTGTGAATTAATTTTATTTAGTATTTAAATTTATTTCCTGCCATTCCCGAGACTGGCTCGTGGCAGGTTACAATCGGCCATGCTATAAAACCCCCAATAAAATCCCATTAAAACAGTCCAAGAACACACACAAAAAATACAACAACAAACCCAACAGCATGGCGGTAGTCCTCGATCTCCCATCCCTCCAATAAAACATCTAATAAGGGGGGTGGGAAGAGGGGTCTGTAATTCAGATGGTCTTAACATTGCCTTGCACTGGGGGAGCCTCAATCAGGTCTTCCTTGCTGCCCCAGCCTCAGCCATAAACCTGGCAGAAGAGCTCCGTTTTGCAGGCCCTGCGGAATGTCAGTAGCTCCCACAGGTCTACCGGGAGCTTGTTCCATCAGGTAGGGGCCAGGACCAAAAAGGCCCTGGCCCTGGTCGAAGCCAGGCTTCTCTGGGGCCGGGAACAACCAACAAGTTGGTGCCCAGAGTGTAAGGCTGTACGGGGGGCAGAGGGCGACAGGTGGTCCCTCAGGTATGTGTGTCCCAGACTGTGAAGGTCCATAAAAGTCAAAGCCAGAACCTTGAACCAGATCCAGGCAGCACCTGGCAACCAATCCAGCTGCCTCAGAACAGGCTGGTTATGGGCTCTCCAAAATGTTCTTGTGAGGACCCTAGCACCTGCATTTTGTACCAGCTGCAATTTCCGGATCGAGGACGAGGGTAGGCCCGCATAGAGCGAGTTACAGAAATCTATTCTGGAAGTGAGCATTGCATGGATCACCGC